>NW_006399766.1:15043519-15047474 GCF_000299155.1 Elephantulus edwardii | reverse complement strand
CATCCCTCTGCTTCCAGCCTCTCCCACCCCTCCTGGATCCTTTTACTCATTCTACAGTAACGGTTTTATACAATATTTATCCTTATGGGACTGAGTTAGTTCACTCAGCATAATGCTCTCCAGTCCCTCCCAAGTTAGGTAATCATTTACACAGTTATTGCTCCTGTGTACTGCAGAGTAGCCAGTGCTGAGCACCCCTGCATCTCTGTGCCCTCCCAACCCATTTCTTGGGGAATGGAGATGATCGTGCTGTTCTTTCCCTTTCTGCCGCCGATTTAATGTCATTCCTGTCACAAAATTCCCCTCTGGGCCTTCCTGAGCTTGGCTCTTTCTTTGTGCAGAATGCTCTCCCCCCAGTCCTCTGCTAGGTCTGATGCGGTGAATCCCAGTGATGTGAAGTCATTCCACACCTATCCTGCCAGGTGTCCCCTGCTAGGCATGAGCTTGTGGTGAGAGAAAGCAGAGCGCCTATTTTCTCTCATTCCCTGCGCTTCTCTCCCAAGCTTGGACATGAAGAGGTTCTATCCTAAGTGGCTCTAGCATCAATCATTAGGGCAAGCTGAGAGGAACCAGTTCAATGGAAGCCTTCCTTGGGAGGAAGACATAAAACTGAATCCCTGGGAGAAATGGAGCCCTTGCAAAGTGCTCCTGAGGATCTATATTGGTGCAGCCACTGTGGGAAATGAATTGACAGTTCCCCATGGAGATGAACCTAAAAGCACCTTATGACCAAGTAATTGCACTCCTAGTTCTATGCGCCCAAGAATTAAAAGGAAGTACGCTTTGTGCATGACTATTCATAGCATTGTTCATCACCAGGCAAAAGGTGAAAAGGGCTTTTAAGGTTCAACAGCTGAATGGATAAAAAACAAAAGGCGTTATAGCTCACAGAACCTCTGATGGCTTATAGTGGTAAGGAGTTGCACTGCCAACCCAAAGGCAGGCAGTTCTAATCTACCAGCTTCTCTACAGGAGGAAAACAAGCAGTCCTGTGTGATTTCTAGCCCCTGAAAGCCTACTAGAGGGTCAGCTGTGAGTCGTTTGTGGCTCAACAGCCATGAGGGCTTTTTTAAATTTCTTACAGCTGTGTCCCTGGGTGGTACAAATGATTTGCACTCTCTGACCAGATGGACTGTCACAGTGACTGCAGCAATGGGCTGCAGTGTATCAGAAGTGGTGAGGATGGCACAGGACAGGACGGGATTCAGGTCTATTGTTCATAGGTTGCCTGTGAGGCGTACTCGACAGCACCTAAAAACAACAAGAGCAACTAACGAAAGAGTTGTGGTTTAAACCCCTCCACTGTTGCCACGGAACAAAGACCTACTTTCATAAAGATCCCAAGCAAGAACACCTGTGGAGTACTCTGTAACATCCGTGGTCACCGTAAGTCAGCCTTGACCTGATGGCGATGGATACGGGCTTTTGAAGTTTGTGATTTACAGTTGTATAGTGGAATATTATCCAGCCATAAACAGGAATGACACACAGGAACCACAAAAACATTATGCTGAGGAGAAGCAGCCACACACACAAAGCCACAGACTGTGTGATTTCATTTATGTGAAAAGTCCAGACTAGGAAAAGCCGTACAGAGAGAAGAAAGGCAGTTGGTAGTTGGCAGGGGCCGAGGGGCGGGCTGAGTGTGGAGTAGCTGATTACTGGGGACAGCGTTTCCTTTTGGGATAATGAAAATATTTGTAAGTAGATTGAAGTGGTTGCACAGCACTCTGAATGGGGTAAATGCTGCCGAATTATACACTTTCAATGGCTTAATTTTATGTTACGCTAATTTCACGTCAATTAAAAATGTTTTTAGAAGATCATGAAAATGAAACCACAAGTGAATTCCTAGCTGCTGCCCCTTCTTGAGCTCTGGGGGCCTAGTGGGTAGAGAGAAGTGCCTCTAGCGTCTGCTGGTTTGAATCCACTAGTTACTGCACGGCAGAAAGATGGGAGGTCTTGTCCTGTGAGATTCACAGCCTCTGAAACTCCACTGCTAGGAGCCAGTTCAGACTCCATGGCAGTGAGTTGGAGTTTGACAGCCCCCCTTGGTCTAGTTCCTCTCCCAAGTGTCTGTGGGAGCAGGAACTTGGTCCTGGGCTTACCACGCCTACTGAGAGGCTGCATTGATTCAGTGGGCCTCAGGGGTAGATCTCGTGAGGCTATTCAGTATGATGCCTTATTGACCACGCTCCTGCACTCACTGTGAATTTGTAGAAGGCAGGGACTGGGTCTTGCTCGAACTTGATTTCTGACACAGTAGTTAAGCGCTCTGCTTCCCATGAAAGGTCTGTGGTTCAAATCCACCAGCTGCTCTGTGGGAGAAAGTTGTGAGCGTTTCCTTACATAAAGATTCGGCCGTGGAAAGTCCCTGAGGCCATTCCGTCCTGTTCTGTAGGGTTCTATGACTTGGAGTCAGCTCACCAGCAATTATGTTTGGTTTTTGAAGGCACCTGGAATGCACTGCACGGATGCGTGTTGAGAAGATGCGTGAATGCATTCGTTGCTGTTTCTCAGGGGTGGTGATAGGTCCTTCTTTGTCTCTGCTCCCCTGCACAGTGCCTGATAGTAATAGAGTACCTGGTAGTAATAGAGCTACCAAGGCATATGCTCAGGAGAGATTGGTGGACTTTTCTCGTAGGCCGGGACGAGGTGGTTCCATTGTATTCTGTTTTTAAATGTGGAATAAAGAATGGCATTCAAATTAAGACCAAGATGTACTGGTTTGGGGAAGAGACCCAGATTCCACATCTGCAATAATCGCTCAGGTGTATTTTAAAAGATTTGACCACAGAAAACTTTTCAGCTGGGCTTCCCCACAATGGCAGCTCATTTCCAGGCCATTGCCTCCCTGATGAGGGGCTGGGGGCACAGCAGCTTAAAGCCAGAGTGTGAAGGGCATCTGCCAACTCCTGGGCAGTCAGAGTTTGATCACAATAGAAGTTGGTAGGAACTCAAGAGCCGAGTGGCCCTAGTGCCCAGTGCCTGTAGGACACGCGCTACTTACCCTCCCGCCCACAAGCAGCCTAATGATGTGCCACTTGTGCAATTAGCAATTCAGCAAGTGCAGCTTCAGATAAGCAGCCTGCGAGTTCTTCCTCCTACAACTGGGGACTGCTCCCACGACTTCAGTGCCCATCCGTTTTCCTGAGGGAAGAGGCCCCAGCCTGCAGTGATGAGACTAGCATGGTGGGACCAGGAGAGGGCTCCCAGGAATGGTATGTGAGGACAACGGCACTGCCTTATGCTGGACTTCAGCTGTATCCCCTTGTCTTTAGGCATTATGGATCTTCACGACATCAAAGTCATAAATGAACAAACCAGCCCAAGCCACTTGCCATTGTGTTAGTTCTAACTCATAGTGATTCCATATGTGTCAGAGTGTGTGTGTGTGGGGGGGTAGTAGAATATACCATGGACTGCTAAGAAAACAAAAAGGTTCATCCTGGAGAGGGTTAAACCAGGCTGCTCCTTGGAGGCAAGTATTCTGAATCTCTATCTGACATACGTTGGGCATGTTGCAAGGAGGGACCAGTCCTTGGAGTAGGACGTCATGCTTGGGAGGATGGAGGGACAGCGCAGGATAGCAAGACCCTCAATGAGCTGGATTGATTCAGTGACTGGGGTAAGACAGATTGGCAAAGGACAGAGCAAGGTTTAGGGCTGTTGTACATAGGTCTCTATGAGTTGCCAAGCGATTCAACGGCACATAACAACAACAAGTAGATTACCAGACCTTTCTTCAAGACACCTCTGGGTGAAATCGAACCTCTGATTTCTCAGTCAGCAGCCCAGCATGTTAACCATGTGCACCACTCGGGGGCTCCTGTGCCATGATTGGGGCTTTCTGATTTTCCAAGGGAGAATCTTTAGCCATCTTAAGTGGGACCACCAATTCCCTACAAAATCCTATTAAGTTTTGAGGGAATTGATGGTCTCTCATTTTTTTTTT
>NW_006399766.1:15037937-15043354 GCF_000299155.1 Elephantulus edwardii | reverse complement strand
CACCTCCCCAAACCCCACCCCCTAGCCCCAAATATAATCCACTCTACAACCCTCATTGCATACTCCTACGATAAAAATAATGCCCTAAAATATAATACTTTGGTCTCTCATTTTTTTTTTCGAGGCATGTATGAGAGCTTTGGAGTCTCTCCAACCTTCCTGTCCCATTTGACATCTATCAACTGTAATGACCTTAACCTTGTGCAAGACACTTCAGCTCTTTGAACCTGTTTCTTCAGGAGTAAAGTGAGATAGGACAAACCATCTTACAGGGTCTTGTGAGACTTCACAGAATCAAGTCCTCTTACCTGGAGACAGCTGTGGCTGTCTCCTGGCTGGTCTTTCAGTCCCCATCATTCTAGCATCAACTGCCCTTCATTTCCCTACCGAGGACTGTGGTGCTTATGACACCAAACTGCAAGTCTTGAGATGTAGGCAATGGCTCCAGCTCTCTTAGGAATGAAGAGGATGGACTTCATGGCCTTGAAGCATACCTTTCACCTTTGCTAAACTTTTAAACTAGATCAAGGTCAAAGCAGGGACAGCCTGACTCACCATGCTAGAGGATGGACTTAACCATTTGGTTTAACACAAGTCTTTCACAAGGCAACAGTTCTCTTCCTACCTTCTTTCCCTTTCTCCTTGGTCACCTTGACTTAAAGTTTGTGGATTTTCCTTATTTCTACTTTAGTTGCATTTTCCTACAGATGGGAACTGTAGGTATGAAAGCAAGAAGGACCCCTGCTGCCCCATAGAAAGAAATTTGGTGTTTCTGCAAGCTTTCCTTTCCGCTCTGCTGACACTCATGTTCTAAGGGAGAAACTGCATGGCGAAGATTTACACCAGATTTTTATCTTCAAGTAAGCGATTCTCCCTCTTTCTTGTGTATTCCTGAGCTTGACACTTCTGACCTGCACATTTATTCAAGAATTCAAAATGAAAACAAGAAAAAAAATGATCCCAAGAGAGGCTCAAGGAGAGGAGTAAGTGGGAGCACTTTTGAGCTTGCTGCAGCCTCAGACAATGTCCAGGGTTCCATACTTAGCTCTCAGTGGAGGCTGGCTTCACCTAGACAGATTCTGTCCAGCGATCTTTCCTACATTTGTATCGCATGGGAGCGATGCACACAGCAAATTAAAGATGGCATAGAATTCTGAGTCAGAAATATTCCCATCTCAATACTGGCTGTGTGACCTTGAACAAGTCACCCCTGAACTCCAGCTGGCTTACCTGCCAGGTAAGAATGAGAAGAATGCCACCTACCTCACAGGGCACCGGTGAGGTTTAAATGAACGACAAAACCCATAGCTTAGTTGATAATGTTCTTGGGGTCTGGCTGCCCATAGCTCTGAATTTGACTCCAGATTCTTTTGCTCAAGAAGCTCTGGTTGGCCTAGTGGGTAAGGAATTGTGCTGCCAACCCAAAGCAAGAGATTCGAGTCCACCAGCTGCCCAGCAGGAGAAAGATGGGCAATCACCTCACACGTATCTTACATCTTACAACCTCTGAAAACCCCTCTGGAGGGAGGGTCAGCTGTGATTCAATTCTGTCTCCTCCCTAGAATGCCCCGAGGCCTCAGTTTACTCTTCTAGACAGTAAATACAGAGTTTTGTTCAGGATGAATGACAAAGGTACTGTAAAGTGCCTAGGTGGTGCTGGATATAAAAGATCAAAAGCAAACCCACTGTTGCTGTGGAGTTGGCTTTGACTCATGGCGATCCTCCACTTCCCAACTTTCTCCCTCAGAGCACTTAGTGGAGTCGAACTGCTGACCTTTCTGTTAGCAGCTTGACACATAATACATTATACCACCGAGGTTAAGCATTTCTTAAGCAAGCATTAGCTAAAGGTGTGGCACAGCTGCTAGAAAGAGACATCCTGGCTGATAACACGGAGATGGGGGGGGGGGAGCTCAGTGAGATAGATGGATCGGCACAGTGATGAAAACAACCCACATACTCTTGATGATGACGTTGGTTCAGGATCAGACAGCATTTCATCCTGTTGGACACCAGGTCACTGTGAATTGGAGCCAACTAGATGACGACTAACAACAATAACTGGCATGACTTGTTACTGTTTGCCATTTAGATATCATAGCCAGTTATTCTGGAAGAAGATATCCTGTGTAGCTCTCTGGATGTTTTGACAATCTTGTCACCCCTTTGGTACTCTTGGGGAAGAAACACGTAGGGTATTGTAGGGATCTGGTTTGGAAACTTCAGGATAAGACAAGAAACGGAAGTGCCTGCAATAGAAGGAGACATGCTTTCTTGTGGAAGCTTAAGATTTGCCCTAACCGTAGTGCTACATCTTCACTCATGCCCAAAACCCACCAAACTGTTGAACCGGCCCTGATTTTGCAAAAGCAGGATGCCCATTGTTGTCAGGCGCTGTTGAGCGGCTCCAACTTGTAACAGCTCTATGGATGAATAGAATGAAACCCTGTCCAGCCCCCTAGTGTCCTCACAATCCCTGCTGGGCTTGTGTCTGCTACTGCAGTCATGACGTCAGTGCATCCCATTGAGGGGCCTGTGCTCTTTCTCTGACCCTCCACCTTTCCCGGCAAACTGTCTTTTTCCGAGGACTGGCCTTGACAGTATGTCCAAAGTATGTGAGACAAAGTCTCACCGCCGTTGCCTCTAAGGAACACCCTGGTTGCACTTTCTCCAAGGCTGATTTGTCTGTCTGTTTGGCTGTCCATGGGCAGTCCATCTTCAGCATCACAGCTCGAAGGCACCTCTTCGTCTTTGAGCTTCCTTATTCACATGCCTGTTTGGGTCAGGCGTACCTTGGGGTCCACAGTGACATCATTGCTTTTGAACCCCTTAAAGAGGTCTTGTGCAGCAGGTGCACCCAATTCGTGACCGTGGTTGAGTTAGTCACCTGGTGATCTGCTTACAATCAACCCAAACAGAAAATCCAAGACGTGTTGCTGTGCAGTTGCTTCTGATTCACAGTAACCCTATTGCACAGGACTGAACTGGCCTTGGGGTTTCTGGACGCCTGCAATCTTTCTGACGTCCACGTCTTTCTCCTGTAGAGTGCACTGCTGGTGGTTCTGACTACTGCTCTTGTGATTAGCATCATGGTACTCAAGCGCTGCACCACCAGGTATCCTTTCTGGAAAGGTTATTGTTGTTGGTAGGTGCCATCTAGTCAGCTGTGACTGATAGCAACCCTGGGAGCAACAGATGTGAACCTGGCCCTATCCTGCGTCCTCCTCAGGAGCTCTGATACGCTCGAGCCCACTGTGTCACTATATCAGTACAGCTTGTTGGGAATCCTCCGCTTTTTCTCTGATGCTTCACTTTTCCCAGAGTGATGCCTTTTCCCGAGGACTGGACCCTACCAACAGCCTGCCTTCAAGTATGTGATATCCTTTTCAGCTGCTTCCTATACATCTGAGACAGAGGTGGACAACGAATAAGGGAGACTGAAGAGGATTAGATTCCTTTTAAATTGTGGTCATGGTGAAGAGTACTGAATATCCCATGGACTGGCCAAAAGAACAAACAAGTCTGTGTGGAAGAAAGTGCAGCTTGGGTGCTCTGAAATAGGACAGCTGTTGAAAACCCCTGTGGAGCACAGTTCTGCTGTAACACCGTGGCGTTGTCATGAGTCAGTGTCAACTCAGTGGCAAAGATGAGTTTAAAGGAGTTCCCTGAGCACAAGAGGGTTTGATGTTTGTTAATAAGGACCTGAGACTGTTTCTTTTGCATATAAATAGAAAGGATTTCTGTGTAATATGTATTTTGTCCCATTATGTCTCTGTTTCAGATTTTGGGGTTTCCATTTCAACATCAGTGAAGCTTCTACAGAACCTTTCACATGCAGCTTCACAGGGGACTGCTACTCTCTTAAGTCCTCAATTGTTTAATGCTGACACAGGCGAAGGATGGCAAGCTGCCAGCATGAGCTTCCTTCACATTTTAATGTGTTTAAAACAGAGCATGACAGAGTTCCTAACAAGCAATGATCTGGCGGCCAGAGCTAAAATAAAGATGAGCTCTGGTGCCCAAATGGTAAGGAGCTACACTGCTAACTTGAGGGCACACGGTTCAAATCCACCAGCAGCTCTGTGGGAGAAAGATGAGTCATTTCCTTCTGCGTGAAAACCCCACTTGAGGCTCAGTTATGAGTCGGTTGTAACTCAACATTATACAGCAACAATAACAAAATAAGGATGAACATCCTTCTCAATACCGCATAGTGCCATTGTTGTAGAACATGACTGACATCAGGGTTGGTGTGAGACTGAGAAAAACGGAATAAATTATGTGTACTGCATAGAAACAGATGAGGGAGAGAACAGTTTAAAAGCGATATATGATTGGGTATTATGGTCATGACAAGAGTCCACAGTGAAGGCTGCATAGTGGAGTGTACTTGGGGCAGGGGTATTATACACCAATGGAGGAATTTTTCTTTTACTTTTCAAACAGAAGAGTGAACTGGGGGGAGGGGTGGGCAGGGAGAAAAATGCAGCAATGAATGAATGGAAATCCAAAATCATTAAAATTAATAAAATAAAATTTTAAAAGATTGGCCTTAGGGGGAAAAAATGTTCAGCAAATTCACAGACAGGGCCAGGCAGTAGGGAGATACAGAAGATACCATTTTGGATTCGTGTCACCTAATTTCTACCAGGAGCTTAAGTCTCTGCTGCAGTCACAGCATGAGGGAGACCACTGGCCATGGTCAATACCCTCACAAGTCAGCCCCAAACAAAAAGTAAAATGGTGAGTGTTCCAAGAAGCAAAGTGCTAGAATGCAATAAGCACCTGCTTTGGAGTCACCATACCAGAGTTCACATCCCAGCCCCTCCACCTTTCTTTGCCAACTTCTGACTTGTCAGTCCCATTTTGGTCTCAAAATTTTGATCTCCACCAATACCTGGCAGAAAACAGGTACTCAGTAAAACATGTTGAATTGAATAAAGCTAACAATTTTTGTGGGGGGAAATTATCATCTATTCTCCAGGTGTTCCCAAAGATCTAAGAGTCTGGAGTCAAGTAAATGAAACAACAATAAACTCCATTGTCAAACATCCGAGATAATGATTTTCTAAGGAATTGATGTCCTCATCCACATAGATCTTGGCAGTCCATTCAATATTCTTCTCTAACCCCGTAACTCAAGTATAGCTATATGGATGACAGATAGATATAAAGATTATAAATATATAAATATTATCGATTATCTATCTATCTATCTATCTATCTATCTATCTATCTATCCATCTACCTATCTATCTATCTTTATGCTGTCATGTTGGAACCAACTCATAGCTGACCCTCCAGTGGGTTTTTCAGAGGCAGTAAAACCACATGAGAGGAGATTGCCCATCTTCCTCTCACAGAGCAGCTAATGGATCCAAACCACGTTATTGGATTAGCAGCATAGCTTCTTACTA
>NW_006399766.1:15029534-15034312 GCF_000299155.1 Elephantulus edwardii | reverse complement strand
GTTGTTGTTATGTGCCGTCGAGTCGCCTGCGACTCATAGCGACCCTAAGGAAGAAGGATAGAATATATATATATCTCAAACTGATAAAACACATCACTAGAACCTGCCATACAGACAGGAATATTTGCATTTGGAAAAATCTTAAACACATATAAATCATTGTCATCATTCACTTGATGCAGCCTATCTTCCTCTGCTATCACAGTTTAATAAATGGCAAGAGGGGGGAAAAATCCAGATTTTCTTTCATGACTCTGAATTTTTGTGTGTGTGCTTTTGTTTTTACTTGGTTTTTTGGTTCAAAGCCAAAATACCCCTTACGTTGTTTTATGAAAGTCTAAATTGTTAGGTGGGTGCTGTAGAAATACTTCCAGAAAGAATAAACCTTGCTGTAGTAGAGGACAAGTTTTCCCATGAAAACAAGACCCTGTCCCTAGACTCTTAATTAGACCAGCACTAGAGGGCACTCTCATGATGCCAAAATGGGTGACCTGGACTAAAATCGCTTGGCCCATAAGGAGTTTGGGGAAGGGCAGTTACAGAAAACAGACAAACAGCTTAGAGATGACCTCCGAACTCACTGGCTGGCTCACACATAAGCAAACACAATTGAAAAAGACTCTTTTGCAGTCTTCTTTATCTGATGCTTTTGGTTCCCAAAACATGACTGGTGCTTTGGCAACACATGGCCCCAATATTGGTCATTATAGCTCACCAGGAAAGGAGTCTGAGAATCACTGGCTGTTGCCATGTGCTCCCAAAAGTACATTTAGGCAGAAAAACACAATGGGAGAGAAAGGCTTGGGATGTGTTAACAATGGAACAGCCCCTGACAAAGACTTCCACATCCTTAGGGATCTTTCATGGCCGTTTTCCCAGTCTCCTACTCCTTCCTCTTTGAGTTGTTCCAAAGGCTTGTATGATTGTTCCTGGGAGAGCAGGGTGTGTGTGTGTGTGTGTGTGTGTGTGTGTGTGTGTGTAGGGGATGTGCTCCTACAAAGGAAAAGGGTCTTGTCTGGGCTCTGCCACAGATGTGCTCTGTGATCTTTAGCACAGCCTGGCCCTCTTGGGAACTCTAGGTCAGGGAAGAGTTGAATGACACTAACGAGTTGCTATTGAGTCACCTGAACCCTTGATGACCCCATACACGTCAGAATAGAACTGTGCTCGAGATCTCCCTTCAAAACAGCATAGGTCTGTGGTGACTGGACCCTGCCAGCCCATTCCTTTACATCTTAGAAACTCTGTATCCTGAAGATGCTCTTGCCAGTGGCAAGAATAGGATGGGCATCCTTGTCCACTGGCAGGAGAGGAAAGACAGGAGGGCAGACCTGGAACCTAAGCTCAGTAGCTCATGGAGTAGAGGAACTATTAAAGAAGCAGTCACGGCCAACTCAGGGGACCTCAAGACAGGCCGTCAGGAGGGTTCCTCAAATTTGAGCAATTCCTCGGAGAATAAATGTTGGAAAGAATGTTCTGGATTCCAGCCTTCTCAGATCATGAAGAACTCCCTCCCATGGACTGTGTGCACAATTTCTGGTGGGTTTGCCATGGGGAAAGGAAGAAAGTAGAACAGTGAAACATAGGCATTGTGGGGGCGCTCATCCTTGGGGAAAGCAAGCAAGCTTGGAAAAGGTAGAAGGTCAGCAAAAGAGAGGAAGACCCTCAACAAGCTGGACTGACGCCACGACGACATCAGTGAGCTGGAATATGATGGAGCTTGTGAGGGTGGCGCAGGACAGGACTAGGTTCAGATCTGTTGTTTGTAGGGTCACTATGAACCAGTCTATTCAGGGGCCCCTAACAGCTTCATGCAGACGCCGTCCATGAGGGTGACTTTGGATACTAGCTTTGAGAGTCCCGTCTCAACCTTGCCACAGACTTACTAAGCTTCTAGACAGCTTTCTTGCTGGTTTTCTGTACATAAAAATGATCATGAAGAAACACTTTTGGAGTGCTAATTCTGGTTATGGTCCTCAGCTATAAACGTTACTTATAGGCTCACACTTATATGCTGCTCACACTTATAGGCTACTGGTAGACCCCCTCCAGTTGAAACTGACACATAACTGACCCTCCAGCGGGTTTTCAGAGGCAAAAAATAAAATCACATGAGAAGAGATTGCCCATCTTTCTCCGATGGGGGACTTGAACTTTGAGTTGGTAGCACAGCTTCTTTTTTTTAAAAAAAATTTTTTTTAAATTTCATTATTTTTTGAGTGTACCGTCAAATCAGATCTGACTGATACAGGAGGAGATTGTTCCTCCTTCTCCAGCAGAGCATCTGGTGGATTCGAAACGTGTACCTCTGAGATTGCAGTGTAGCTTCTTGCCACTAGGCCACCAGAGCTCGCCTGGTAGCACAGCTTCTTACCACCACATTGTGTCATTTCCAGCTTCAAGAGAGTTCAGTTTGGCCATGGCCTCAGGCCAATTCTCTACCAGAGCTCTCAGGGCATCTATGAGATACAGGCATATGGGTTGCTGAATATTAGCCCTGTTGTAGGTTACTCGTTTTGTTTTGTTTTGTGGATGAAAAAATCAAGAAGTTTAAGTACGTCAGCAGCGCCATTCAGTTAGTAAATGAAAGCGCGTGGACTGGAGGTAGTTTGTGCAGTCCCTGAGCTTTCCCGCTGGGCTTGTGACTTCTCTAATTCCCGCGCTTGGGCAAGAGGCAGAGCATTTTGATACTTTGCTGGCAGACAACGTGTAGCTTTCCCCTGACCCTTGCACTTTTCTTGCACCAGTTTGAACTACAGTCCTTGGCGTGGGGCTTGGGAAGCATGGCTAGTTGTTGGGTGCTGTAAGGACCTGTGACTGACAAGAACACTCCATAGGGTTTGTTGGTTTTCAGTCTTTACAAGAGTAGACCTCCAGGTGTTTCTTCCACAGAGTTTTGGGGTGCATTTGAACCCCTCATCCTTATGATTAGCAGCCAAGTACCTGAACCACTTGGACAGCCAGATCGCATTCCCAGTGGGGAGCCCAGATTTAGCCTGCTTCCCCCTGGGTTCTTACTGGATTTGTGCTTGGGAGACCCAGTGAGGAAAGTGACCTGAGTTGCAAAGGGAGGGGGGAGGTGATTGAGCAACTGTGTCCCAAGCCAGACCAAGCTGAGGGCTCAAGGGCCCCCTAAGTGGGGAGGAGGTGGAAACAGTTAAAGGGGCAGAAGCTCTTGGTGTGGGGTTGGAGAGAGAATGTGGAAACCAGCCCAGTGTCAGACTGCAGAGAGGAGGAGTGGGCCATTTGGCACTTCTGATACCGTGTTGGTCCTTGGTTCCCTCGGAGTGCATTTATAGAGTTGCCAACAGATAGAAACACCCTTAGTACATTTTACATTTTTTTAAAGCGCAGGGGGGTTTGTTGTTGTTTTTTTGTTTTTTAAGAAACTGAGCATCTCTAGCCTTGATCTGAGTGTGGATGTCTCTTGCTTGATGAGCAACCATCACCACCATCCCAGACTCCTGGCAAGCGAAGCGAAGGAGCTGCATGAGCAGAAATAGAAAGTGGGGTCGGCTTTTCATCAATTAGATGTCCCTCGTTATTCTCACTTATGTTTCCTTGTGTAACTTTTCTGTCACAAAGAACAAGCCAATCTGTGTGTCAAAGAAACAGTGTTGTTTCTTTGGATAGAATGATACTCAGCTGCCTTTCAGCAGCTCATTATTGTCTTGGCCAAGTTCTCATTTACTCCTTGGCTCAGAAGGCTGGGCTCTCTGAACTGCAAGTGGCATGTTGTCCTGAGAAAATGTCTAGAGATGAGTGTCCTTTTAATGAACTTGGCACTGAAATAATAGGGAAAGCTAGGAGAGAATTACAGAATGTTTGAGCTGGGGGCTGTTACAGAAACAACCTTGTTAAACTCCTTCACTTTATACAGCTTCCTGAGAGGGTGGGCAAGGGAATTTGCCCAAGATCGGATGAGTCATTTGTACAACCAGGATTAGAATCCAAGGATCCTTATTTCTAGACAAGGACTCCCGTATTTTTACAACATTTAAATGTGTTGTTTCTTGGTTTGTTTAGGTCTTAATTTGGATCCTTAATATTATGAAAGTGAGTAATGTCTATTTCTGGAGCCCTAGACAGCAATCTGAAGCTCTGCGTGTCAGTGGATGGAAAATAGCAGGAGTTATCACAGTTTGAGATTCCTGATGAACATAACCCCTGCCTAGCATTTTGGGGTTCCCACATCTCCCCCAAAATTTTTATTACTCCAGTGTTACAAATGTGCTCACACTTTATTTTCATCTTCACCTTTCTCAGCTAACTTGCCCGTTGAAACAATAACTGTCATTTGGGGAGTATTTACTCACATCTCTTTCGATCTGTTCTCTATCTGAAAGACATGGGGAGAGGGGAGCCTTTCTTAGCCTTTATTGTATCCCTTTAGAACTTTTACAGGCAGATGGTCTAAAAAGAATTCTATAACATTGTAAACTCCATGAGGGCAGAGAATGTTTTTGTTTTATTTACTATTGAATCTTCGAGTACTGTTAATGTGATATCTAGTACCAGTCACATAATAGAGGATAATTTTTTTTGTCGATTTATGCTTTATTGACTATGCAAAAGCATTTGACTGTGTGGGTCATAACAACTCTTTTTTACACTATTTTTTAATTATTAATTTTAATAAATATTTTGACTGTGTGGGTCATAACAACTCTTTTTTACACTATTTTATAATTATTAATTTTAATAAATATTTATAGAGATTTTGGATTTCCATCCATTCATTGTTTCACTTTTCTCCCTGCCCACCCTTCCCTCCATTT
>NW_006399766.1:15019243-15029104 GCF_000299155.1 Elephantulus edwardii | reverse complement strand
AGCCTTCAATATGGATTGAAGATCAACATCAAGAAAACAAAAATTCTCACCACTGGGCCAATTGGCAGCATCATGATGGATGGTGAAGAGATTGAGATAGTTAACAGTTTTAGTTTGCTTGGCTCCACAGTCAACACTCTTGGTACCAGCAGCCAGGAAATCAAGAGACGAATTGCACTGGGGAAAGTCAGCTGTCAAGGATCTCTCTAGAGTACTGAAAAGCAATGACGTCAGGCTGAAGACTAAGGTGCACCTGATCCAGACCATAATCTTCGCAATTGTGTGCTGTGCGTCAGAGAGCTAAACAGTGACCAGGTATAATTGATGCCTTTGAGTTGTGGTGCTGGAGAAGAGTGTTGAATATACTATGGACTGCTAGGAGAACAATTAGGTTTGTCCTGGAGAGGGTGAAACCGGGCTGCTCCTTGGAGTCAAGGATTCTGAAGCTTTGTCTGACATATTTTGGGCATGTTACAAGGAGGGACCAGTCCTTGGAGAGGGACATCATGTTTGAGAGAGTGGAGGGAGAGTGCAAGAGGGGAAGTCCCTGGATGAGATGGATCGATTCAGTGACTGAAGTAGTGGGATTAGGCATATCAGAGACAGTGAGGTTGGCACAGGATAAAACAGGGTTTTGGACTCTTGAACATAGGGTCACTAGGAGTCGCAAGCAACTCAACAGCAGATAACAACAACAATATGAAACTTGATGATTGATTACAGGGCCCTTTATAAAAATTCTGTTTATGAATCTTTCCGAAATGTGTGTGCACATATGTATAAAATAGCTTCTTAAAATTAATTTCTTGCTTTCCCCCCTCTTTTCCCCTCATGGCCTTTGATCCACTTCTAATGATCATCAACCCTTTTGGATTGATACTCCGATAACATCTGCATGGATCGTCACTGAACACCTCACCTCTGGCAATCTGCATTTCCAGGTAAGGCAATGAGCTCCCAAAAGTCCTCTTGGTGCAATCACTGGAAAGATGTTAACAGGCAGTTGAGACGTTTACACAGAAATGAACAATCTGGGGAGATAGTAGTTCACCCAATTAGAGTTCAATTCGGTCCAGTCTCCATGTAAATCAATTATGCATATACTAGAGTATTGGAGGATTGATGTTGGTGCAGTAAAGTGAAAATTACAGTTTGAGGAAGCGTTCGAAGTTTGACTTTATATATTTTTTTTCTGGTACTAGCAATCACTGTATGGCTTTATGTCTTGTGGCATTACCTTTCTTTTTCTTCAGAGTTGTGTTAATTTTTCTTTGTGCATGGATGCAGAGATGGGACCCAAACCTCTCTTCACTGTGCAGGGAGCTTTAAGTCACAGGGTAGGCCAGTGCAGTCTAGATTGCCTCTTGCTTGCAGCCAGAATCGAAGAAGCTCACACTGAACCCCAGACAGAGGGTAAGTCCATTCGTGGTGGGGGGCATTGTCTGACAGATTGGATTCAAGGCTCACTTTGCTGTTGTTTCTCATAACACCTGCTCCCCCAACAGTATTAACAAGTCACAGAACCAGGCAGGGGGCACTTAATCACCCCAGGAACTGAGATTCTTAAATTGCTTCTCCAGTGATGATTCAAGGGCCCCGCTGCTAGCTGTGCGATTAAAAGACTCTCTTAACTCACCTCTGAAGCCTCCAGACATATTTGATGTAGAGAAACCTTTCTTGCAAGTAACTGCACAGACCATCCAACCTGCTTTGAGCACAAAAATATTATTACATCGTAATCTCCCTTGTTCTGGCTTAATAGAAAACAGAATGCTCACGGACCCCCCCGCCCGCCTTTGTATCCCCAAGGTGGCTGACCCTAGCCAACTTCACAGCTCCTTGTTAATATCAGAAACCCGTATAGTACAATTAGTGTTTTGTGCCTCTGAAGACATCCCTTGTGAGACAGCTAAGCAAGTTTGTCAAATGGGAAGACATTGCTTATTTGAGTCCAGGTGGATGACGCAGAAGTTGTGTGCCTTGAATGTTCATGGTTTTGAAAAGAGCTTTAGCAGAGTCTTAATTATTCTCCTTTTTTTTTTTTTTTTGTTTTGGGTTTTGATGGCTTTGGTTGGGGTTTTTTTTGGGGGGGGGTGTTTCATTTTGCTATTTGTATCTTGATAATATGAAAGATCTTGGCAAATCCCTCGTGGTTCCTTCTAATCAGGGGGTTTGTGATGCTTGCCAGGTTTGGTTTCTTTCGGTTTGGGAGTTTATCAGCTTTTGGTTTCTGCTGACAGTTTCACTGTTCTTGAGGAGAGAGAACGGGATGAACAGAAGTCATGTAGAGAGGTCTGGGTTTGAGTTCTGACCTGTCTCGTTGTAACTCTCTGTCTCAGAATCCCCCAACTTCATGGAAAGACCTAATGAGGCAAATGAAGGAGCTCTTACCTTGTACTTTGGGAGTCTGGCAGAATAGGCTAGCAAAGCAAAGTGGGGGAGGGGAAGAATCTTGTATTACTTTAACTCCTCGTGCTTTACTTTAACAAGCTCTTGCTAGCAACTGGTTTTGCTGTTCCTTCAACAGGTGGAGGATTTTTCAGATTCTAGATGCAGTGCGGTAAGTGACAATGCATTTTTGGTTTAACTGGACTCAGATCATCTGGGGTGAAAGAGCCCTGCAGTTATTTACCAGGCTTCTTTCCATGCAGTGTAGAGTTAGATTATTATTATTATTTTTTTTTTAACTTTTGGCATAGGCAAACTCTTTCAGCAACAACTTTAACCACCCAGGCTTACAGCCTCTTGTCTAAAAGTTGATGTACCTGAGAAGTGAGATGAATAGCAGGGCCAGCACCTCAAAGAGCTGATCCCTATACGGGTGGTTCACTCCTTTCTCCCTTTTGGATGAAACGGGCTGACACGGTGGAAGACCTCGCCATTGGCCAAGTGTTCTTCACAGCACTTGAGCAATGCCTGCCTGTCTCTAGGCTGCATGGTAGTTTAGAGAATTACTAGGTCAGCATTTGTTTGAAGGGAAATCAATTTGTTGAAAGTTTTAAGAGCTTTTAAAGTATGTAAATACGGAGACTTGCAAAGTAGTCAGATCCCACTGGCCAGGGGCCTTTATGACATGAGGTCTACTTTGACAGGGCAAATCTAATCACGCACAGGAGAGTTCATAACTGTGGTGGGTGGAAGTGGGGAGGTTGGCACTGAGAATGCTCCAAGATGGTACCCTTGCCGGCAATGACTGGTGCCGCCAGGTGTGCCATCATATTGCCATTAGTGCTGAAAGAGGCTAGTGAGAATCATAAGCTGCTCGGTCAGCGCATGCTCTACCTGCATGATAATTGGCTTGGCACATTGTTTCCTAAGGTCATACTGTTCACCAGTACTGCATTTGGCCCGTTGTAGGCTCCTTGGCTCCAGGAATATTTACGAATGGCTCTTCTTTCTCTTCCTACCTACCTCTATCCCATCTTCAGCTTCCTGGCCAAATAGGTTAGGGAGATAAAAGGTTGTAATCTGGACATTCTTTCCTTAGGGCCCCAGAGGATTTATTTGTCCGTGGAGAATATTAGGTCCAGTGTTTCATTTCATAACCAGATGTGACTTCTTTGAGATCTAAATTCTGATCCCACAATAGTAGTATTGAGAAGGCATTTAAAGATGTGACATGGTGACAAGGTTGTTGTTGTTGTTGTTGTTGTTGTGTGCCCCTTTGAGTCGGAGCTGACCCATAGCTGACCCTCCAGTGGGTTTTCACAGGCAGTAAATCACACGAGAGGAGATTACCCATCCTCCCACGGAGTAGCCGGTGGTTTCAAACCATGTGCCTTTGCAACTGCAGCATAGCTTCTTACCACTAGGCCACCAGAGCCCCCTGGTGGCAAGATTAGTGGCATGGTGACTTCTACTACCAGCAAATAAGGTGACTTTGATTAAGCCTCATTTCTGCCCTGAGCCCATATGTCCTCCTCTGTACAATAAAATGGAGTGGCTATGTATTCTGATGCTTATTATATATAAAGAGTCCTGGTGGCTCAGTGCATAACATAGCAAGCCACTAGCCAAAATGTTTTTTCAAAATGTTTTTCAAATCCACCAGCTGCTCCATGGGAGAGTTGGAAACCCAATGGAGGATCACTTTAAGTCGGAGCAGATTCAATGGCCTTGGGTTATTATTATCCTTACAAGGCAAATCTCTGGGAGGTACAAATGGTTTGCACTTGCCTACAGACCTGAAGGTTGGTAGTTCAAATCACTCAGTGATTCCATAATAGAAAGGCCTAGTGATCTGTCTCTGGAAAGATTACAGGCAAGAAAATCCTTTGGTACACAGTTCTACTCTATTATACATTAAAGTCAACATGAGTAGAAATCAATTTGACAGCAACAAGTTTGGAATTTGGTGTTGGGATTTTTTTCTTGTTTATATTATCCCTGTAATTTCTTTTCATAAGGAAAATATTAAGAATTTTGTTTTATTTCTGCTTTCGAATTTCCTGCAGACAGCCCCATCTATCTGCCACCATTTTGCTTATTGATGACATACATCCTAATACAGTCTTTATTTTTATTGTTGTGTTGACCAGCTTGACCATAAGTTATCACAGGAGCAGTTGAGACCTCGTCTTAGCGTGAGGGGAAGAGAAAAATCCAGATGGTGCGGGTGGGAGAGAAACAGCTTTGGTAAATGTCCATGGGGCCATTCTTCAAATCTGGTGGACTGAATGATGGATGAAAACTATTTGCAAGGCTAGCAAAATTTCCAGCCACTAGTAAAATAATAAAACGACAATTCATTTGGCAATCCCCATTGTACATGCGGTTTCAAAAAGATACAAGATTATGATTATCTCTGCCTCATAATTAACTATTTGCATAAGTGCTTGCTATTATTTAGCTGTCTGAATGTATTTCTGTGATCCAGGGAAAGCAGGAAATAATCAGTGGAAGCCATCCCCATTGCCTAGTATTGTTGTTACGCACATGCACAATTAACAACGATGCTAATTGTTTCAGACCAGAACCTCATTTGTTTTTCTATAGACAGCAAGAACATTAATTGCCAGAGTGCCTGTCACTCTCTCTCTCTCTCCTTCCTATAGCTTGCTGTATCATAATGTCCGCAGTTGGTTATAAGCAAGTTATTTGGTTCAATTTGCAGTGTATCGTTTCGTGATAGAGTTTGCAAGGTTCTGTTTAAGCTAGCAGTCAATGCCTTAAACAGCCAAAGACTATTTTTATAGCATTATAACAGTGAGCCTCTATATATTTAAGGCATTAAAGGAGGCTAACATGCCAACTATTTCTGCTGCTGCATTTACATTCTACTTAATATTCCATATCTTCAAATTACTGGCATTAGGCCAGCATATGAGAATCCTGGAAAGTGAAGGCTGGAGGGGGCCTTTAAGATCTTCCTGTCAAGTGCCCTCATATCGCAGATGAATTTGATTGTCACGTAATGTGAACAGTAGCAACCACCAAATCAATAACACCACACTCCCACCCATCCCCGATTTTCAAACCACTGTGAGCCATTATAATAAATGCATTTAACTTATAATCAGTTGTTCTGGAGTCATAGAGCATCAATGAATTTTTCAAAGCATTAGAATTCTTTCATATGCTTTCGCGAGATTTACCAAAATTTAGCCACGATGTTGATGGCATATGTGTGAAGGGAGCTGATCTAGGCACTTCCCCTCATGCGTGGATCATGGAGTACATGATCATTAGCATACTGGAGTGCCTGGGAGTATGGGCTTTCCATGTCAAAGGGTGTCAGATCCAGTCCTGCTGCTGTCCCTTTCTAACAGGGTGACGTCGCATCATTTCTTTAATCTCAGTTCCCTTATATGCCAAATGTTGTAGTGGTTTCTAAAATTGTTGCAAGGATTAAAATGAGATCATGTCTCTAAAGTGCCTGGCACAAAGTAAACTGTCAATGAATGGTGGGGATTAGTGCCCTCATTGTCTTGCACATCTAGTATACCTGCCTCCTTTAACACTGGTGTTTAATCTCCTGGTGGCTCGAATGCATGCATGCATAACTAGACATACCCACAGGATGCCTGCTCTCCCAAAAGTTACCTATGACCACTGTCTTTCAAAAGCCAACACCTTCTTCTCACGTCTCAGTCTTTCTCTTTTATGAAAAAAAAATTTTTTTTCTTTAAAAAAGAACTTTAATTTTTTTTTTAAAAAAAGTTATTTACTTACTGTTGAGAATATACACAGCAAAACATATGCCAGTTCAACGGTTTCTGCACATGCAATTTAGTGACACTGATACATTCTTCGAGCTGTCCAACCATCCTCACTCTCCTTTTCTGAATTGTTCCTCCCTCATTAAAAAAAACCTCAATGTCTTATAAGGTTCTTGTCTAATCTTTCCAGTCGTTATCGCTTTGATCTCATAGAGAGAGATCTTAAAAGAGTGTCCTGCTCAACACAGACATTCATTACTAGTTAAGCTAGGCTATTGTTCGGTGTTAAGACTTGAGGTAATTTTTGGTTTAAGGGCTAAAGACTGTCTCGGGCCAATAATTCCTTGACTCCAGAAAGTCTGAGGTCCTTGAGATTTTGAAAAATAGTGTTGGTTGGGGTTTTGGTAGTTTTGTTTTGTTTTTTTACCTCTTCTAATGCTTCTTATACACCTTACTTGAAAAATATTTCCTTTCTTTTCTTTCATATTATTCCTAATTGATCTTGATTCCACCTTGTGTCTCCCCAACACTCCTTAGGTCTTTGTCGGGATCTCACTTTTGCATGTGCATGCGTGGACACACACACACGCATGCGTGCGCACACATACACTTTCTCCCTCTTTCCCTTTCTTAAATAGAATAATTCCCAAGGTCCCGTCATTGATCTGCTTCTCTTCTCTTGTGATATCCGGTCCCTGGGTGACTTCATCTCCTCATATGGCTTCACCTCTCACCTCCACACTAATGACTCCCAAATTGACCTCTCCAATCCTTAACTCATTCCGGATCTCCAGGCTGACTCCAATTTCTACTTGCCTGCTGACAGTCTCCAGGGCAGGATATCCTAGGAGGCTCCAAGCGTAGCCTGGCTTTTGTCATCCTGCGTCAGGAATGTAGATGGTGGCATTTCGCCTCAGAAAATTTAAGAGTTGAAAACAAAAAAGAATGGGCATTAGCCTGAACAGAAGGAAAAGTGGTTTGGGAAGTGGTTCAAAATGGGCTCTCCAGGACAAGCATGACAGATAAATTACGTGTTTCTGTTAGCGTGAACTAACTGGACATGTAAATTGGCAATTGAAACTTTTAAAGGCATGTGCTTTCTAAGGAGGAGGGAACGGCTTGCCTCATGAAAACTGAGTTCAGTTTTGAGGTGCTGGAAGATTGGCACGTTGGGAGAAATGCTAATTAAAATCATCTTGCTTGGGACAATTATTGTGGTTAAACTTGATTCAGGGTCATGTTATGCAAACACACATGTTAAGGGGGTCGATGATGTATTAGACCTGAAGGATGACCAAGTGGGCACACGTTAATGGAAATATGAGAGCACTTCCATGCATGGACTTATACACACATTGCAGGTCACCTATGCCTGAGACTTTGAATGTGTGCAAACAGTCCTATCATGGTGTAGATGAGTCTCCAGCAAAATTCATCTGTGTCTGTTTATCAAGAACCTACTAGCTACCAGGCTCTCTCTGGCTATGAGGCTGTGACTGTAAAATATAGAAGGTATCTGTGCTCTGGAAGCATGTACGTGTTTCTTTAGCTACATGCAGGCACACTGAGAATTCCATTTGTTCTAGAAATATCTGTGCCATGTGGAACTATGATTCGACGACTCTAAGCTTGCTGACAATCTTAATGACCAAAAAGTAACTTAAAGGAAATAAAAAAAAACACCACCCAAACTCAAACTCATAGCATCATGTCAATTCTAGCTCAAAGTGACCCAGTAGGACAGAGTGGAAGTGTCCCATAGTATTTTCAAAGCCAGGATCTTCGTAACAGCAGACTGTCACAGTCATTGTTCTCCCATGGAGATGCAGGTAGGTTCAAATTAACATTTTGAGTGGGTAGGCTCAAAACATTTCACTCCCCTGTCATCAAGGGTATATGGCAATAGAAAAATGACATATATAAATTCAAATTGGGAACGCATGACTTCATAAGAAATCGCATTGGGATTTTACAGTTCATGTTGGTTTGTCAGCATTTATGGCTAGAGTAAGAATGATTGCATCTAACCCTAAAACTTGATGAGAGCAAAAGGATAAATGGATCTTGGCCTGAACTTGGTGTATACTATCATTAGGAAAAGTCTTTTAAGGCTGTTAATGGCCAGGAGGGACCTGTCCTCGGAGAAGGACATCAGGTTTGAAAGGGTGGAAGGACAGCCCGAATGAGATGGGTTGACACTGTAACTGGGGCAATGGGGGTCGGTGTGGCGAAGTCAGTGAGACCTCAGGACAGGGCTGAGCTTCAGAGCCACTGTACATAGGCTCGCTATGAGTCCCAAGGGATGATGCCACAGCACAAAAACAGCATTCCTTTAGGAATTATAGCCCGAGGGCTGATACTTTGGCAGAGGGAAACAAACAATAGGTATTTTGCAGATGAGTGGCTCTGTTCTCCACCTTTCAAAATTAAATAAAATCACTCCTTCTTGGATCTTAGAAAGAGAGGAAGACTGCCATCAAAATGGACTGACCCAGTGACTATAACAGTAGGCCAGAGCATATCAGAGATCATGAAGATGGCATATGATAGGGCACAGTTCAGATCTGTTTTCCTATGGCTCGCTCTGAGTCAAAGGCGACTTGATGACCCCTAACAACAACAGTTGAATATGCAAAACCCACTTCCTCTCCAAACTGGAATGGCCCGCTTTAGAGTGAGTTCCTTGACTTCATGAATATATCTCATGTTCTTCAAAAGTTGAAGATAGGACACATTGAGAATCTTAACTCCAAGTCTTCTCAGTCCCAGCCATCAATTTTCCTTTTTCTTTTTTCTTTCTTCCTTGTTTTGTGCCATCGAATCAGATCCGACTGGCACAGGAGGAGACTGCCCCTCCTTCTCCAGCATCTGATGCATTCGAACCATATGCCTTCGGGATTGCAGTGCAGCTTCTTGCCACTAGGCCACCAGAGCTCCCCACCAGCCATCAATTTTAAAGTCCCTTTCACCATTTTCTCAGATCTCAAGGGTCTCTTATTGCATTTACAACCCTGGAAATCTATGGGTAGATAACTTTCCTCAAGGCCAACACTCACATCAGGATCCTCTGATCCAGGACCCTTTCATCAGAATGATACATATATTGACCAGTGTCCTAATACTTTAACCTTATCTTGAGTTAGAGACATTACTGTTACTTTTCTAGAGATCTTGATTAAAGAAAAATTATTATATAATTCACCCATTTTAAGTGGACACTATGATTCCACCCCCTCTTCCTTGGCTCACCTCTCTATACCCTGATAACCCCCAATCTTCCTTTGCCTCAATACATTTACCTATTCCAAATATTTCACATAAGAGAACTTTTTATTTCAATTTTTTTTCTTTTTATGGCGGACTTCTTTCACTCAGCATAATATATTCATCAAGTTTCATTTGTCTTTATAGCTGAATAATATTCCATTATCTATTGGTATTTCTTTGCCTATTCTGACTGGAAATAGCAGTACTAAAAGCATCCTGGGATTTAGATTCCCTACCATTTCTATATAGTCAATGACTGTGTAGATCATAACAAACTGTGGCTGACTCTGAGAAGAATGGGAATCCCAGAACACTTGATCATTCTAATGCGAAACTTATACTTGAACCAGGAGGCAGTCGTCAGAACAGAGCAAAGGAACACTGCATGGTTCAAAATTGGGAAGGGCATACGCCAGGGATGCATCCTATCTCCATA
>NW_006399766.1:14993689-15016678 GCF_000299155.1 Elephantulus edwardii | reverse complement strand
ATTGGCACAGGATAGAGCAGGGTTTAGGGCTGTTGTCCATAGGGTCGCTATGAGTCGCAAATGACTCGACGGCACATAACAACAACAACAACCGTTTCTATACTTGTCACTATGGGCTCCACAATCGTCTTTTATTTTAGTCAAGTTCATGAATTCAGAGTGTTGCTCGTTGTATCTGGTTTAGGCCCTGCTCTAGTTGCTGAGGTCAATAAGACAAGAAGGAGGGTGGGTGTGCGAGAGAGAGGTGTGGTGGGGAGAGGAACGGCATGAAACTAAGCACACAAATAAATTAACACATTCATCTCAGTGATGAAGTAAATAGAACATATAGGCTAGAGAATGAATGGATTGGTGAGGAGGAGGTGATCAATACGGTCTCTCTGAGGAAACGATATTTGCTTTTCACTTTTCTTGCTGATGTATATACTTCATTAACACTCTGTCTGGTCACTTTGCGTTCTTTCCTTTCCTGCTTTCCCGCATTGAGTGCCATCTTGACTATTGCTGGTTTTGATCGTCCTATCAGTGGGACCCCAGAAGCTTAACCCAAGTGAATCATACCCCATTTGAAACTGTCCTTCCATATTCCCCCCCCTCCCCCATCCTGCTTGGCATTAGAATTCAGCAGGTTCACCTTCTTCCCTGTTAAAGAATATTAATGGGTCTGTTTGTCCCTTAGGGACTTTTCACTTGATTACTTTAAAGCAGTTTTGTTACTCAACGCAAATTACCTGTTGAAAGAAAAGTACAAGCTTTAAAGGTTAGTGATTGTGGTGGCATTTGGCTCTGCCTACTTTTCGAAAGGAAAGAGCCCTGGATTCTAAATCCTGAGGCCTGGCTGCCACTGTTACCTACTACCTTAGACACATCACTTCCTTCTCTGTGCCTTAATTTTTTCAGTGTAAAACCATCCTTAAATTAGAGACTCCCCAGGATTCGTTCTAGTTCCAAAGTGGTGCAGTTAGTTGTGTTCAGAGACAGGGGCCAAACTTCCTTGGTAACAATGCACTTTAGCTTGTAGTGTGGATGTGAGGGAACACTGCGCCGCGTATCAGAGCTGCTTAGATTTAGCATAAATGTTCCAGCAAAAGCCAGCTTTACAATTCTTGTAAATGTCACAAGGAGTGAAAACACGGCTTCTTGTTTTAACCTCTGCCAGCTGGGGCCACAATTCAGCACCACAGATGCAATTGTTAACTTCTGAAATACGAATATGGAAAGTTCACTGTCTTTTCAGCTTGGCCAGAAAGAAATATTTAAAAAAAAAACAAACCCTCAAATGCCACCAGCAGAAAGGAAGGTGTTCTAAGTTACATTCAAAAGGATAGGGCACAGCCACTGCCTACCAGGGAGTTAGGTACCCAGAGAAGCACGTTAACTCTTTGGAGGCCATTGAGGATCTTTCTAGACATTTATTTACCATGCTCTCCCTGTCAGCACTTGGCTGAAATCTACTTAAGACCTAGGGCAGGAGCTAGAAATTTCCTCACATGTCCATCCAACTGCCACACTACGCTTTGTGGGGGAAGATAGTGAAGCAGGAAGGGTAGGTTTGGAGAAGGTGTAACAGAGAGACAGCTGCCAACCTCTGCAGTCTGTCTATGCCAATTTTCTTTCTTTCTTTTTCTTTTAGCAATGATTTGTTTATTTGACTCAATTATACAATCCTTGGAGTAACCAATAATGAACATAGTGAGTTTTCACAGGCTTACATAGTTCAGATACAAGTTGATGTTGCGGCCAATCTTCTTAGAACCTCTGTGCTGTAACTTACTATACCCTTTCTTGATAAACAAAATGATATCGGACTTTATGTGTGGACTGCATTTCCGTTCACTAATTCACTCTTAATTACAGCTGTGTAGCCAGTTCTTCGCCAGGAGATGTAAACGCCTTCTATTTGAGGCTCTCCGTCCTCCACGTCTTTCCACAGGCACGTTTGTGGCCTCTGCCTTTTCTGTTGCACTATTCTCAATACTTTTTCAGTCTGTAATATCTCTCGCTTATCCTGTCTGGGGCATTTGCAATGCAACCATACATCAGAGCAGCGCTTGTACAGACATAAAATTGAGAACACTGTTTTCACCAGCTACAAATTACTGGATTATTTCTGTTCCCCTTACAGAGATGAAATATTTTCCTTCTGGACAAAATGGCCCTTCTCCAAACTCCTAAAATCACACCTAGAGTGAAGAAAGGAAAAAAGAAAGAAAAAGGTCTTTGTGACATTGATTTCCCAGATAACTCCACATTGCCCTGTCAGCCCGACACTGGAAGGATAACGGGGCTTCGATGAGGCCTACCTTGTGTGGTCCTAACACTTACCTGCTTGTATCATTTGGGCCATGAGGCTGCTAGAAAGCATCTGCAAATGGAATCTGGCGCCTTTTTGCTCTTTTCACAGCTTCTACAAAATCCTAACTCAATTTCTGCTTGCCGCAGGGCGCAGTTTACCTTCTCTTCTCTGGCAACTCCTGTTCATTTGTCAGGAGACCGATGAGAAAGCTGCTCGGATTTGACTGTGGAATCTCAGAGTCATCCTACACTGGTGGGAACAGGCCTCTAAACAGCCTGTGCTGATTGTTTCTATATTAAAATGTAAATGCTCGTGAGACTTGCTGAAAAACTTGTGCCTCATCTTCCTCCCATCTTTTAAAAAAATACAGATTGATAGGACAATGTCAGAGATGATGCATGAGGCAAAATAAAGAGCTCCTCAGACCCGTTACAGCTTGTTTGCGTGAGAAGGAACGAAATGTACTGGGAAGAGATCTGGGAAAAAATGAAAATTATGTGGTTCTTCAAACAGGAGCCATTTTCTTTCTTACAAACACCTTTCAGACGTGAGCTGACCTTCTGAGCCTGCACAGGAAAGAGTGGTCACTGAGACATTCTTTTGAGCAAATAACCTTTCCTGATTAATTAGTGAGAATCAACGTCTGGCTGAAGTACAGAAGTTTCCTGAAATTCTAAAGGGGCAAAAGACACTGAGAGAGCGTCAAAGAACTGCTCAGCTTCCATTATGAATGCTGGCATCATAGATGAGAAAATTAGGTAGAAAAAAGCTAGGAGCTTTGTGTTGAAGATCTCGGAGAAACCACAAAAGGGCGTGTCATTGAAGAGGCACATGCCTACCAGCTCAGTGATCATAGACTCAATCTCATGTCAAGCCGTCTCCAGAACAGTTCTTTCATATAAGAAGTTTGACTTTATGAAGAAGAGTGTGGCATCAGGATTGGAGGAAGACTAAGCAACAGCCTGTGTTATGCATATGATACAACCTTACTTGTTTAAAGTGAAGAAGACTAGAAACATTTACTGTGGAAGATCAAAGACTACAGCCCTCCATACGGGTGACAACTTAACATCAAGAAACCAAAAACCTTCACCACTGGATCAATAGGTAACATGATAAGGAAAAAAAAATGGAACTTTTCAACTATTCAATTTTGCTTGGATCCATAATCAACTTTCATGGTAGTACCAGTCAGGAAGTCAAAAAGACATTAAATTGGGGAAATCTACTCCCAAGGGCCCCTCCAAAATGCTCCAGAGCGAGGATATTGGTTAAGAAACAAAGGCACACCTGATTCAGGCCATGGTCTTTTGAATTACTTGTTATACATCTGAGAGTTGGCCAATGACTAAGGATGACAAAAGAATTGAAGCCCTTGAGCTGTGGTCTTGGGGAAGAGGGCATCCTGTGGGATGCCGAAAGAACAAACAAGTGTGTCTTGGGAAAAGTGCAGCCAGAGTGCTCCTTAGAGGCAAGGATGACAAATCTTTGTCTTCCATACTCCAGGCACGTTGCTAGGAGGGACTATTCCTTGAAGGGAGACATAATGCTGAGCTAGGTGGAGGTCGATTGATGTGGTGACTGTAATGGTAGGCTTTGGTATGTCAGAGATGTTGAGGATGGCGCAGGATAGGCCAAGGTGTAGACCTGTTGTTCATAGAATCACTATGAGTTGTACTCAATTGAATGGCATCTAACAATAGCAACAACCACAATGACATACGCAGAAATAAAATTATACAAGTCACATACATTTCGTTTTGTGACAATGACTGTAATCCCTACTACTTTGCAGCCTAACTCTTGACTTCCTCCCTGTGACTCTCATTTCTACTCATCCTTCTATCCTGTCCTTTCCTGCCTTCTGAGCTTTCTCCCTGGGCTCATATTGCCCTGTTCATCTTGTCGCATTGATTGTCCTAAGGAATGAGTAACTCCCTAGTGTTATCGTTCAGCTAATGAAGCTCTCGTGGCCTTGACCTTAGGGAGTTGCAATGCAAACTCAAATGGCGTGCATGCACATCTTTCTGGTGCAGCTCCTCGCCGAAAAGATGGGCAATCTCTTCCCATGCAATTTGCAACCTCAGACGCCAGTTGGAGGTTCCACTAAGAATCGGCTCCAACCTCACACCAGTAAGTTTGAGGGTTTTGTTTTGTTTAGTTGTGTTTGTTTGGCTGGAAGTTGGCCATAAGGCACGAGTTCAGTTCCAGGCTCAAAGTGTAGCTGTAGATCCTGGTCCCACCAATCTTTAAAACCAGACCTTTAAACTTGCTGTGTTTTTATTTTCTTTTTTAAAAGATTATATGATTTTACGTTTTGTTCCACGTTTTTCTCCTACTCTTGTGATCCCTTTTGGTGCAGTCAGCAGTGCTAGCTTCTGGCACCATTCTCTTTTTAAAAAAAATTTATTTTCTTAATTTTAATGAATGTTTACAGAGATTTTGGATTTCCATTCATTCATTGGTGCATTTTTCTCCCTGCCCACCCCTGCCCTCCCCTCCCCATTCACTCTTCTCTTTGAAAAGTAATAGAAAAATTCCTTCATTGGTGTATAATCTTTCCCCCACCACTGCCCCGAGTACACTCCACTCTGCCCCCTTCATTCTGGATTCGACAGTTGAGTAAAGCTTGTGATGTACTTCTTACTTAATTCTAGGGAGGTCTAGTGGCTTGTTGTTTTTATTGTTGATAAGTGTTATTGAGTCTCATATGACTCATAGCGACCCTATTAACAATAGATCTATCTGAACTCTTTCCTTTCCCCACTATCCTTGTCATCTCAACACATTTTGATTGCCACAGACACTGTCTCAATCCATCACATAGAGAGACTTGCTCTCCTTCGCTGACCCTCCACCTTTCCAAGCATGATGTTCCTTTCCAAGGAATAGCCTCTCCTAACAACATGTCCAAAACACATAAGACGAAGCTTCAACATCTTTAACTCCAAGCAACATTCTGGTTGCACTTTCTCCAGGACATATATATTTGTTATGTTGACAGTTCATGGGATGTTGCGCACTTTTCTCCAACACCACAACTCACATCCATCTCTTCTTCTGTTAGGGGTACGGAATTGCACTGCCAACCCAAAGGAGCAGTTTGAATCTACCAATTGCTCTGAGGGGAAAAGATGGGCAATCTCTTCCTGTGCAAATGGAAAATGTAATGGATGGTCTGCTAACCAGCACTTTAACAATATCCCTGCCTCTCTCTCATTCTTTCTGGTCAACATTTTACATCATTGACAAATGTATTTTATTCTGTTTGGAAAAATTATCATAGTATTGGGGGGAAAATTGTTACTATAGGAGTGACAGTAGAAGAATTTAAACCAAACACAGTTTCTGAGTGATGTTGTACAGTTATAATTTATGAAGTTTGATGATTAAAATGAGTCATTTAGTCCTTTCAAATAAAGTGAACCATCATTTATTTTATCTTGATCAATACTGGTTGAGCAAAATTAACCAAAGAAGTTAACTATAGCTCATCAAAGTAGTATTTTCTGTTAATATACTACTTTGAACAGATCAAAGTAGACTGCTGATACGCTACTTTGATGAGATGTAATCAATTTGAGCAGAGAAAAAGAAAAATTCCTTTAAGCAGTAATGCTAAGATGGAGACGAATGAACAAGAGATGCCATCATAGAAGAAGTGAAAGGTCTTCAACTTCAGTGGTTCCTACTAGTTCCTATTCAGTTTTTCCATTTCCACTAGAACTGTTGGTTTTATATATATATATAATTTTCATCGTTTCTCCATGTTCATAGAGTTTCCAGAGACAAACTAACAGAAAAGTTGGCAGCGTGAATGCGCCAGCCTCTATGTGGGAGAAAGGTGGCAGTCTGCTTTTGTAGAGGTTTGCCGTCCTGGAAACCCTACCGGGCACTTCCACTCTGTCCTTTAAATTCACTGTGAGTCAGGATCAACGCAGTGGCAACAGGTTTGTTGCTATCGTTTTATTTCTAAAATTCTAAGGTCAGGATTAGTATAGTAGTAGAACAGGTATTATAAAAATGAAGAAATCTTTAAAAAACACCCCAGAAGACAGGGAGCTTGGGTGGCATATTTAATAGGGAGTTGCAAAGTAGTTTTGAGGTATTTCCTAGCTCAAATCACTCTACTGGTGGGAGGGGTTTCTGTGGAAAACCAAAGGTGCTTAAATGTGACCTTAAGGGAGCTCTCGAGACCTAGTGCTAAGGAGCAGTGCTGCGATCCCAAAGGCATGCTGTTTGAATCCACCAGCTGTTCCTTGGAGAAAGATGGGTAGTCTCCTGTGCAATTTAACTGTCTCTGCAAACTCATTGGGGGGGGGTCAGTTGGTTCCAGTTTGATGGTACAAAACAACAACAATGAGACCTTAGGAATTCTAGTGGCCTAGTTCATAGGGAGTTGCTCTCCTAACCCAGAGGTGACATGTCACCAGCGTATTGCATCCACCAACAGCTCTACACGAGAAAGATGTGCTGTTACAGCCCTTGAAAGCCCGCTGCTAGGTCTGCTATGAGTCACTTCAGACACTAAGGCAGTGAGGGTGGTTGCTTTTTTGAAGAAAGGAGCTATTACCCAAAGATGATCAAAACCTGGAGCTGGGGCAGTGCAGTTAAATAATGAGAATCTACTAAGGAGCCTTGGTGGCATAGTGTGTAATGTGCTGAACTGCTAGCCCGATGGGTTGGTGGTTCAAATCTGCCAGCTACTCTGGGGAAAGAAGCAGCAGCAATCTCCTCCAGAAGAAATTTCACTCGCTTATTGCTGTTGCATGGGAACGGATGAATAGCTGACCCTCCAGGTTTTCAGGAAGCTGTAAATAATACAGGAGGGGACTGCCCATCTTTCCCTCTCAGCGCCCCTGGTGGATTCAAACTTCCAGAGAGATGCTGTCTTTATATCAGTAGTGCGGCTCCCTACCCACTAGGCCACCGCCATTTCAGAAGTGCAATGGAGGGTCACTATGAGTCAAAACCAACTTGAAGCAGTGAGTCGCAAAGTGTTTAAAGATAACTGAGATGTATGGGTCAAATGCATGTCTGGCGGTGCAACTGTTAAGTATTTGACTGCCAGTAATAATGTTGGTGGTTCAAACCCACCTGGGAGCTCAGTGCGGGAAACACATGGTTGCTGCTTTTGTCAAGATCCCAGCCTTGAAAATCCCATGAGGTGCTTGTACTTTGTCACACGGAGTCCCTATGGGTTGAGGGCTGACTTGCTGGCATGCAGAAAGCAGCTGAGTATTTACGCTCTAAAGACATGATCATGTTCATTGGTGAGAAAATGATGCTACAGCACGTGTGCATACTAAGTACTCCTTTTTCAAACCCTGTGTGCACGTACATGTGCCTTTGGGGAAGACAGAGACCGAGGGAATAGTAAACATGCAGAGGTAAAGCACAAGAGATAAAGTGGCAAGAGGCTGACCAGAGAGTGAGGACTGAAAGTCGGCCAGCCTGGGACAGCTTGCCATCATTGTCATTCAGTTCTCCATGGGGGTCTTAGAGGCTTGGTTTCTCCATCTCTGACTAAAAGCAATGCCCTAAAAGTGTTCTAAAGTGTTTAACAACTTTCACACTCTCCTCTTGGGTGCTGGATAAATGAACCGCAGGCAGGCAGGTAGGCAGGTAGGTGGGAAATACATAACCAGGAAAGCATGCGGACAGACCAACAAGCTGTCCACAGGATACCGTGACAAAGATAGAACAAGACCGGAATCATGGTGGACCAGTAAATCATCAATCAGAAAGTGGCCCCATTAGGTCCATCATGTCTTCTCACCCCTGTTGTTATTGCTGGGGTGACCTGAGCACGTGGCAGCATCCCTTTGTCTAGCGCTCGCCCAGCTTTGTAGGGCGCCCCCTGGCGTCACTCTCGGCCTGACTTGGCCGACTCCCTTTCCTCCACATGCTCACAAGGGCGGTTGCGTTAGAGTCTGTCAACAACCGCCAAGGCCCCAAATGGTTGGAGGACTGGCTGTCAGGCTTTGTGCTTCTTGCTCCCCAGCAGAACGTCCAGTCCGAGGGAGGGGCTGAGAGAGGACCTGCTCTTTTAACTCTTGACACATGAGCAGGAGCGAACTCTAATCACCTCCATTTGTGTCCCCGTACCTGTGTATGTTGCTAAAGCTCTTTAGTTCACACTCTGCACCCTGGGCTTTTACATTTTAGCACTTTCAAGCTTTTGCGGGTCTTGTTTGCAGGGCCAGGTAGCTTTGGGGAATAATTAGTACCTGCCAACCTCCCAGCTAGAGAGTGACTTTAATGAAGAGCAAACGGTGTACCCAGTGGATAGTTGCTGTTGCGTGTCTTGTCAGAACTAACTCACAGTTGATGCCTTAGCGCATTGTGGAGAGCTGTAAGCCTCATGGGAGAAGATTGCCCATCTTTCTCCTAGAAAGCAACTGGTGGATTCAAACCAACAATGAGACATCACCTTTGGGTTAGAGTGCAATTCCTTATCCACTATGCCACCAGAGACAGCCTTTAGTCTCTGGGTTGTTTCTCTTTTACTGATTTGGGCCAGAAAATAAATTGACATGGTGATATTCTTGACTTGACTGCTGATGGTTCACTAGTCCCTAAACAACAACAACAACAACAACAAAAATACACCCAACAGAACAAACAACCGAAAACACAACAACAAAAAAAGCCCTCCACAAAACTCCTACAAGTTTAACCTGAACATACATGGACTTGTAGTACTTTCCCCTCTGAGCGGATTTGCTCGGAGCTGGTCTCCAGGGAAACTTCCGTGACATTTAGAACACTACTTTGAATGCATCCTGATCTTTCCATCCTGATGTTAGTCAATAGTGAGAAGAGTATTCCTAAGCACCTAAGCACCGAATTACTGATTTAGAGGTTTTCTGCACACATTAGGCTGATGCATAGGGGAGGCTAAACCCATCTGTGTTTCCTTTCCCATTGCCATTGACTTTATTCTGACTTGTCACCCTCTCTCAAGTCACCGGTTTCACAGTCACTACTCATCTTTTTCATAAGGAGCTGCTGGTGGATTCGAACTTCTGCCTTTGGTTTAGCAATCCGGCACGTTACATACCACAAGACCAGAACTCCTAGGTCTCTTAGGGATAGAAGGAAGTTCAGTCTCCATTTTTTAAATTAACTATTATTAACTAGCTCGCAGCACTCTAAAAATCCCCCTTTGACACTGGAAGAGTGATTGGAATTCAAAAGCTAGCCTTAAGGTCAAGCAAAATCTTTAAGCCCTTAGGAATGCTCAGGTAGTTACTACTTAAGTGAGAGTGAAAAGCATGCATTTAACATGGTTTCCTACACATTCAAATTCAGTCCAACCTTAATCTCCTTTATCCCTCTCTCTTTTTTTAAATATATTTCTTATTTTCTATTGTTTTGCTTACAATGTTGATATGCATTGTGATTCACACTAGCCTTCATTCATATTTTGTTTGATACAATTATTCCTATTCAGTATGTTTTATACAATTAATCACCATTGAACTCTGCTCACCCCTTCTTGAAACTCTCCATTCCTGAAGCGTATTGACATGAGCAGTTAGGCCTGTTTCCCTTCTGCAGCCTGGGCTTGCAGGACTCACCAGGCCAGTGGCTGGCAACATCATGGCCAGCCTCTGCTCCGATTTCTAGCATCTGCCAGAAACTAGTTCCACCTGAAAATGGCAGAGTTACACACTTCACATCTCTGGTCCTGAAAGTACTGGTGACTTACAGGCTATTACCAGAGTCAGTCTCTAGGGGCTTCCCTGCTCTGTCACCTACGTTTCTTGACATCTACCATGTGAGACATTAACTTATTTGGAAGGAAACGTGGTATCAGGAGTGTGCCTTAGAATTAGTAGCCAGTCTCTGACCCTTACAGGACATGTGAGACTCCTTCGAAAGACTCTTTTTCGGGACCTCCTTCTGCTGTAATTCCAGTGTATACTAAACTGTTAAATGCCCCCCCCCCCCGGCTCATTCAGCTATTTGCCTAGCAAGCTTAGCTGAGTGCTGTTCAGCCTGTGTGTAGAGGAGGTGGAGGGAAATCCACCAAAAGCTTAAAAGCAGTGGAAGGTGGGACTAGAGACGCACATGCAGATGGTCCTGACAATTGAATGTGATATTGGCAGGTCTGAGTGAACTCTAGCTCACATGAACTGATTAGTGCTGCCTGGGGCTGCAGGGAAGCTCAAACAACAGAGAAGGCAACTGGAGGGTCTGCAGACGCAAGGCTTTGCTTTGAGAGCAAGATGGGGAAGGAAAACCCAGGGAGAGGAAGGGGCAGTCGTTGAAAGGGCCCAAGCATGGACTAGTTGGGAAAGGCAGTCTTAAAACGTTAGAGGATATATGAGGCTAGGGTCTCAGGAAAGGGTCTCAGGAACCAAGCTAAAGGTGTTGACCCAGCTTACTAGTCAGTAAGGAGCCTTCTAGGTCCTTGTGTTGGTGCAAATGGTTTGTGACTGTTGACTAAACTCATAGATGCTGCTTAGAGCTCACCCAGCAGCACTGCGAGGGAAGGTCTGTGGACCTGCTTCCATCACAATCACAGCCCAGAAGACCGGGTGGAGCTGTCCTACTCTGAAATATGTGGGGTCACTGAGTAGTTGGAATTGCCTCTGTGACAACCATTTGGGGAGGGGTCTTTTCTTTTGTTCCTGTATATTCAGCCAGTATTCTACCTCCAGAAACGGGAATGAAATATTGACGCATGCCACCACACGGTGGAACCTTGAAAATGTCACGTGAGGTGAAAGGAAAAAGCCTGCTGGTTTTCTTCCCTAAGACTCAGCCAAGAAACCTGAGGCAGCACTTGTGTTCTGTAATACGTGGGGTTGTCATGAGTCTGAATCAACTAGAGGCACCTTTGTTCTTGCTTTGAAAGTGGCATCTGAGGTCACCAAGTAGAAGAGGGATGAGAGAGCTGTTCCTTGTTGCCCCAAAGCTATTACTTGGAGAGGGGGAGGGTTTGATGCTAAGATGGTTCCTGTGGTACTTTCACCATCACTCTATTAAGAAGCAACTATTAGTGGGCAAGGGGCGCAGTCATAGTCCGATGGGCTGTGCTGCCTGGATGGAAGACCTGCAATCCTGGTCCCTTTGGCACCGCCCTGGGTGGAGAGAGCCGCTTGTTCGTAGGCACAGAGCTCAGTAGAAGCCTGTTTGTAATCATGACTGCACTATTGGAGCCAGTGTTTGATCTGCGATTATAGCTGGATTAAGAAACCAAGTAATCAACCCTTGAAACTGGAACCACAAATTGTTTTCTAAACAATCAACTTCCCCTGCCTCCCCTACTCCCAGGAATGAACTTGAAAACAGATGTTTTCCCCTGGCCCTCTCCCCCACCTTGGCTTTTTTTCCCCCCCCTCTCTCCCACCAGTGTGTTTGAATCTTGCACAAGTCAGAGAACCAGGCCTGCTAGCCACTGTCTCGTTTTGTGTTCATACACGTGGCTCACCCGTGCTGGGACTGGCGAGATGAAGACAGGACAGCCAGGGAGTGGGTAGCTGTTAAAAATATGCATGCGATTAAGATTCACTTCGTGAGGTGAAGAGGTTTACTTTCACCAGAACTGGGGTGAAACTGCCCGGAGTTCAAGAAGAAGAGTAATTAACGGAGGCACCTCTCACAGATGGTTGTCTTTGGAGAGATTTGTTGGAAGTATCTTTTGTCCTGCAGGGTTTTGGTTGAGGCCAAAGGCATTCAAAATACTGCAGTCCAGAGAGATAGGTATTTCCATAAAACAACCTCAAGGCTTATTGACTTTTTTCTTGTCGGGGATTGTACTGTGCTTAACCTTCCAGACATGTAATAACTGGTCATAAATTAGAAGTAATAGCTAAATTTCATTTTGGAAAGACTAGCAGCAACCAAGGCAGTAATGGTTACGTGAAACGACTAACTCGATTGTTCCAGGAGAGTGCAAATGACGACCTACTTTGTTCCCACAATGCCTAGGGACAACTAAACTCTGCTTGAGGGGTTTTCTTGCCTGATCATTTCTCTTAATGTTTCAAGGTAGCAGCTCAGAGTTGCTCGACAGTTTCACTTTTGTCTTTCAACAGCATTTCAACCTAAAGGACAGGTCCTTAGGGATCTGTTCCAAACCTTTGTTTTTATGAAATGGCTTTGAAGGCTCCCAGAAGTTAGGCAGTTTATCCTCAGTCAGTCATCAGCAAGAGCAGAGACCTGGCCGTGTGCTTTTAACCCAAGTGTTTGATTTTACTAGGTGAGCCCAGGCTTTCATCTGCCCCTTGGGATTAATTCTCTTTAACCATCTCTGCAATAGCCCTGACTCACCTAAGTTCACTTTTCACAAGTCTGCATCCTTGGTACTTTGCTTGTTATTACCAACAGCTACTGCAAACACTCATATAGCACTTTGCAAAAGGGATGGGTTTTGGTGTTTTGGTTTGTTTTGGTTTGGTTTTTTTCACATACAACTTCTTGAGTGTATCTGGTGCTGGTATCCATGGCATTACTGGTGGCATTATAAAAGACAGTTTGCTGTGGACTCAGATCCCTTTCTGAAGAGGAGTTTCATATGTTAAAGAGTGCTGAAGATTTCATTTCTTTATGTCCTTATCATGTTGCAATGTTCACTGAAAGTTCAGCTGTTCGACTCCATCAGCAGCTACTCGGGCGAAAGACAGCAGTCTCCTGCAGTAAAGCTGCACAACCTTGAAAACCTAATGTTTCCATGAGCCTTTATGAGTTGGAATCAACTCAATGGCAGTGGATTTGTTTTGTGTTGATATAAAAAAATCTGAAGGATTTTGAACAGGAGCTTGAAAATATTCTGTAAATAAAGCTTAGTTACCTCAGAATTAGAATGGACTAAGGTATCATACATGCGATATTAATGATATTGTTTGATAGTTTCCACACTGAGTTGGATCACCCTTCTTGGGAATGGGAACAAATATGGGCCTCTTCCAATCCGTTGGCCAGGACAGCAGTCCTCCAAATTTCCTGACACACACTGTTGAGCACATCCCTGGCTGCATCTGTTAGTTGAAAGAAGTCACTTGGTATCCTGTTGATTCCTGGGGGCTTCCCCCACCCCAATACCTTCAAGGCAGCTCCCACTTCCTCCTTCATTACCATTGGCTCCTGTTCATATGGTACTTCCTGAAATTTTTCAGTGTCAGTCAATTCTCTCTGGTACAATAATTCTGTGTATTCACTCTGTCTTCTTTTGATGCTTTCTGGGTTATTCAATATATTGCCCATACCATCTTTCAATATAGCAACACGAGGCTTAAATTTGTTTTTCAATAGCCTGTGTTAAGTAGATGACACAACCTTGCTTGCTCAAAGTGAGGAGGACTTGAAGCACTTGTTGCAGAAGATCAAGGAATACAGCCTACAGTCTCAATATCAAGAAAACAACGATTCTTACCACTGGACTAATAGGCAGTGTTGGGAAGATTCTAGATCAGGAATGTGGTGAGTGAAAATAAAACAAATAAAACATAGAACAAGTTGAACGTTGTTGTTGTTGTTGTTGTTATGTGCTACCGAGTCGCTTGCGACTCATAGTGACCCTATGTACAAGAGCTCTAAATGCTGTTCTATCCTGTGCCAACCTAGCCATCTCAAACGCACTTATTCCCGCCGCTCCAGTCACAGAATCGATCCATCTCACCAAAGGTCTTCCTCTCCTTCGCTTCCCCTCCACTCTGCGAAACATGATGTCCCTTTCCAAGGACCAGTCCCTCCTTGCAACATGCCCAAAATATGTCAGACAAAGCTTCAGAATCCTTGACTCCAGGGAACACTCTGGCTTCATCCTCTCCAGGACAAACCTGTTTGTTCTTCTAGCAGTCAGTCCATGGTATATTCAACACTCTTCTCCAGCACCACATCTCAAAGGCATCAATCCTCTTTCTATCAGCCCTATTCACTGTCCAACTCTCTGATGCATAGCACATAACTGCGAAGACTATAGTCTCCAGCCTGACATCGGTGCTCTTCAGTACTCTTGAGAGGTCCCTCACAGCTGACTTTCCCAAGGCAATTCATCTCCTGATTTCCTGGCTGCTGTTACCAAGAGCGTTGACTGTGGAGCCAAGTAAATTAAAACTGTTAACTATCTCAATCTCCTCACCATCCATGCTGATGCTACCAATTGGCCCAGTGGTTAGAATCTTTGTTTTCTTTACATTTAGCTTCAGTCCATATAGGAGGCTGTAGTCCTTGATCTTCTGCAGCAAGCGCCTCAGGTCCTCCTCAGTTTCAGCAAGCAGGGTTGTGTCATCTGCATAACGTAGGTTGTTGATGATTCTTCCACCAATCCTGATGCCACATTCCTCTTCGTATAGCCCAGCGTCTCGGATGATCTGTTCTGCATACAGATTGAAAATGGAAGAAGCTAAAAGAAAGTAAGAGAAAAGAAAGAAACGTCATGGGAAACCTCTGTATGAGAGTGAGACCAACAAAGTTACATCTCTTTCCCCCAAAAGTATACATTTTGGTTAAAGCCTAAAGGTCTGTAGTTTCAATCTACCATCCTATCTGTGGATGGAAAAAGTGAAGATGGAACCAGAGTGCTCCTTGGAATCAGGGATGGCAAAGTCTTACATACTTTGGGCAAGTTGTTAGGAGAGACTAGTCCTTGGAGAGGGACATCATGCTTGGAAATGTGAAGGGATGGCAAAGGAGAGGAAGACCTTCAACCAGATAGATCGACACAGTGACTGCAGCAGTGGGCTCAAGTGTGTCAGAGATTGTGAGGATGGCACAGGATGTGTTGTTTATAGGGTCACTATGAGTTGTACTCAACTCAACAGCACCTAACACCAACATCCTGTCCGTGGGAGAAAGTTGGCTTCCAGAAAGATTTATAGTGTTGGAAATCCTATGAGGCATTTCTACTCTGGCTTCTAGGATCACTATGAGATAGAATCCCCATAATAGCAGCAGGTTTGTTTAATATTGGCATGCAGTCGCTGAAGTTAACAGCTGGTATTTGAAGGCAAAGAACTTGCTTCTCCCAGAGTTTTAACTGCTCCTTGCCTGGACGTTAGTAGCTCGGGAAACAGAGGGTTCTTTTTTTCCCACCCTAAATTTTATATTGGTTTACACATAAAAGACATATACGTTGTGTTTCATTGATAGACATTGTGTTTCATGCGTTCCTCCATTCACAGTGTTTCACACTGTCGTTCCCATACAATATGTTCTATTAAATTAACCACCACTGATGCATGCCCATCATTAGCTCACCCTTTCTTTTTTTTCTTTCTTTATTTTTTTTTTAATTTAGGTTGTTTATTTTTCATTTCAATGAACATCTACAGAGATTTTGGGATTCCATTCATTCATTGTTGCACCCTTCTCCCCACACAAACCCCTCCCCCCTCGTTTGCTCCTCTCCTTGAAAAGCAAAACTCCCTCATTGGTACACAATCCCCCCCACACCTCCCCAAACCCCACCCCCTACCCCCAAATATAATCCACTCTGCAACCCTCATTGCATACTCCTACGATAAAAATAATGCCCTAAAATATAATACTTTTGGACTATTCTCTCCCCCATAGACTTCAATGCCGTAAACATATTTCATCCAGTTTTTCTCAGTCTTACTCCCACCCCAATGCCAGCCCCATTCTACAACAGTGGCACCGTACAGTATTTGTCCCTCTGTGGCTGAGATACCTCACTCAGCATAATGTCCTCCAGGGTCACCCATTTTAGCTCACCCTTTCCAATCCCCACTGAAGCTTTCCTAATTTCCTCACCCCTCACTCTGCCCCCTCCTCCCTCCCTTTCGCTCCATGGATTTTGGTATACATCTTACTAGTAATCTATTTTTGCAATTATGGTCTTAGGCATTATTTGTCCTTATGTAACTGAGTTAGTTCACTCACCATAATGCTTTCCAACCTCTCTCATGTTATACAGTATTTTTCAAAATCCTTGCTCCTGAGTACTGCATAGTATTCCATTACATGAATGGACCACAGTTGCCCTGATTCCTTCGGAAATTACTGATCTACTACTCTAACTTCTTAGATCAGTAAATTCCTATCTCTAGGCCAGAGTCTGACTGCTGCGTTGGTTGTTTTTTGGGGGGGTTTGGTTTTTATGTTGGTTGTTTTGTTTTGAGTTGTGGGGTTTTTTTGTTTTTTTTTTTTTTTGTATGACCTGTGAGCTAACAATGGTTTTTACCTTTGTAAATGGTTAGGGGAAACAAATCAAGATAATATTTTGTAACCTCTGAAAATTTTATGAAATTCAAATTCCAGCATTTGTAAATAAAGCTTTGTTGGCGCACCAAACCCAACCCAAATCAATAGTCTCTGAGTCTGACTCTGATGATCCGATGTATTTCAGTACAGAGCTGCACTCTATGGACCTTTCAATGACAGTGACCTTCCAGAAGTAGTTTGCCAGGCCTTTTGTCTGAGGCATCTCTGCATGGATTCAAACTTTCAAACTTTCAGTTAGTAGCCAAACACCTAGCTTAACCATTTGCATCAGCCACAGACTTCTTAAGTTGGAACACAGCTACATTCATTTGTTTACATATGGCTGCTTGCATGTGGTGGCGCAGAAGAAAGGCCTGGTGACTGACTTCCATAAAGGTTACAGCCAAGAAAACCCTGAGGAGGCATTCCACTCTGTAACATATGGGGTCGCTTACAGTAAGTCAGGATCAACTCCCAGCAATGAAACTCGGGCTTTCATGTTGCAGTAGCAGAGTCTGCAAATCAGAATGTGTGTACCAACTGAACCTTCACAATAAGAAGTTTTCAATCCTTACTTTGAATGGCAGTAGCTTCATCATCTGAAAGAGTTAAACAACTCTCTCTTGTTTCATTTCTTAACCAAAGAGAAGTTTAAACTCCGGTACAGTATAACTGAATTCACTTTTGTGCCCTCTTAACCATCATACTTTTTGAATCAAATTAGAGGGGGAAAATTAGAATCTTATGCTTGCCATCTAACTATAAATTACATTCTAGAGAGGTTGTGTCAGATGTTTAATTTTCTAAAATGTAATATTAAGTTTCCCGATAATTCCAAAGGAGATTAGGAGGAAATTTTATCATTTGCCCTTTGCAACGACCTGCTTCATATAACCAGCAGCAAGCAATTTGGGGGCTGTAGGCTGTTGGAGGACACATTTTGTATTGATTAGCTGTAGTTTAAGCCTGGATGGTTAAGTCAGCAATTTGACTTGAAAAAAAAATAAATAAAATCTGTAGATTCTAATAATACCTCCACCGCAGCAGTGGTGGTTTTGGGTGGGCTGCAGGTACAGGCAGTTAACTTGTTAGTTCCAGTTTGGGGCTAATTACTTCCCAATTTGCTGTGACACCTCCCACTGAAATGGTATACCTGGCCGGGCATCCCAAGGGACGTTCTGAATAATGGAATTCAAGCAGGCATCTAACTGCTCACCCAAAGCTGCACTCTGGAGCCTGTCCTGAGGGACCAGTAAAGGTGCTCCCCGTCTGGGCACTGAGGTCCAGGAGACCAGTGCAGGGACAGAGGGTGAGCCCTGGTAGGTAGGTAGGAAGGACGCAGATTGTGTGTGAGGACCTATACCCTCATCATTTCACAATCATTCCTCGAATGGCTTAAAGACATATTTTACATTGATTAGCTGTCATTTCAGCCCATAACATTAAGGCCGTTTTCTGCTTTCTGCCTCTTTCCTGAGCACCTGTATTAGCTGCTGCATAAGTCTCAGAGGGAGAGAGAGAGATGGATGCTGTGCCTCGTTGAGATTTATTCTGCTAGTGAACAGGGCCAAGGGCCTCTCAGGCGCACATTTCCATCACCGCCTCTTTGAACTAGATGACTTTAATGAGTACTATACTTGGTAATTTTCCCATTAGCTTCTTATATTTCTGATCAATAATTTCATACAATTGTGACCTTCCATTTCCAATTACGCTTTATTGGGGTGGGGGGGATGCTTGCCATTTTTCATGGGTTTCTACAGCTCTCTTGCATTTTTGCTCTCATGGGATGTGGGAGCAAGGTGGCCCCACCCCACCCTCAGGCTTTCGGGCTCTGCTAACATCCTCCGAGCCAGCTTGAATTTGGGAGTTCTGGAAGCTTCGCTGAAATCCAAGCAAGCTCTCTTCTAGTCACCTTGGATCTGATTGCTAGACTGACAGGAGTCTGCTGAGCCTCGGAAGTGTTGACTGGTGTTTTCTGTTTGTGCTAGGCGACAGACGAAGCCACTTTTGTCCTGGGTTCCTGTATGGCCACCAGTATCAATTCCACAGTGTTTCACCTGAACACTCCAGAAACTGTCATTCAGTTGATAACCTTGAATGATTTCTACTCAGCCCTTCCTTATCCCCAAGGAGCATCGCGTACGATGAAATTCATTCAGAGAAGTATTGATTCAGCAGCCATCACACTCCATTGACTACCACTCCCCTCCCCCGAAGGCAGAGCCGTACCCTTCATATTGCCTCTAGGTATGCTTGTTTATTCAGTCAGGGCTTTCATTAAGCGTAATGAGGCTGCTGCCTTAACAAACATAGCAGAACCTATACATCCCAATGAGCCCTGCCTCCCAGGCTCTCTTTTCCCATCACTCTGCCTCTTCCCAGGAGGGAAAAAGTAATCTATTGGCGGGTACATCACAACCCCTCCTTTCTCCCTCCTCTGTTGCTGAGCTCCCAAGAGACTTGTCCTCAACTCTTATTCCAGATGGCCCAAAGAGAGCGATGACAAGTGGGTAGACCTCATCCCGGCAGCAGTGCAGGAAGCTGGAGAGTGGCAAAGTGCAGAAACCCCTGAACCCAATGGGCAGGAAGCAGCAGAGACGACTTCCCTTGGCGCGTAAGGGACGTATCAAGCCAGACCTGTGTGCATGTGTGTGTGATATTAATCCTTTATTTCTCTGCAGCTTGCCATGACAGCTTCAAGGGAGGAAAGAAGAAAGCAAGGCTCTCGTTTAGACTGTTCTAGGATTTCCTAGTCTTTAGACTGATGTTTAAACTGACATCAACTTAAAGACTAAGGTGTGCCTGATGCAAGCTAGGATGTTTTCAGTTGTTTCCTATGCTGAACAGCGAGTAAGGATGATCAAAGAATTGCTATCTTTGAATTAATTGTAGGGTTGGAGAAGAGTACCAAGTATCCTATGGACTGCCAAGAGAACAGTTTTGTCTGGGAGGGACCAGGGTGCTCCTTGGAGGCAGTGATGGTAAAACTTCATTTCATATACTTTGGGCATTTTCTCAGGAGGAACCAATCCTTAGAGAGAGACATCATTTTGGGTAAAGATGGAGAGTCAGAGTAAGAGGGGAAGATCCTCGACAAGATGGATTGATACTGATGGCAACAATGGGTTCAAGTGTATCAGAGAACGTGTGGATGCCACAGGATAGGGCAGGGTTCAGATTTGTTGTTCAGAGGGTCGCTATGTTATAGCTCACACAATGCCACCTAACAACAACAACAACAACAATATTTTCTGTTAGAACTTAGTTACCAAGGTACCTTGGGTTTAGTTGGAATTAATAACATTCCAGGTAGCAGCAGAGCACATTAACCATTTGCATCTGTTAGGCGCCATTAAATCGAGTACAACTTCATGTGACTCTGTGAACAACAGAGCTGAACCTTGTCCTGTTCTGTGTCATCCTCACCACCTCTGACACATTGAGCCCGTTGCTGCAGTCACTGTGTCAGTCCACATGGTTGAAGGTCTTCTTCTCTTTCACCATCCCACCAGTTTTTCCAGCATGATATCCCTCTCCAAGGAATGGCCTCTCTTAGCAACATGCCCAAAGTATGCGAGAAGCAGCTTCATCATCTTTGTCTCCAAGGAACACTCTGGCTGTAACCTCTCTAAGATATAGCTGTTTGTTCTTTAGGCAGTCCACGGGATAGTCGATAATCTTCTCCAACACCATAGTTCAAAGGCATCAATTTTCTGTCAACCTTATTCGTTGCACAGCTCTCAGATGCCTAGCAAATGACTGAAAAGACTATGGCCTACGTAAAGTGCACTTCAGTCCTCAAACTGACATCATTATTGCTCCTCAAAATTTGGATATATCTCTGACTGTAGACTTTTCCAGTACAATACATCTGATTTCCTGACTGCTGGTACCAAGGCATTGATCCAAGTAAGACAAAGTTATTAACAATTTCAGTTTTTTCTCCCATCTATGGTGCCTGTTGGTCCAGTGGTGAGGACTTTTGTTTCCTTGATGTTGGTATGTAACTGAATTTTTAATTGAAAGCAATAGTCTTTGATATTCTGTAGCAAGTGCTTCAAGTCCTCCTCACTTTCAGCAAACAATGTTGTGTCATCTGTGTAATGTAGGTTATTGATGAGTCTTCATAGAGACCAACTTCCCAAATAATTTGTTTTCCATAGAGATTGAATTGGTATGGAGAGAAGATAAAACACTGGTGCACACATTTCTTAATTTTCAATAGTATAGTGTTCCCTTGTTCTGTTTACACAATAGCCTCTTGGTCTAGGTATAGGTTTTACATGAGCACAGTTAAGTGTTCTGGGATTCCCATTCTTCCCATTCCATGTTGGCTGTGATCTGTTATCTTTGTGTTACAAATGCTTTGCCCATTTTTCTTGTTATGTGCCATCGAATCAGAACCAACTCATGACTGACCCTCCAGCAGGTTTTCAGAGGCAGTAAATCACACAGGAGGTGATTGCTCACCTTTCTCCCAAAGGAGCAGCTGATGAACTCAAGCCTCATGTCTTTCTTCAGCCTAGCAGTGCAACACCTTACCACTATGCCACCAGAGCAGATGACAGTAAACGAGTTGTTGAAATAACTATAGATTAGAACTGGGAACTTGTGAAGTAAGGTCTGTACTGCTAGAACAAACATGAAAACCAGGAGCATTTTCATTATTAAAACAATGGATATTATTATCCTATGCTACGACTCGACGGCATTTAACACATACAGAGAGACCAGTTGGCCTAATGGACAGAAAGTGATACTACCAAGCCAATGGTGGGTGACTCTAATCTGCCACCTTCAGGCCTGTTTTAAATTGTTTTTGGTCAAGCATTCTTCCAGGTCGTATAGCCCTGGTGTGTCTACTTGCTGTACAGCGGTAACTTGTGGTTGCTGTGAAGCTGAACACTGTGACACTGATGTGTCAAATGCGATAACGGTTACCCATGGTGGACAGTGTTTGGTGGCGCTTTCTGATTAAAACAAGCTTGGAAGCAGGAGTGACATCCACTTCCGTAAATAGCTTGCCTCCAGAAACCCTATGAACCTGGAGAAAGGATGAAAATCACGCAAGTGTTGAGGACTTTCATTCATAGGGTCGCTATGAGTTGCCTATGACTCAATGGCACTTAACAACAGCAACAACAGCATTTTCCACTTAGCAGCATCTTTACTCTGTGTTAATGAAATCAGGTGGTGGGACCACATTGCTCTGACCCTCATTGTGTGAACTGAGTCCCACTTATCAATTAAGAAACTGATGTGACTTAGAACAAGGGTCCCTGCTTTCCCCGCCCTGCACTCTTCCCAACAATCTGGAGGAAATCAGGAACTCGCATGCCCCTGGGTGCTACTTCCAAAAGTCTAATTAATACCTCTCACTCCCTAATGAGAGACTTCTTTGGACTCCACAGACAAGTAGAGCCAAGTAAGTGACGTCAGAATGCCAGAGTGAATTATTGGGCTTGTGTCAAGCTAGGCAGGGATGAAAAATCACCCTGGTGAACTTAATCCAGGAGCAATCAAAGGACCAAAGTTTTAATTAGTGAGGGTTGTGATTTACATTCGCACTCGGCATCCTGAGACGGTGCATTAGTCTTCAAACCCCTGCACTTCCCTGCGTGTTGTCTGACACTGGCTAAGATGGGTAATGTGCTTTTAAATAATGTTATGTTTAATGGACCTTTGAAGGCACTGACGTATGAATCCATTTCCTTACCTGTCAGCAGAGCCATTTCCATTAGAGAAGTCAGTGGAAGATCATATGTTGGGAGGAGCTAAATAAAAATTAAAAAATGAGAGAGAGAGATGCAAAAGGGTCATTTCAGCTTGGTACTTGCATCTTTATCCATGAAGAAAAACTCATAAAAAGTTACATAGACTTCACAGAGGGGAACTTGTAGCCTAGCCTGTGGTAGCCTAAACACTGAGACTCTCCAGCTGCTCAAATCCACCAGCTTCTCCACAGGAGCACTATGGGCGAGCTCCTCCCATGCAACATACAGCCTCTGCAAACCTGCTGGAGAGTTAGCTCTCAGTCAGTTTCAACTTGACAATGAAAGAGGAGATTCCTGATCTTAGGATTTATTTCTAACCAAAGAGAGGATGGCTCCAGAGCACTCTGCTGGTTTTTGTTATTTAGGTGCTGTGGAGTTGAATAAGACTCCAAGTGACCATAAATTGAATAAGACTCCAAGTGGCCTTAAAGAATATCAGATCTGAACCCTGTCCTATCCCCTGCCACCCACACAATGTCTGACACACTCAGGTGCATTACTGTAGTCACTGTGTCAATCCCCCTGAAAGTGGATTCAAATCCTCCTTCGCCATCCCCCTATCTTTCCAAGCATGATGTTGTTTGTTGTTGTTATGTGCCTTCGAGTCATTTGTGACTCAAAGTGACCCTATGTACAACAGCCCTAAACCATGCTCTATCCCTTGCCAATCTCACTCTCTGAAACACCTATCCCCATTACCCCAGTCACTGAATCAATCCACCTCATAGAGGGTCTTCC
>NW_006399766.1:14959477-14993469 GCF_000299155.1 Elephantulus edwardii | reverse complement strand
AGGCATCAATTCTCTTTCCATCTTTCCTAGTCATTGCCCAGATCTCTGATACATAACAAGTAATGGCAAAGACCATGGCCTGAATCAGGTGCACCTTAGTCTCCAGACTGACACCATCGCTCCTGAGCACCTTGGAGAGGTTTCTGACAGCAGACTTTCCCAATGCAACTAGTGTTTTAATTTCCTGGCTGCTGGTACCAAGAGTGTTGATTGTGGAGCCAAGCAAACTGAAGCTGTCAACAATCTCAGCCTCTTCACCATCTATCATGATGCTGAATAATGGAATGGAGTTATACTCAACATGCATGGCAGAAGTGACACATGGCAGAGGATGCCGGCTCCTTTGACTTAGTCAACCTTCCCTTGCCATCGCTTTGGTTACTCCACTTGGCAGCTGTAGTAGGTTCTCTTGACTCTGCCCAGTGGCAAAGCATCCTTCTCTTTTGAGGGTGGACTGGATAATCTGAATCCATAAATGTCATCAGAAGGTATCTATAGTGTACTAACTGGAGGGTGTCTCTTCTTGGCGGCTAGGCTTTTGAAGCTCCCTCTCATATACTCTGGGCACAAGGTCAGGAGAGAATGCTCCTTGGAGAAGGACATCATGCTCGGAAGTGTGGAGGGACAGCGCAGGAGAGGGAGACTCCGGATGAGATGAATTGACACAGTAACTGGGGCAATGCGGGTAGGCGTGTCAGAGTCAGTGAGACTGGCTCACGACAGGGCAGCCTTCAGAGCTGTTGTACGTAGGGTTGCTGCGGTTCATAGGCAACTCGACTCCACATAACAACAACAACTGAATGATCAAACTGGCTCTTATGATTGGGGCCACCCGCTAGGCATGACTCCACCACAGTCGTGAGAGCTAGTTCTCATGTGTCATTACGGAGGTGGTTCCCCAGAGAAGAGCTCTGGAAATGAGGGCACTTGGCAGCATCCTAGGGATCTGTACTCATTCTCCCATGAGACAACTTGAAAGGGGCCAGCACCACCACGCACTGAGTATCACAGAAGCCCTGGTGACCTTGCTGAGGATCTGTTCCCTGACTTTCACACCTCCCACATTGACTCCTAGCTTGCCAAATTAGTCTGAGTTGGGCTCTCCTTCCAACAGTCTGGATGGAGAGAGCATCTCTGAGGCATATACGGATCCAATTAATATCTCTCACTTGCTAATGAGTTACTCTTCTTGACTCTATAGACAAGCAGGGCCAAGTGTGTGGTGTCATCATTCCCTAAGTGAATTATTGAGCTCGTGACAACCCAGGTCGGAATGAAAAATCACCCCCATGTACTTAATCCAGAAGTAATTGGAGGGCCCACGTGTTCATTAGCATGGGCTGTCGTTTGTGAAGGTCTTGGGGAAAGGAGGAGGCCTCCTTGTTTGCCTTGGTGCCCTCTGTGATTGCAGGGTACTGTGCCCTTGGGGAAGGCGATGCATTTTCTCCTGCTGCTCCTGGGTGACCTATGTGCATTAGAAAGGGGGCCTTGAGTCTGCAAAGTGCTGGGAATCACTGGATTTGCTGCTTCCGTGGTGGGCCAGTGTCCTGTTTTGAGAAATGCCCTCCTGAGGGATGGGGGAGGGGCAGAGAAGGAGAATTGCAGATCTTGGGAGCAGATGGGATCCCAGAGAGCAGGCACTAAAGCTTTCTGAGAGAGCAATGGCCTGGGAGTCCTTCATAAAGGGTTAGCAAGAGGCCCCAAGGGAAGTGAGGAGATGTGCTTCTTTCTCATCAGCCTAACTCCAAGAGAATGTAGACAGCAGTTGCAACTGTGGGTATGGGGTACAACAACTCAGTCAGAAGAGGTGTACAAGACAGGGGGCTACCAAGGACAGCCTCAACCCTCCATACCAAGATAACACAGTGGATACCATGTCCTGGTGCCTCTGTCTATATCCACACTTCCAGATCTCTCCCCTCTTCCCCATAATCAGGTTAGAGCTCTGGAGAGCCTGCACACCTTAACAGTTGCCTACAGAATTCTGTGATGGCTTCACCTTATAATATTATTGCCTCTACTTAAAAGTTAAATGCAGGTGAGTGTTATTTATTATATGGAACTTATACTCCAGTCAACTTAAAACACACACACACACACACACACACACACACACCAAAAAAAAAAAAACCAACCCAAACAAACACAAACCCAACAACACAATACATCACCCCACAGAAGACCCTGTTGTGAGGAGAATTTGCCTATACTTTCTGTACATTTAGCCCTCCTTAGACTTTAGCACCAGAAGGTTTGACTGCTGAGAAAATCATGCTTTTCTTTGGATGTTTTCCTTATGGCCTTGGTTGCTAGGAAACTCCCAGCTAACTCTAGTACTCAAGTTCTGTTATCCCACTGTCCTAAGATTTTGAAGATGCCTCTCTTTCCTTTTTAAATCTTCCTAGTGATCGTCTTTTCTCCTAGGGTTGTAACATCAGTGTTTTAGGGAAACGCACCTCTGTGCAGTCAGTTCTAACACAGAGACCTGTAGGAGAGAGTCGAACGAGGGTTCCCAGCGCTGGACAGTGATTATGGGAGCAGACTGCCACTCCCTTCCCCTGTGCGTTAGGAGTCCATTACCTAACCCAATGTTCCACCACCACTCCTCTTTTAGGAGAAACTGCCTCCGATTTGGAGGAGTATGTGGGTTTATCAGTGGAGGAAAACAATGCTCTGGACCAGCCTGGGAGGGTCTAACACCAGCCTGCATTCATTCTCCCAGGCTCAAGCTGTTCACTTTGACCTAATGCTGGTGGGGAATTAAACAGCGAAGTCACGATCCTCACCTTTACACCCAATGGATGATGATCCTCTAGATAAACCTTTAAATATTATTTCCCTGTGTTCAAATGTACAAAAAAGTGGTGGTGGGGAGGCTGGAGCAGCACGGTGTTTTTGTTTTTGTTGTTTGTTCTTCTCTCTGGAGTCCATTGTCTAAGACTAACATCAAGGATATTTCCATTAAACCAGAACTCTTCAGCATGGGAACTGCTGGCCTGTGGCAATTACTGATCCTGGTCAGTGCTTTGTTTGACTTTCATTTTGTGGCCGTTGCTTCACCGAATTAAAAGTTGGCCTCATGCTATCTGGACCACGACAATCTGTTCTAGAATTCCAAACTAGAGGGACCAGAGCCCATTCCGTCAGGCTGCTGGTGCCCTTCAGCCCCAAGTCTCCCATAGACTGTGGATAACATTTCTCCAGAATTTCAGGCAGTTAGACAGTCTGGCTGTGATGTGACATCTGGCAAGCAGGCAGTAAAGGACGTGTCCCTTTAATGGAAACAAAATGTTCACTCATACCTACAAGGGGTGAATCGAAAATCAGGTTCATTGATGGCGGAGTCAGAACCCACTCGTAGCTGGCGTGCCAGCAGGTTGTTACAGGAGGTCTGCTGCCTGAGAAGAGACTGCCCATCTTCCTCCCTCAGAGTTGCTGGCGTGTTTGAACAGCCGGAGAGGTGCCAGCTTTTGGTTACTGTCTGTGAAGTGCACCGTCAGAGTTCCCTGTTGTTGTCGTGCGCCGTCGAGTCAGAACCGACCCATAGCTGACCCTTTGGTGGGTTTTCAGAGGCAAGATGGGAAGAGATTGCCCATCCTTCTCCTATGGAGCAGCTGGTCGTCTCAAACCACATGCCTTCAGGATTGCAGCGCAGCTTCTTGCCACTAGGCCACCAGATCTCCTTACATGTGGTGAAAAGAGCAAGGGTTCCTAAGGACTGTTTAAAAGTAAATTGATAACAAACTTGAGAGGAAGAGGCTCAATCGTACTTTCCCACTGGGATTTCATCTCCTCCTTGAGTTTCCAGAACTACGATGACAGACTGTGTTACATGTTGTGCTGCTAACCAAAAGTTCAGTAGTTTGAATCCACCAGTTGCTTGAGGGAGAAAGCTATAAACAGTCTCCTCCGTACAAGTTTCTAGCCTCGGAAACCCGGTTAAGGGTCATTATGAATTGGGCTCAACTCAGTAGCAGTGGGGCTTGAGTTTCTGGAACCTTGATGCTAAACTGCCTTCCTACATGCCCCAGCTGAGCCGAGGATGAGGAAAATAACTTTATTAAACCACCATGGAGAAAACTCATAATTAGCATCTAGAGTAGATGAGGTCACAAAATCTCTCCAAGACTCCCAGGTGAAGCTTTTAAAAGCACATTTCCTTTGCCCTGAAGCTACAAAGATTTGTTCCTACTCTGTAGGCCAGCTGTCCAGATGCCTCACCTCCCGATTCTAGGTTTCCCTGGGGAAAATCCCATCTAGTTTCCATTGAAGTGTCAAGTCTCCTTTCCCTAGTTGGACTCTTCTGTGCTGCATCCAAGGTCCTCCATTTCCATTTCTATTCAGGACTGTGGTACCTTCCTGAGCACTAGTGACTGTTCTGGCCCTTCAGAGCATAAGTCATCTGCTTCTTCCACATAGACTCATTCTCTATAACTCATTGCCGAGGCGTCCTGACCCGTGTGCCCCCCTCCCATTGGGAGGACTCTGGTAATGATTTAATATGGTTTCTGGCGTCCCTTAATGGACAGTGTTAATGATAGAGTGAAGACAGTAATTTTTCTCACAAAGGTTGAGGGATAAAGCAAGGAACAGGGCAGATCCTTCCCATCGCAGCATCTGCTTCCAGTCAGTAATGAGGGCATTATCCACCAGAACGGTGTTTACTTCGTTTGGATGTTTAAATGCTTGCTTTTCATGCCCCACCCTTTGGAGCTTTCTGCCTCTCCAGTTCCCTTTGTTCCCTCAGCCCAGAACTGCCCCAGACACAGTGCATTGAGGTTGTAGTGTCTGCCCTGGAGAAATGGATGCGCACATGGTTGGTTGCAGGTTTAGTGTGTTTATTAAATAGGAAGCTGGTAGTTTTGTGGCCGGGAAGACCCAGAGGGTTGTTGTTTCAAAGCACAGAATCTATGTGACAGAGATGATATTATAACTTCAGGCAGCCCCAGACTTTCCCAAGTGCAAAACAAATGGGTCTTGACATAAGGCTGACTCAAGTTCTAATTATTCCAGAGCCAAGATGTTCTTTACGTTTCGAAGCCAAGGGGAGAACAATAAGACCCAGGTCTGCTCTTGTGCACAATAGAGGAAGCAAACAGCACCAGTAATCAAAAGCAGATGAGCTGTTTCTTTGGGAGATTATAGCCATATTTGCATAAGCTTTAGTGTAGTCATTGTATCTAGTGTAAGCAACTATAACATAGTTTTCTCGTTTTATTGGCCTTTTTTGCAGTAAATTAGACAAAACTGAGGGAGAAATAGGGATATCTAACATTTGTAATTATGAATTGGTGAGGCTCAAGCTAACACACTTGACCATACTTCAGAGTGTCCTCCTAGCCAGGAAATGCCATGGAACTGCGTTAGGAGGAAACAACGTGTTGTTGTTGTTCTTGTTGTTTTTATTCTTGTTATGTGCCGTCGAGTCGCCTGCGACTCATAGCGACCCTATGTACAACAACCCTAAACTCTGCTCTGTCCTGTGCCATTCGCACTGTCTCTGACACACCCATGCCGATTACCCCAGTCACTGAATCAATCCACCTTGTAGAGGGTCTTCCCCTCCTGCGCTGTCCCTCCACCCTCCCAAGCATGATGTCCCTCTCCAAGGACCTGTTCGTCCTTGCAACATGTCCAAAGTATGTTAGACGGAGCCTTAGAATCCTTGCCTCCAAGGAGCAGCCCGGTTTGACCCTCTCCAGGATGAATCTGTTTGTTTTCCTAGCAGTCCATGGTACCCTCAATACTCTTCTCCAGCACCACAGCTCAAAGGCGTCAATTCTCCCTCTATCCTCCCTAGTCATTTTCCAACTCTCTGATGCATAACAAGTGACTGCAAAGACCATGGCCTGTATCAGGCACACCTTAGTCTCCAGAGACACACCGTTGCGTGTAGTGGCTGGTAAAACCCAAGACATGAAACCGTTTTGTAGTCGACAGATGCTTGGAATAGTCATGTTCTCAGATCCAGTTTCTACTTTTTGGTTTGTCGGACACCAGTTTCCTCTCTGGCCTGACGATCTTATGTCTCTTCCCAGGTGTTTCTTTGTTTACTGTCCACGTCTTCTTGGGTAACTTCTGCTCTAGGGGTTTCAACCACTATCATAATGCTAAAAAGATTCACAAATCTCTTTAGACTGCTCTTCAACTGAGATCCTTTTCTATCCATCTGAGCTCTGCATCCAATATCCAGTATCTCCAATATCCAACCAGACATCTTCCTCTGGGGGCCCCGTGTCATCGTAGTTGTTGTTATGTACCACTGCATCAGAATTGACTTCAACTGATCCTGAAGCAGGTTCTCAGATGCAGTAAATCACACAGGAGGAGACTGCTCATCTTTCCCCCAGAAGAGCAGGTGGTAGACTTGGATTGGGTGCCTTTGGTTTGGGTAGCCCTTCATCTTCCCAGCCAAAACCTCAACAACAGCAGCAGCATTACTCACAACTGTGTCTGTCTTTCCTTTCTACCCCAACCCTCTGCATACTATAAAGGCGGTCACTCTTCTTCCTAGGCGACTTGTTTGAGCAAATAATGGCCCAAGACATTCATGCTATCTTATCTTTGGGCCCAACCATCCTGCCTTCTGTACTTCAGTGGCCTCTAACACTGTTTGCAAGATGCCAGCCAAATTCCAGCATTAATTTGGCATTACACCCTTGCATATATCCTTTCTGTTTTCGCGATTTTACTTCCCCTTCTCTAAGGAAACTTAGGTCTCCATATTTTTTTGAGGCTTTCCTTAGTCTGGGACGCAATAGATCCAATAAAGAACCTCAATCTTTGGCACAGCTAAGTGTCTTGGGTTGACTAGGCTGTTATTAAGGACTCGTGTAAGTGGAAAGAAGTACATTATTATAAATTATACAAGGCAGAGCATTTAGCAGTGATTAGTGGGTGATCTGAACGCAGTGTACTTTTATTTCCTGGGAGCCTCAGGAGGTGAATTCTCTATGAACATGTACACTAAAATCATGCTCACTCGTGTGGATTGGAACCCACAAGCGATGACCGTCAGTTTGCATTCAGAGAAAGAAGTGAATAGTCACTACAGCTTGCAAAGCAGACAACATTTGCAAAGGAGACCCTACTTAGCATTAATGTGCATACCAACAGATCTGTGATATCTGAATGTGTGAAACCTGGGCAGTTTACAGTGAACATATTTTCCAGCTTTAACTGTTTGTCAAAGAGAAAGGAATAAAAACCTTTGGTTTTAGAGGCTTAGTACTCTTAAGTGTTACCTTGGAGCACAGTTTAAGGACTTTTTCTTTATTTCCCCTGAAGGTATTTTCTGCACCTTATTACCATGACTCTCTTATTGGCTTGCTAAGGAGACAGCACTCAGAAATCCTGCAGACTATGATCCCTTAGAAAAGACTTAATATATTGGGTTCAGCAACAAGGATGTATAGGGGTGGTCCTAGCTTTGAATGCTAACTCTGAATCTCAATGTCAAGAAAACAGAAATCCTCGCCACTAAACCAGTAGGCAGCATTTGATGGATTAAAAAAGGATTGAGACTGTCAATGACTTCATCTTACTTGGATCCCCAATCAAAAGACTTGATAGCACAATCAGGAGATAAATAGACATATTGCACTGGGAAAGTCTGTAGTCAAGGATCTCTCCAAATTATTGAGGAGCAATGATTTCAGTTTGAGGACCAAGGTGCGTCTGATTCAGGCTGTCATCTTTCTAGTCAATTGCTATGCATCTGAGAGCTGGACAATGACTAATGATGACAGTAGAAGACTGGATGCCTTTGAGCTGTGGTGTTGGAAAAGAGTATTGAATATACCATGGACTGCTAGGAACACAAACAAGTTCACCCTGGAGAGGGTGAAGCCAGGCTGCTCCTTGGAGGCAAGGATTCTGGGGCTTTGTCTGACATACTCTGGGCATGTTGCAAGGAGGGACCAGTCCTTGGAGAGGCATGTCATGTTTGGGAGGTGGAGGGACAGTGCAGGAGAGGAAGACCCTCGACGAGATGGATTGATTATCTGACTGGGGTATTCGGGTTAGGTGTGTCGGAAACAGGGAGACTGGCACAGGATAGGGCAGGGTTTAGGGCTGTCGTACATAGTATCGCTGTGAGTCACAGGTGACTCGATGGCATATAACAACAACATATTATACATGTTTTAAGACTTTGTGAGCAAATAGGAAGGAACACTATTTGTTCTTATCTTCAAAGAAGTCAGTATATAATGTACAGGCAGCGTGAACATTCTTGAAAATCCCAAAAGGACATGGGGAAGGAACACCATCCCTGGTTCAGTGCATCCTGCATGTTGGTGGTGGGTACCATGGAGTCAGAACCAACCCATAGCTGGCCCTCTGGCGGGTCTTCAGAGGCACTTAATTGCACAGGAGGAGATTGCCCATCTTCTCCCACAGAGCAGCCAGTGGCCTGGAACCATATGCCTGCGGGATGGCAGCTCAGATTCTTTCCATTAGGCCACCAGAGCGCCTTAGTCCTTCCTGCATAGACACCGGGAATCATACTTGCCAGTAACGGATTTTTGGGTTTTGGGGGGTTTGTTTGCTTTTGTTTCCTCTGCATGCTAATTCCTGCCACAATAGTTTGGCTCCTTTGGCGTTTCCTAAAAAGTTCCCTGAGACTTTGCAGGCCTACTCTGGAGACTTCCTAATGTCTAACATTCACCGACTAGGCTCCAGTTGTGAATTTTTAATTATGCCAGATCAGTTTCAGTAAATAGGACTGCAGGCTCAATTAATGCTGTCAGATCCAATTTTATCTCACCTGCTATTGAGCTCCACTCAGTGGTGTTTGCAGTAATTGCCACTTCCCCCCCACTTCCCCCCCCCACACACACACCGAAAGAGGAGCTTCTCCAGAGATCGCTGCGGCAGCCCTTTGTGTCCTGCACTCTCCTGGCTGGAGAGCAGGGGACCCCGATGAGCACCGTGAGCGCGGCCTCCTTTTCCTTACTATCTTCTTAGTGGACAACTTCCCATGAGCTTCACATGTTTGATGTTTTAAAAAAAAAACCCAACCAAACATATGAAACTGTTCCCTGCAGATTAATAAAGTGAGCACGAGTAAGCTCGTACTTACCTGTGCTTAAGACATGCTCAAGTGCCCGTCGGGGACTGTAAATTTGAAGAGAGGCTTTAGTTCTGTAGGAGAGAAACAGGTGCCAGCCAGACCTAGACTCACAATCTTTTTTATTTTGTGGGGTTTTCCCCCCCAATTAGTTTGCATACAGATATTTGTTTACATTGTGTTTCATTTATGCATTTTGCTTTATACAATCTTTCACTTACATTGTGTTTCATACAAGCCTTCATATGAGTTGTTTTGCATAGAATTAATATATTTTCATATAATTATAAATTATAATAAAGAATTATAACACATAATATAATTATAATCAATAAATATATAATTATATGTTCTCTATAAGTTATAATAAATAAAAACTATGTTGCTAGGACGGACATATAATTATAAATTATAATCAATAAAAACTATGTTGCTTCTCCAATGCATAGCACGTATAAAATAAAAAAAAAATACTTAAAAAAAATAAAAACAAACAAACAAAAAAACTATGTTGCTATGAGGGACCAGTCCTTGGAGAAGGACATTATGACATTATGCTCGGAAAGGTGGAGGGAGAGTGCAGGAGAGGATGAGATGGATTGACACAGTGACTTGGATCATGAGGGTAGGTGTGTCAGAGCAGTGAGATTGGCCCAGGATAGAGCAGGGTTCATGCTATTGTGCATGGGGGTGTTATGAGTCGTGGTTGATTCAATGGCACATAACAACAATATTGATCTCTAACTATTACGATCCCATCTTTTCAAGTCCGCATTGAATCTTACCTATTCCTTCACACCTTCCCCCCAACTCCATCCTTTCAGTAGCCTCTACTATCCTAATGATTACCACCCTTTCCCTTCCTCTGCCCCCTTCCTCCTTTCCCCTTCTCCTTTTGGACATTTATATACATCTTACTAGTTATCCTTCTCTTGTTACCGTAATGGTCTTAGAGTTTGTCCTTATGAGACTGAATTCGTTTACTCAGCATAATGCTCTCTAGACTCTACCCCAGGGAAATTAGAACTGAGACGAATGGAGATATGTACACCTATGCTCATAACAGTGTTATTCACAATAGCAAGGAAAGGGAAACAGATTCAGTCTTTGATGTGGTGGAGAAAAAAATGTGCAATTGTTCACAACAGGCCTGCGCTTGCCAAGCTTACTGAGTATTTTCTCACTGTCCAGGAGAGTGGAGACTCTTCCTCTAGCAAAGCCTATAGTCTAGCAAATGAGCGACAATGGATGGAAAATGGTGGTTGTTATGTTTCCACTAAGGGTGATTGTCACATGGGTCTTGTGAGGCAGTGATTCGTAAGTGTTGTCCCCAGAGCACCGGAGTCAGCGTCGCCTGGGAACTTCCTGTTGTTGTCAGGTGGCATTGAGTGAACTACTACTCAGAGTGACTCTGTGAATAACAGATCCCAGACTTAACTTACTGTGTGGCATCGTCACATTCTCCACTGTGCATACCTCACTGCTGAAGTCAACTGTGTCAGTCTTTCTAGTTCAGCGTCTACCTCTCCTCCTCTACTTTCCCAAGCACAATGCCCTTTTATAGGAACTGTTGTTGTTGTCATATGCCACTAATTCTAACACACCAACCCCCATTTCCCCAGTCAACTGTATCAGTCCATCTGATCTGGCGTCCCTTCCTCTCCTCCGTGTGTTCCTCCACCCTTCCAAGCATGACGTACCTCTCCAAGGATTGGTCCCTCTTGGCCATGTGCCCAAATTATGTGAGACAGAGCTTCAAAATCCTAGTTTCCAAGGAGAGACTTGGTTTCATCCTCTCCAAGACAGACCTAATTGTTTTCTTTGCAGTCCATGGTATGTTCAAGACTCTTTTCAAGCACCAAAGTTTGAAGCTAATGCGAAACCTATACTTGGACCAAGAGACAGTAGTCAGAACAGAGCAGGGTAACACTGCATGGTCCAAAATTGGGAAGGGTGTACGCCAGGGAAGTGTCCTGTCTCCATACCTTTTCAACATGTATGCAGAGCAGATTATCCGGGAGGCTGGGCTTTATGAGGAGAATTGTGGCATCAGAATTGGTGGGAAGATCTATTAACAATCTGTGTTATGCAGATGATACAACCCTGCTTGCTGAAACTGAGGAGGACCTCATGCACTTGCTGCAGAGTGTCAGGGACTGCAGCCTTCAGTATGGACTGAGGCTCAATGTCAAGAAGGCAAAGATTCTCACCACTGGACCAATTGGTAGCATCAGGATGGATGGCGAAGAGATTGAGATTGTTCACAGCTTCAGTTTGCTTGGCTCCACGGTCAACACTCTTGGCACCAGCAGCCAGGAAATAAAAAAACGTATTGCGATGGGAAAGTCTGCTGTTAGGGACCTCTCTAAAGTACTCAAGAGCAACGGTGTCTCTCTGGAGACTAAGGTGTGCCTGATACAGGCCATGGTCTTTGCAATCACTTGTTATGCATCAGAGAGTTGGACAATGACTAGGGGGGATAGAAGGAGAATTGATGCCTTTGAGCTGTGGTGCTGGAGAAGAGTATTGAATATACCCTGGACTGCCAAGAAAACAAACAGATTCATCCTGGAGTGGATTAAACCAAACAACTCCTTGGAGGCAAGGATTCTGGGGCTTCCTCTGACATACTTTGGGCATGTTGCAAGGAGGGACAGGTTCTTGGAGAGGGACATCATGCTTGGGAGGGTGGAGGGACAGCACAAGAGGGGAAGACCCTCTATCAGATGGATTGATTCAATGAATGGGGTAATTGGGATGGGTGTGTTAGAGGCAGTGTGATTGGCACAGGATAGAACAGGGTTTAGGGCTGTTGTACATAGGGTTGCTATGAGTCACAGACGACTCGACGGCACATAACAACAACAACAGTTTGAAGAGGTTGATTCTTCTTCTGTTATCTTCTTTAGTCATTGTCCTCTAGCCTCTCCTTAAAACATGTCCAAAGTATGTGAAGCGAAGTCTCATCATCATTGTATCTAAGAAGTGTCCTTACTTGCACATCTTTCAAGACAGACTTGTTTGATCTTTTGGTAGTCCATAAAGTATTCCCTACTCTGCCAAAACAATTCAAAAGCATTCATTCTTCTTTAGTCATTGTTATTCATTGTTCATCATTAACATGTATAGGAAGCAATTAAAAATAACATGGCACACACAGGTCAGGTGCACCTTAGCCTTTAACCTCTAGACAGCAGACTTGCCAATGCCATGTAGGTAGGGTGTGGTTTTACTACTGCTTCCATGAGTGTTAATTGTGTATCCAAGTTAAATAAAGGAAATCCTTGACAACTTCAGTCTTTTCTACATTTATCAGTTGCATCAAAGATACTCATGGTGGGCTCAGCAGTCTAATTTGTGTTAACAAGAAGCTCTCCAAGTGATTCTGATGTACGATTATGTTTGGGAGCCCCTGTTGAGAGAGCTAGCGGTTTCAAACGAAGAGTATACTGCATTGAAACAGATGAAAGAGACAACTGTTTAAAAGGGATATATGATTAAGTATTATTGCCATGACCGGAGTCCAGAACAAAGGCTGCACAGTGGAGTGGACTTGGTGGGGAGGGATTGTATAACAATGAAAGAATTGTTCTTTTACTTTTCAAGAAGAGTGAACTGGGAGGGGGGTGAACTCCACAGCGCATGATAACACCAGCACCATCAAATCCAACTCTTGGAAACCCTGTGCATGCCCACAGAAGAAAACTGTGCTCTATGAGGTTTGTAGCAATTGATTTTTTTTAAAAGAAAACTTCAAATTTTCCTTCTAAGGTGTCACCAGGACAACTCAAACCAACAACATTTTGGTTAGTAACTATGCTAATTCATCTCATTGTTGCACTGTGGCTTTGAGAAGTAGACCTGGTGAATGAGGAAACTGAGACCTAGGAGCAATTCAGTGGATCAGCACAAAACCAAAGCTAAAACCCCAAATTTAGAACAGAGTTTGGACAAATCATACTCTGATGCACTAAACTCAACCAAGAAGCCTGGCCTTGTATCACCCCAAATGATACAAAAGTGAGTGAAGCACAGAACAGAGACTGAGAAACGGGAAAGAAATCATACAGAAAAACCCCCAAACAAACCCAAATAGGAGTAGATTTTAGCATTTGAGTTGTTGTTGAGTGTTGTCAAGTCAACTGATAGTGACTCCATGTAACAGAAGAGAACAGCCCCATAGGGTCTTCTAGGCCATAAACCTTATGAGAGCAGATCATCAGATCTTCCTCCTGCAGAGCTTCTGGGTGAGTTCAAACTGCTAACCTTTCAGCATTTATCCCTTGTGCCAACATTTAGTTAGTCTTTTATAAACAGAAACAAGGGGGGGGGGAATGACATGAGGTACAAATAGCAAAGAGAAGGAAAAAGTCCAGGTATCCATCAACAATTGAATGTACAGATAAACTAGGGTACATTGATACAAAGGAATACTACACAGCACTGAAAAACAATGAACTTGAAAAAACTACACAAAGTGGATGAGTCTGGAAGACATCAGGACAAGTTAAATATTTCACTCCCAAAGGGACAAATACTGGATAAGCCCATTATTGTAATACTAAGATCTAGAGGGAAGAGGTTGGAGGAAGAGCATGAAAAGAGTGGATCGATAATGAATACTGCACTGGAATGGGTGAGAGGAAGGACAGGCTGAAAGGAATGGATGATTAGAGATGAGTTTTGCTCGTTTGCCAGGCTGGCCTCTGTTTTTCAAGGTTGACAAGCGTGTGGAATGTATTTTGTGAGTTTATGGGAATGGATTGACAATGATTGTCATGCACTTCTTTGCCGTCAGTTCATCTTGTCATCTGTAAGGCAGCTGGCTAACTGTGGAAAGGCTAGCTTTGGGCGTGAGATGAAGATAGCTGCACGAAGACCACAGCCTACACTCACCTTCATTCCCATCTTAGCATTGAATCTCTATGACTAAGATAATTAGCCCTTTGACTTGGACCCCTGGAATGAGAGACTTTGTTAACACAAATCCTCTTAAACTTGGGTGGAAGTAAACTGATTGTGGCATCTGCTGCCCTGCAGTGTCTGCTCGTTAATCACAGCGGATCGCTGTCCCATCAGGCCTCCCTGCTTATCTCATAGCTTTGACTGCCACTTTGGAGCAATGGCTGTACATCTGACCCTGTCTTTTTTCTTGCGTTCCAGTGGCGTCTCTCTAATTGCCTGCTGGACACTGTCCATCAACACCCCAACTCAATACGCTCCAGGCCACATTCATCATCTCCTGTAGTCCATACCCCCCACCCACCTAATCTATCTCTGTCACTGGCACCCCTTGTTTTCCCAGTCATCGAGCTTTTAAACCTTCTCCACATCTTTCATTTGCGCTCTATTCTCATTCTTCAGTTACAGCCAATCCCAAGTTCTGTCAGATTTCCTTTAACTGTGCTGTACATGGCTTATTGCTCCCTATGTCCATGATTGCCACCCCAACCCATGATCTCATTGTAACTCTCAGTCACCCCCAAATCACCCAGCAAGAGAATTATGAGTGTTTGCTCTTCAGCCCTCATTGGATGGCGAAGCACAGAGCCAGGTGTGCGTGCAATCATTATAAAATACCAGCACCTTCTCATTTCCTACTGTCCTCTGATAGTCTGTAATCTTTATCCAAGCTCTTGGTAAAGATATAAGTGACTAGCCAGCTCAAATGAGAAAATAGTATCATTTAAGAACTGAGTCATTTTTCTTCTTTAGTCCCAGTGGGTGTTCAAGGCTGTGACCATCGGACCCAAGGCAGAAGCAGCACGTGCCAAGAGGTGAAGAGAGTGAAATAGCAGAAATAATCAATGGGCAGATTGCTCCGGTCCCTGGTGCACTGTGGTGAGCTATTAGAGTGAAAAAGTTAATGGAAGGGGAGAGGGCAAGCTAACTCGAGTTGCCCCATCTGCCTTTTCTAAGCACCGTGCAATTACCAAGTAGTCATGAGCTTATCTGTGAATGGTTCACTGGGTCAGTCTCATCCCTTTTGCTTTCGAGAACCCTAAGTCTGCCCAATGCTAAATGCCTTGCTAGTCTCCAGGATTAGAACTCAAGATACTTCAATAAATGTGTTGACCTTATGAGATTGCTACTGAGAGACCATATATTTGCTGGGCTTCCTAAGCAGCGAAGATGAGCTTTTCTTGCCTTCTCTAACAAACTTCAGTTGTTCTCCATCGTAGACCTAAGGGAAACCAGGAGGGAAGCTAAAATAAAGCACACCTTTATGAACGGAGCTTTCTTGACTAAGTGGTTAACAGGCATCTAGATAAGGGGCATGGGCTCTCCTGGTAAGAATTCAGGGTAGAAGAAAAGGCAGCGCGTTTGGAGCAAAGAAAGCAAACCACTCAGGACATAACCAAGCAAGATAGAAAAATTTAATAAAGAAGTCTCATCAGTTCTAATTAAAGGAAATCAATATTTGAAGAGCTGTCTTGCTCAGTAACTGAACAAGGGCAGAAAACATTTTCAGAAATCTGAGCTTAATGGAGAAGGAATCATGACATGACCTTCCAAAGATGACCGCTAGGTGGAGATGTTATAGAGGGCACTCTCTTAACCTATTGAGAAAGTCAACTAGATGAATTTTAAGATTCCCATCTTTCCCCGAGAGGTCCTGCATATTGTGAGTCTATTTCTGGATGCTGGGAGCTTTCAGGAGCTCAGGACTATCATAGAAAGCAAAGAGAAGCTACCATTTATTTCCCCAAGGAACTTGAACAATCCCTTAAATCTATCAATAACTTGAGTTTCATGTCCAGAAACACCCCCTTGGAGACCAGTTAAGAGTTGTACAAATGAACTGATTTCTTATTGATATACAGAGCTACACGCAACCAACCAAGGTTTGCTTGACATCCATTCTGAGTTTCCCTGTCTTTGTGATTCACCATGATCAACTTCACTAAGTACAATGCAGTTCTCCTGGACCACTCCTCTTCAGGAATGCAAACTATGTGAAACGGTTGTCACGAATTCTCTGTCACTCCAGTGGCAATGTTCAGTCATGGCCACTCCTTGACAATGAACCCAAATGCAGTGTATTTTCATTTATTTGTTCAACAAATAATTGTTGACTTAATATTTAAAAGCTAACTGGAGATGCAGATAAACAAAAATGGAAACAACTTGGGTTATAGCTGTGAAGAGCCAGTGAGTTGGTTCCTACTTGCAATGGCACTCTGTGCAACAGAATCAAACACTGTCTGATCCTCTGCTGTCCTCGCAGACCCCTGTGCCAGTACATCTCATTGAAAGTCTTCCCCTTTTTTCCCTAACCCTCTATGATGAGATCCTTTTCCAGGAACAGGTCCCTGCTGATAGTATATCCTGAGTACATGAAACAAAGCCTTACCATCCTTCCTTGTAAGAAGCACTCAGGCTGCATTTCATCCAAGTAAAAGTCCTTTGGTCTTTGACAGCCCATTCAGTATTCTTTAACAACAGCATAATTCCAAAGCATCCATCCTCCATCCTACTTCCTCACTCATTGTCCAACTTTCATGTACCTTATAAAGCAATTGACAATACCATGTCTTAAAACAATCAATAAATAAAAGAGAGGGGAAAATAAAGTGACCCAGCAGCGAGGAAATTAAAAGACAAATTGCTTTGGGAAAGTCTGCTGTCAGAGACCTCTCCAAATTACTGAAGAGCAAAGGTGTCAGTTTGGAGACTAAGGTGTGCCTGATCAAGGCTGTAGTATTTGCAAGTACTTGCTATGTGTCAGAAAGCTGGATAATGACTAGGGATGATAGAAAGAGAATTGATGCTTTTGAGTTGTGGTGATGGAGAAGAGTCTTGAATATACCATGGACTGCTAGGAGAACAAACAGGTTCATCTTAGTGAGGGTAAGACCAGGCTGCTCCTTGGAGGCAAGGATTCTGAAGCTTTGTCTGACATACTTTGGACATGTTGCAAGGCAGGATCGGTCCTTGTAGAGGAATATCATGCTTGGGACGTTGGAGGGACAGTGCAGGAGAGAAAGACCCTTGATGAGATGGATTGATTCAGTGACTGGAGTAATGGGGGTAAGTGTGTTAGAGACAATAAGATTGGCATAGAATAGAGCCTGGTTCTTAACGACACATAACAACAACAGCAAGAAGCAAGGATGTCACTTTGAGGACTAAGTTTTTTAAAAAAAAGAAATTACTGTGTCTTGAGTCAAGCACACCTTAATCTTTAAACTGGCTACCTTCTTCTTTAATACTTCCAAGAGATCCTTGACAGTAGACTTGTACAACACAATGTGTCCTTTGATTTCTTGACTGCTGCTTCAACGAGTGTTGATTGTGGATCCAAGGAAAATGAAATCATAGACAATTTCAAGCTTTTCCTCATCTATCATGATGTTTCCCACTGGTCTTTATATTGAGGAGTAATCCATATTTAAGGCCTGTAGTCTTTGATGTTCATCAGTAATTACTTCTAGTCTTCCTTTTTAGAATACAAGATATTGTCATCTGCATAAAGCAGGTTATTGATGAGTCTTCCTCCAATTATGATGCCACATTCTTCTTCACAGCGTCCAGCTTCGCGATTGTAGATATCATGATTATATCTCTGCCCTATTTTCATTTCTTTTTAATTTTTATTGTTATTTTAATCAGCGTTTATAGAAAAGTTGGATTTTCATTCATTCATTGTTGTACATTTTCCTATCTCCCTCCTCTTCCCCTTCTCCAGCTCCTTTCTTTTTGGAAAAAAAAGATTCATTCACTGATACACAATTTCCTCCCTCCTCCCCCAATTCACATTACAATGTACCTCTTAATCTATAGTATTAACATACACAATATGTATGTTGCCATACATATAATGCCTAATCATATATTCCTTTTAAATAGTTATTTCCAATGCCGTGTTTGTTATCTATCCATTCTTATTCTAGTTTTACCCCAGTCCCCATGTCAGTCCTGTTTATAACAGTGGCATTATGCAGTATTTGTCCTTTTTTGACTGAGATATCTCACTCAGCATAATGTCCTCCTGGGTCACCCATTTTGTATAATGTTTTATGAGTGCATTGTTTTTCAGTGCTGCATTCCATTGTGTGACTATATCATAGTTTCTCTATCCACTCATTTGTTGATGGGCCCTTGGGTTGCTTCCATTTCTTTGCTATTATGAACAAAGCCACAATAAACATGGGTGTGCATATATCTGCTTGGGCGGCAGCTCTGCTTCTGTTAGGGTATATTCCCAGTAGTAGAATTGCTGGGTCAAATGGTCTTTCTGTTTCAAACTTTTTGAGAACGCTCCAGATAGCATTCCACAGCGGCTGTATCATTTTAAAGTCCCACCAGCAGTGAATAAGAGTTCCAATCTCTCCACAACTTTGCCAGCATTTGTTGTTTGCTGTCCTATAGAACTTTGCTGAGCTGAGATGATATCTCCTAATTGTTTTGATTTGCATTTCTCTGATAGCGAAGGATTTTGAACATTTCATTTGTTTGTTTGCCATCTAAATGTCTTCTTTGATGTCGTATTTATTCATACCCTGTACGTATTTTGTGATTGTGTTATTTACCTTTTTCTTCTTGAGGTGCTTGAGTATTCTATAAATTTTATATATGAGTCCCTTATCAGATATATCATTCACAGGTATATTTCCCAGTCTGTGGTTTCCTTCTTAACCTGTTGGAGAAGTTTTTTTGATGTGCATAGAGTTTTAATTCTTAGAAAATCCTATTTGTCTATTTTATTCTCTCCTGGTTGTAGGTTTTTCATTATGCTTGAAAGAAGTTCATACTTGGATTAGGGCTTCCAAAGTTCTCTCAAGCTTTTTTCTGATGAACTTCATAGTTTTTTGTTTTACTCCTAGGTCTTTGACCCACCTTGAATTGTTTTTTTGTGTATGGTGTGAGGTGTGGGTCTTCCTTGAGTTTTCCACAGATGGTTTTCCAATTTTGCCAACACCATTTGTTAAAAACCAGCTCTGTTTTCTGGAATACAGTTTCATTTTCTTAGAACCCTGGAAATTAATCTTTAAAATATTTTCTTGTGTTTTAGGTGAAACTTTGCACAGCAAATTAAATTTCTGTTCAACATGATTGTCTCATAACATTGGCTACAATCCCTTCAGTGTACCACCCTTCTCATTTCTACACACACCGCCCGCCCCCTTCTTTTCTGTCTCATATCCCTGCCCCTCCTTGCCTTCTTATTTCTGCTTTTGTGTTTCTGTAGAGCATTAGGTTTCATATTGTTGATCGTACAAAAAAGAACATTCCTTACATATATTATTGCTTCTTTTACAGACCAATCTCTTATTTGGATAAAAAGTAACCTCTGGGAGTGGCTTCAGTTCCAAGTTAAAAGAGTGTCTTTAGGCGATGGTCTTGGGCTTGCTCTATCACTTTCAGTTTGGTAACTCTGGTCTTTGGGGTGAATTCAGGTTTTGTTCTTCTACCTTTTTCCTCCTGACTTGGACCTTCTATTGTGTCTAGTCGCAATAAGTCAGTAATCATAGCTGGGCACCACCTATTTCTTCTGGTCTCAGGACAGGGGAGGACTGTGGGTTTTGTGGGTCTTTAGTCCTGTGTGGACAGTTTTCTTCCTTGAGTCTTGGATTTCCTTCAATTTCCTTTGCTCCAGAAGGAGGAAGACCAATGGTCCTATCTTTGGAAAATGAACTTTTCTATATTCAGTGTTGCAGATACAACCAAACCAGAAACTGCTGTTTTCAAGTCCATTCAGACCCTCATCGAGACTGAGATGGATTTCTTCCACAGAGATTTTAGGCAATATTAAAGGAAGTGTACAAGTTTCTCTTTGCTACAAGCTTGGAAGCAGGAGTGGCATCCACTTCCAAAATAGCTTGCCTCTGGAAATGAACCTGGAGAAAGGATGAAAGTTATACAAGTGTTCAGGTCTTTCGTTCATAGAGTTGCTATGAGTTGTTTACGACAGTAGGGGAGGTCGCCCATCTTTCTCCCACAGAGCAGCTGGTGGGTTTGAACCTTGTGCCTTCATGCTGGCAGCATGGCTCCTTACGACTAGGCCACCAGAGCTCCCTGTATATACTAGGGTTGGTTTATTTCAGATGCACAGGTTAGGTATTAACTTCAGGTACCATAGGTTAGGAACCACTTCTGATTGAAGGAAATCTCCCTGCAATCTTGCATACTTCAAATTATCATCTTTATGATGTAGGCGCCTAAAGGAGTCATCCCTGTATGTCCCCAGGCTCACTGGAGGTTGCAGTGGCCAAGGTCATTGGCAGCTGCTTAGAATCTGGGCCCCTGCCCCGGGTCTTCTAAGCTCCCCAAGGCTCTCAGACATCTGCAACTGTAGCATTTTCTCTTTAAATCTCATGGGGCAGCTCTGGAAAAGTAAGCCTCTCTGAAAGCACTGCTTTGTATCTCCTGTGTCTCAAGGCTTCAGAATAATATTTTGTCCAGACTTATCCAGCCAGCCTGGATCTTTGGGGAGAAAGAACAGTGGCTCAGTAGTAACCTCAGTAGAAAGATACAGAAAACTTTCCTATGAAATCAAGCTCATTCGTTGCTGGCAAGTTGATTCTCACTCCCCGTAGAACTGCTCTTTGACCATCATCCCATCCACCATTTAAAGCTGATGAGTCAGGGCAGAATATCTTTCCCAGCTCGACACCCCCCCCCCTCCACTGCACAAAGGAAGCAGGTCACCAGATTTTCCTTCCATGGTGCTGCTGGGTAGTGGGTTTGAACTATTCATCCTCAGATTAGTTGTTTGTTGGTTGTTGTGTGCCATCGAGTCAAAGCCGAATCATAGCTCACCCTCCAGCAGGTTTTCAGAGGCTGTCAGTCACACGGAAGGAGATTGCTCATCCTTCTCTCACAGAGCAGCTGGTGGGTTCGAACTGTGTATCTTGGGAATTGCAGCCCAGCTTCTTACCATAGCCGCCAGAGCTCCCTTTTGAGTTGGTAGATAAGCACAAACTGCATCACACAAGGACTTTCAGCTCTTAGTATCACTACAAAAATCAGACTCGCAGGAACCAAGCCAGTGGACCTGGTGGCAAAACGGTGCAGTGCTTGGATGCTAAGCAGTTGACAGTTCAAGCCCACCCGGTGACTCCATGGGAGAAATACCTGGCAATCCACTCCCCTGAAGATAAGAAAACCCTGTGAGGCAGTTCCACTCTGCCACATGAAGTGGTTGTTGTTGTTGTTGTTGTTGTTCAGTACTGTCTAGTCCAGTATGATTCATTGCGACCCTAAGAGCAACGGATGTGAACTCTGTCCTATCCTGTGCCACCTTCACAAAAATTGACGTGACGGCACTAACAACACCACCGGGATCCCAGCCCCTCCCCAGCCCTTTCACTGCCAAAGAACAAACATTTTTTTGGTTATTTGATTATCCTCCTGCAAACGCCTTCGAACACTTGGCAGCTCTCCTTCTGCCTCTGATTCCCCCCACCCCACGCTGCCAAGAATATTTTCCTTTTTATTGCGCTCTTGTCTGTACTTGTGAGATTTGCCTATAGATTCTCATAGGTCACTCTGCCTAGCTTTCAAAGAATATGGTCAGGAGGGGCCAGTCCTTGGAGAAGGACATCATACGTGGAAGGGGAGAAGGTCAGTGCAAGAGAGGAAGGCCCTGGCTGAGACGGATTGACACAGTGACTAACAATGGAATCAGGCACATCCGAGCTGATGAGGTTGGCTCAGGGTAGGGCAAGGATCAGAGCCACTCTTCATAGGGTGGCCTTGAGTTGTAATTGACTCACAGGCACATAACAACAACAAGCAGCAGCTCCAGGAGTGGCCCCACCCGCACCCCACAGGGCAGCAGTTACTAACACTAAGGCCACCACTGCCAGCTGCCAGCTTTCTCTGTGTCCTGCGGCAAACTGCACGGTGCTGAGACACAGACACGGGTAAGGCGGGGTTCTCAGCCTCAGGCATGGAGATGGGAATTCAGCAGCAGGAGTGAGTATTCTTTTATTGAAAAGATTGTGGACGCCTGAGCTTAGTGACTCAGGAAGTCTTGGGTGCCTCGGAATCCAAAGGAGCCCCAAAGCCCAACTGTGCACGAGATAAACGTCCAATGAGCCCTTGTTTCAGAAGGCTTCGAGTAGTTCCCCCATTGCTTATGGTTTGAGGAGGGAGCACTGGTGGCCTAGTGGGTAAGGAATTGTGCCGCCAGCCCAAGGGCAGGAATTTCAAATCCACCAGCTGCTCTGAGGGACAAGATGAGCAGTCTCCTCCTGTGCCATTTACAGCCTCAAGAAATCTGCTGGAGGGTCAGCTGTGAGTCAGTTCCGAGCTCAGTGCCACACAGCAACATGGTTTGAGAAGGAAGACTCAGTGGCCAGGGAGGGACCAGGGAGTAGAACTGAGGAAGCTGAGACATGCTTGTGTTTTTGCAACCCTTAGCAGATCTTTATCTTCTGCTCCAGGCTCTGGGCTCTGCTAAAACCCCACTTAGCATCACGTGAACTCTGACTCATCTATGTCAGAGGAAAAACTGCACTCTGTAGTGTTTTCTTGGTTGTAACAGTGGAGTCAGATTGCCAGGGCTTTCTTCCGAGGTACCTCTGGGTGGATTTGGACCTAGAAGATTTTGGTTAGCAACCTAGCATGTGAATTATTTGCACCACCCCAGGCCATCATCTGTATTATTGTTGTTGTGTACCATTAAGTCAGAACCAACTCGTAGCTGACTTTCCACAGGGTTTTCAGAGACTAAATCTCACAGGAGGCGACAGCTCATCCTTCTCCTATGGAGCAGCTGGTAGACTTAAACAACCTGCCTTTGGGTTTGTGATGCAGCTCCTTTCCTTGTAAGAATAGCTTAAAAGCAAGCCAAAAGAGCAGTTACCACTGAGTCGATTCCAACTCAGAGTAATCCTCAACATGCCAGAGGAGAGCTGTGCTCTAGAGGGGTTTTGAGAACTGATTTTGAGGGAATGGATTCCCAGGCCTTTCTTCCAGGCACCTCTGGGGGGTGTCGATCTTCCAACCTCCTGGTTAGCAGTTAAACACATTAACCATTTGCTCCACCCACGGCCTCCCTGGGCTCTGCTACAATCCCCAGTTGTACTGTGCTGACTTCTCCAAGGTTTGGTTTTTACTTCTGAGTTCAAGGCTTTCATTCAGTGTTCCAGTGCTGTCTGCATCTGAAACGGGTTCTGGTTGAGGAGTTCTTCTCCCGGAAGTCATCTTGGAAGGATGGGGCAGCGTAGGTGATGAGTTCTTGAGTTGCCACTCACTAGGTTGTCACTTTCTGATGGGTCTGTGAGTAGCACAGGGAAATAGTCCCAGCCCTGTGCAGGAATGCCAGGGCCTTCGGACACCTCCAGGATAGAATTGGTGCCCACTCTGCCCAGAATCACCCATTCAGCAGGTGTCCTGAACCACCTACCTCAGGATCAGAGCTCATCTTGCTATCTCTCACTTCAGAGAGCTGTTGGCTACACTTTCTAGACACTAAAGCCTACCTGCTGGGACTTACTTGTCAGACTCTTTCCTCATAAGTTCTTTCTTGTGCTCACACATGCCTGTGTGACCTTTGTAATCAACACGGCTCCATGACTAGCCCTTGTTCCAATTCCATCCACATGGCCTTTTTGAAGCTAATGGGTGCAGGACAGAATATCTTTTGTAAACTCACCCACAGCCCTACCACACACGCAGAAGTACAGCTGCTTGCAGACGCCTACTTTCAAGGTACTTAAAAGATTCACACGTACCTGGAAAAGCTCTTTGACAATGCTTTGTGCCATCAGAGGGCTCTATTAGAGGCACTGAAATTCAAGATCTGCAGTTTTCTTTCTCACCATCACTCTTTATAAAAGATTGTGCCAACATAGTTCATACCTTCACAAAAATACACATACACACGCATATACACGTATATGTGTGTGTTTGTGTAGATATAATAATGAAATCAGAATAAATAATTCCACATATCATCAAGTAGAAAAGATTTCAATGGGTTTCCATGGAAATCTGAAGATGAAGTAAAGTAATAATTTCCAGGCAAAGCAGCTGAACTGAAGATAATGGTACAATAGTTTGATAAAGGAAATAGAATAAAGTAATCAAGAAGGCTCCAATCAATTATCCCCTTTTTTTTGTTTACCTTCAAGTGATTAATTTGTCTGCATTTATTAACCTGATGAGATTAAGCAGACCTTCCTTGTGATTTATTTCGTAATTGTTTCCAAGGTTTGACATAAGCTGTGGAGTTATTGAAGGTGGAGATTTAAATTCAATTACTCATGAAGCAGGTGGTGTTTCTCCTGAAAGAATATCTGAATTCCTGGTCTTCCCATGTTAACATTATGAGTAAAAATTATTAATTCATCTGATAGTATCTGCCAAAGACTTTTAGAAGTCATTTGGCAGACTTCACTTAAAGGCAGCAGCTTCAGAACTGAACTTGAAATACAGATGATCTAGTGGCAGAAAGAAAATATTTCATGTTCAAGGTTGGTTTGGTGATGTTTTTTGGGTTGGGGTTTTTTTTTTAAAAAAAAATTCTTTTTACCAGAGCCTCCTTTAAGGCTTGGCCTTGTGATGCTGTCATGAGTAGAATCTACCAGCTCAAGAGTTTGAATGCCAAAGAGATACCTTTCTTTGAACTTCACCAATGAGTTCTACTCTTGTGACCTTTACAGGGCACCACTGGTAAGATCATGTACCATTTTGATCAGAGACATACACACACACACACAGAGAGAGAGAGAGAGAGAGAGACTTTGAAATTCCTTTCCTTCAATGATGTGGCTAACTGCTTTTTATCTCTGTGGTTGTTGCTGTGTATGTGTTTCTCTTCTCTCTGTGGGTATAGTAAGGATAGACGGGGTTCTCCAAACGCTAACCCAGGCGTCAACTCTCCATCATCCACAAAGGCCCGGAGCACACCTAAGAATGGGAAGTAAGTGAAAACGTCCCTGTGTATCCAATGTGGTATTGCAAAACCATGTGCCGTCTTCATTGTGTCGTTCATTCACCATCGTTCACCAGAGACTTGCCGGCTACCTCCTAGGTGCCTCCTGCTGGACTGGGCAGTGGGAAGGAGTAAGGTGTGTGGTGCTCATGTCGGGTGCATGTGGGGACTTAAGGAGAAAGGGAAATGAGCTTGGAAAGATCACTTGGGGGGTGACTTGGAAGGGGAAGATTAATGGCAAGGCAAGATTTGGACTAGGATTTGGGGAAGTTAGAGATGGTGGACAGGAGCGGGACACATGAATCATGTCATGACTGGGAACAACCCACAGACACCCATCTCTGAGCCACCTGTTGAAGTTTGGTGATTGAATTAGAAGGGCCTGGAAAACCATTCAATACGTTTCCTCGTTTCAGTGCACTTTGAGCTTAATCATGTGAGTCGCTGGTGTGTGTGTTCTCTTCCTGATAAGTAGCCTGTAACCATCTGCTCCGTGGAACACTCTTGTGTGATAGGTGTCGCCACACCTCATGTTAACCAAGTGTGGTCGCAGATGTACCTCACAGAACTTACCCAGACGACAACACTGGCCGAGTTCTCCCTTTGGTTCAACAGAACATGGCACGCTGAGGCCATGCGCTCCCATGTAGATGACATACCTCCAAGTAGCCACTTCCCCTTTAAAGCGGCTGCAGCCCTCTGGTGCCCCGACTCCAGGTTCTCTGTCAGCTCACTGTCCTGGGGCGCTGGGGCATGGCAACAGGCAGGCCAGGCCAGAAAGAGCACTCAGCCTGCATCTGGTAGAAAATGACAGATGCCTTCATCACACAGACAGCACTCATTGAGCACCAAGCTATGTCACAACAAGAGCCCGACTTTGCAATGAAAGGCACATTTGGAATGGTCATGCATGTTATGTATCCAGCATTGCACCGTTAAATACTGCACTTAGAATGTGATCTTATATTCAGTTCCCAAAGCAAAAAATGTACTGGCTGCTTCCCCCCCTCCCCTCCACTTCTCCTCATCCTGAATACCATTTCTGGTTTGCATATAAAGTTGAACATGGGCTAGCTGGGAGAATATAAACAGTGGTGTTGAAGACATAAGACGGAATCTGCAAGCAGTTAGAATTCACTTCAGTTATTTATCACCGAGTACCACAACCAAAACGCTGTATACATTATGAAGGGAGGAAATTGATGAGCACATCCCTGGGTAGCTGAATGTTTCCAAAGTAGTCCAGATTCATCGTCAGCACGCACGATCAGGCGACAGAGAGGCCATTGGAGGGATGTGTTTAACTCCCTGCTTGCGAAATGAGTGGGCCCAGCTTGGGGCCTGGGCACCTTGTACACACCTGTCACACTGACAGCTGCAGGGCAGGATCTCTGCTTAGGAGAACCTGGCGTCTAATTGGGGATCTTTGTCGCTTCCTGTTGTGCTTTGGAAGGGGCACGGCTTTGAGTCTTTGGGCTTTGCTGGAGCCCTGTCGCTGGCCGCTTGATCACAGAATCTCATTGTGTGCCAGCGGAGGAACAAGTGGTAGGGTTTGACTTGAGAGAACATAGAGGATGCATACCTAATCGGAGACCCAGGTAGTTAACCATAGGGGGCCTGAATAAATACATCCTTAAGTAGTGGAACCTGATGCTGTATCACATTTCCTCTACTTGGGCTGCATCTCCAACTACCGCCACGGAGGGGGCCCTGCCCCAGTGCACTTTCTCTTTGATTTACCAGAGACAGTGATTTGCACATTGAGCTCATTCTTTTTTTAACAAAAAAAATTAATTTTAATCAAAGTTTACAGAGACTGGATTTCCATCCATTCATTGTCGCACACTTTCCTCCCTGCCCAACCCTCCCCATAGTTTGCTTTTCTCATTCTTTGTTATTTTTCTTTTTCTGAAACAAAGGAAAATGTTCTCGAATATCCCCTTCATGGCTACCCTTCCATGGAACCCCTCTGCGTTCGCATCCCCATCCCTTTTCAGCAGGATCCGCCCCCCTCCCCATCACATTTTCTCCTTCACAGGATGTCTTTGTCAACCCGAGTGGTAGTGCCCTGCCTTCAGTATGGCAAGCCCGCCAGGGGCACGTTCACACTTCAGAGAAAAGTGCCTATCAACGTTTAGACACTCCTGTTACTGCTCTGAGAGCGTTGTTCTTTACAGCTCCCGCGGTTGCAGTCTCTTTCCTCTGATTAGAGTGGGTGGCCGAGTGGGGGTGGGGGGGTAGTGTATCTCTGCCCTCCACAAGGCTTGTCCCCATGGTCTATTTTCCATTTTCCACAAGCCCAGAATGGAGACTACTGTTTCTGCCACTTCTGTGCCTGCTCTTTGACCACTGGGACGTGGAGCCATTTTCAGAGTATTTCTCTATGGTATTTTGAGGCCAGGTACAGCCTGGGAGATACGAGGCGTGATCTTTCCCTGCTGCCACCCCAGAAAAGAAATTGAACAGTCAGAGTTCAGCTGCTTTGAGGGCTGAAAAAAATTGTAACAGCTAGTCAGTGTTGAGGGAGAGCTAGCTGTTGCCCAACCCCTCACCTGGGTGTGCCGTCCATTTTGCCTCCACCGTCCTCAGCAATGTCAAATTCATAAAACAGGCACTGTGACTGTTTTCCCATTTTACAGATGTGGAAACCGAGGGCCTGGGGGGATATAGTGAACCTACAAGAGGACACCAAGTGAGCAATTTTGGTAAACACTTTTCTTAGCACCACCATAACCACCCTCACTCTCCACCCCCTCCCAGCCCCAGGAATGATTGGAGCAAACAACTTATTCCCGTGCAGTCAGAAGGGACTCCTAGTTGACCTTTCAGCAGGCTTTCAGACGCTATTATTTGCATGGGAGGGGACTGCAAATCTTCCTCTTGAGGAGGTTGTCGTGTTCAAACCCCCTGCCTTTGGATTGGCAGCACAGACTCCCTACCCAGGAGGCCACCAGAGCACCCTCTAATAATATTAATAGTTCTGGGTAGTGCACATCGGCCTTTTTGCTATTGCCCTTGACCTTTGGCTGCCCAGACCAATACAGGATACCATCATGGCCCTCAGGGAGCTCACAGTCTCAATAGGGGAGGTGGAGGTCAGAGGCAAGAAAGGCAAATTCCTCACTGTTGTGCGCAGAATCCTCTGTGTTGGTCAGAAGCTGCTGGTGTTCTTGGGAAGGTTAGAGCTAAAAACAATGACCAGTTTGGCCTTTCCCCCCACTTCCCGTCCATTTGTAGCACACCCACTAGGTTATGAGACCTGGCAGCTTGCAAGTGATGTCAGTTCTGCATGCTCTGTTTCGTTGCCTGGCTCTGAAGCCCAGTAGCCCTCTGAATCAGGGAGGAACAGATGGAACAGGATATGTCTGAGCAGCAGAGCCAGACTATCCTGGCAGTGCCTTTGAGGGAGGAGCAAGCACTTTCTTCCATGGCAGCAGGGAGGCAAAATGACAAGACAGAAAGGGCGGTGGCGGGAGAAGCAGTGCACAGTCATACCTCTGGGATCAGGGAGCATAGGTTCTACAGAGGTTGTCTCGTGGCCAGCGGGGCCAGGCAATTGCATTTAACCTCACATACGGTTCACGTTGGTAATGTGATTCTGCTTTTCTGTCCAACCCAGCGGGTCACAGTCAATTCGATTGCTGACCCATTGGATTAGCCCCAGAAAGCACTTAAATTCTCAAGACTGGGTGTGCGTGGTAGCTAGCCACCAGGAGCCTGTGCAACTTTTCCATTTTTGTGTCAGAGCATTTGCACACGTTTCACGAAATCAGCTCTTTTGCTGAGCACATAAGGGCTGTTGATGCTTGGGAAAGGGAAGTTGTTTGTGGAGTTGGCAGCACAGGTCAGCCACACATCCCAGCCTTCTCGTACCTGCCCATTGCCCTTTCCACTTGAGTTGATGTTACAGACAGTCCTTCTCCCAGACAGCGAGCTTCCCTGGATCACATGAGAGAAGACTTGGAGCCACCTGCTCTGTCTTCTATATTTCCACATTGCCTGTGGGGCCAGCTTCTGTCAGGCACCGCAATAATGGAGACTTAATGCACATCTCATGACTCATAGTTGTCCCTCCAGTGGGTGCTCAGAGGCTGTAAATCGCATGAGAGGAGATTACCAGTGTTTCTTCCTAGGAGCAGCTGGTAAATGATACCATGAATGTTGAGCTAAGTACTCTAAAGGCTGGTTTATCTAAATTGGGCAGGGGGAGGGAGGAGACATGAAGATGGAGAGAAAGGAGTGCAAAGGGGGAAGGAATGTGAGAGCCTTGCTTGATTCCTTCCTTCCCAGATCTGCCTGGTTCAACCCTGGAAATTAATTCCACAGAAGACTGCCTCTAACCTGTCTTTGTTGATTTGTTCAGCACTCTCTAGCTGAGTACAATTTGGAGGGTGAAGCCTCGTAAAAAATGCTACCCCTTGCACACTCATGTTTATCACAGCTTTGTTCACAATGGCAAGGAGTTGGAAACAACCTAAGTGCCCATCAAAAAATGAACGGATAGAGAAGCTGTGGTATATTCACACAATGGAATACTACATTGCATTGAAAAACAAGGAACTCATGCAATAGTATTCAAAATGGGTGACACTGGAGGACATGATGCTGAGTGAAGTTTCTCAGACACAAAAGGACAAATACTGCTTGGTGCCACTGTTGTAAAACAGGACTGACATCGGGGTTGGGGGGAGACTGAGAAAGATGGGTTCAATAATGTATACTGCATTGAAACACATGAGGGAGAAAACGGTTTAAAAGGGACATGTGATTAGGTATTTTTGTCATGACAGGAGTCTAGAGCGAAGGCGACATGGTGGAGTGGACCTGGGGGAGGGTTTGTAAAACAATGAAAGAAGTTTTCTTTTACTTTTCCAAGAGGGTAGTGTACTGGGGGGGAGGGTTAGGAGGGGAGAAAAGTGCAACAAGGAATGAATGGACATTCAAAGTCTCTGTAAATTTTCATTGAAATTAATAAAATTTTTAAAAAAAATAACCCAGCTGGCACCTGTTTGGTATTAGTTGGCAAGGACCAGATGAAACACTATCCTGCTTTAGAAAGCAGAGGCAAACTCAGCTTGTTATACTATCTTATATTCAGCATGGTGTGATCTTGGATTCAGATTCAGCCATTTCTGTGGTCAAGGCTGGAGTTAGAGTCCTGCTGAATAATAATACCTGGATTCTGTTATTTCCTCTCCTTAAGAGCCATGGAGTTCTTCTAAACCAATTGACTATGACTCCCACTAAACTGTGTGAACATGTGTGTGTTTCATTTTAAAATGTTTGTAGGAAATCAAAAGATGAATTGCATTGGGAAAATCTGCTGTCAGGGTTCTCTCCAGAGTACTGAAGAGCAACGATGCCAGTCTAGAGACTAAGGTGTGCCTGATCTGGATCATGATCTTTGCAGTTCTCTGCTATGCATCAGAAAGCTGGACAATGACTCAGAAGACTTGATGCCTTTGAGTTGTGGTGCTGGAGAAGAGTCTTGAACGTACCATGGACCACCAAGAAAACAAACAGGTCTGCCTTGGAGAGGGTGAAACCAAATTTCTCCTTGGAGGCTAGGATTTTGAAGCTCCATCTCACATGCTTTGGGCATATGTCCAGGAGGGACCAGTCCTTGGAGAGGGACATCATGTTTGGAAGGGTGCAGGGACAGCACAAGAGAGGAAGACCCTCGATGAGATGGATTGACTCAGTGACTAGGGTAATGCGGTAGCTTTGTCAGAGACAATGAAGTTGGCTTCGGATAGAACAGGGTTCGGAGCTATTGTCCACAGGGTCTCAACAGTGACTCGACGAAATTGTAACAACAACAGCAGCATGCTGTCAAATATTGCCGTCGAATGGCCAGGCATTCAGATTTTCAAGGAGTTACTGTAATTTTACATGGTGATAATGATGGCAAGAGAGTCCTGTTTAGTGATTGCACTAAGTGTGGTGTGCTAAAGGGGTCAAGTGTTTCTCTCTCACTTTACAGATAGGAGGATCCAGATTCAATTCGCAGTCAGTGCATCTCAAGAGCAGCCATCATCCTGCCAGTGGAGCCTTGTGTGATGCTATGATACGAAACATGTCTCAATAGCATCCCCAGCTTAGGATGGACTGTGTTTCTTCTAGAGGGACATCATGCTTGGCAAGGTGGAAAGTCGGCAACAGAGAGGGAAAGCCCCCCATTAGATGGATTGACAACAGTGACTGGAGCAGTGAATCTTAGTGTGCCAGAGATGATGAAGATGGCACAGGATAGGAAAAGATACAGATCCGTTGTTCACAGGGTCACTATGAATTGTAATCAATGGCACCAAACAACAGCCATGAAGAAAAGAGGGCGCTCTAATCCAAAGGTGGTGCCTGAGTGGCTCTAAGGGAGAAAGACGGGCAGTCTCCTTTCCTGTGTTTTACAGCTTCCAAAAGCTTACTTGAAGGGTCAGCTCTCTGGTTGTAACTTGATGGCCGTGAGCTTGAGTCCTTTATTTATGAAGTAAAGTTAGCCAATCTACTGCCAAAAATCAGCCAACAGAACCCGGGGGTTCTATCTTCAATTGATCATGGGAGACTGGTGGAACTACAGAGTTTAGTGCCATTGTGCATGGGGTCACCAGCAGCCACCAACACCAGCAATGTCATAAAGGCTTCTGATGAACATAACTTTGAGCAGGCTGATTTTGTTGTTGTTTTTGCAGAGGTGAAGAATGTACAATTACTCTTTAGAGGGGGGGACCCCCAATCCAAACCACTAAGTTCTGAGAACTTAAACCGATGTCAAAGTGTTTTCCTAAGCACAACCTTGAATAGAATATGCCCGAACTCAGTTCACCTGAGGTCTGCTTATCTTTGTGTTCCATATTCTGGACTGGGCATGCAGCCTGTCTTGTTTTCTTAATCCTCAGCCACCTCAGACTCATGAAATAAGCACTGTGACTATGTCCACTTTACAGATAAGGGAAACTAAGAGACCATAGTGAACCCACATGGGGACAAGAGAACAACTTTGGTCAAAACCTTCTTTAGTACCACCATAGCTACTCCCACTCCCAATAAGAATCATTCAAATGAACAACTCATTGCTGTGGAATCAGAACCAACTCCTAGCTGACTCTCCAGTGGCTTTTCAGAGGTAATTTGCATGAGAGGCCGCCTCTGCCAACCCAGAGACACACAGTCCTAATCCACCCATTGCTCTGTGGAGAAAGATGGGCAATCTCCTCTCATGTGATTGATCACCTCTGAAGACCCTTGGTGGATCAGCTAGGAGTCAGCTGTGTCTCCACAGCACACAACAATTATATCTATATCAATCTCTTAAGGTTGTTGTTATGTGTCATCAAGTTGCTTGCGACTCATAGGGACCCTATGTACAAGAGCCCTAAACCCTGCTCTATCCTATGCCAACCAAGCTCAGTGTCTCTCACACACCTACCCCCTTTACCCCAATCATTGAATCGATCCATCTCATCAAGGGTCTTCCTCTCCTGCGCCATCCCTCCACTCTCCCAAACATGATGTCCCTTTCCAAGGACCAGTCCCTTCTTGCAACATGTCCAAAGTATGTCAGACGAAGCTTCAGAAACCTTGACTCCAAGGAGCATTCTGGCTTCACCCTCTCTAGGACAAACCTGTTTGTTCTCCTAGCAGTCCATGGTATATTCAACACTCTTCTCTTAAGGAAACAGGATATTAATAAGGCAGGAAAGTAGCCCAAGGCCTTTGAAAACAGACTTGCAACCAAAACAGGGTAAAATAATACAAGCTATTACCTACACTGGACTCTCACCTGGTGCTGCCTACCTGGGGCACAGGCTCTACAAAGAACTCTTTGAATAAATTAATCATGTCACCTCGTGTGTATTTGAAAAAACATACACTTTGGAGTCAGCTCGACCTGGATTTGAATCCTGCTTCTGTCATTTAAACAACACGGTGCCTCCTCTGTGGGCTGATGGGAGGATAAATGGCATCCTCCCCACAAGGCTTCATGGTGCCTAGCACATGGCAAATGCTTGGCAAATATCAGCCAATCTCTAGGCTAGCTTCAACTGCCAACACATTGCAAGTGGGGAGACAGTGTGGCCCCCCAGCCATATGAGAGCGCTTAGTGGCTCAGTTTTCCTGGTTCTTTGCTTTGCCAGCTCCTGAAACAGGGAGGCAGACGCCACAGGGGTGCTGACACTCCATGACTAATGCTCATGAAGTTGGAGGAGATAAGATGTTTGTGGCAGATCCAGGAATAGACAGTCCAGATCTGGAAGCATCCCCTGGTGGGAACTACATGTCATCTGTGGGATGAGTCAAAGGATGTCTTAGTTCTCTAGAGCACCTCTAACAGAGATACCACAAGTAGATGGTTTTAACAAACAGAACTCTATTCTCCTACAAGTTTAAGCGGGTAAACGTCCAAACTCAAGGTGCCACCTCTAGGGGAAGTCCCCATCTCTGTGTTGGTCCAGGAGGAAGATCTTTGTTATGTTACCTTCAGCATCTCTACTGGAGTATTCCGTAGAGAGTTGCGTTGCCCACCCAAGGCCAAACTTCTCCAGCAGTTCAGCTCTCCTCCTTTGCAATTTATAGCTTTGGAAACCTGCTAGAAGTTCAGCTATGAGTGGGACTCAACTTGGTAGCAATGAGAGCGAGAGAGAAGCCCAGTGTTCCATGATGATCTGCATGTGTCTTGACCTTCCCAGGTGCTCCACTCCTGGCAATTCTTCCTTGATAGAAATGAGCCACCCATCCCCTTCTTAGCTCACTTTCCTCCCTTTATGTCACTTTTGAGATAAAGTATTAGGGTCACACTCCAAGGACACTCCACTTGCATGAGCTCAGGGCTGTGGTGGGATTAAAGGCTTGTTGTGTTGTACCCATAATAATCCTTTTACAATTATTTTGATTTTTCAAGCCATAGTGGAGATGTGACTATGTAGTGTCCATATTGTGTCATTATATACATGTATTTTGGAGGCTGGGAATTAAAAGACGCAGCCAGAAAATTAAAAGACATATTGTGGTCGGAAAGTCTGCTGTTAGGGACTTCTC
>NW_006399766.1:14928140-14959107 GCF_000299155.1 Elephantulus edwardii | reverse complement strand
GGGTGGGGGTGTCGGAGACAGTGCGATTGGCACAGGACAGAGCAGAGTTTAGGGCTCTTGTACATAGGGTCGCTATGAGTTGCAAGCGACTCGACGGCACATAACAACAACAACAACATTTTGGAGGCACCCAGTTCAGTCTGTGACAGAGACTGAGGAGAGAAGGTCAGCCTAGAATCCAATATGCTTCTTAGCACTTTATCCTGAGGTTAAGGGTAATGTTGCCTGGGACTCCACCAGCAGCAGCTCACTCTGGTTCTTCAGTTCCTGTGTGTTGACAACCCCCACGTGCAGCCTGAGGATGGGGAGTTGGGAGGGAGGACTGCAGCACAAAGACATTATCGGTCACTGGCTATTGCTTCATTACAAAGGATGCGTTGACTTTTTAGGATAGTTGCCTGCTAAAGTTTAGACAAAAAAGAAAAATGAGGCAGGGCTCGGCTCACTGAGGAGTGAACTATAAATTTTGCCTGCAAAATGCTGGCGAGGCTATAAAATCCAGGCCACCATCTGTTAGTGCTTGCTTGGAGTAGCATTTGTACTGGATAATTAAGATGTCACATGCATTTGAAGCACAAATCATCGGTGCACGGGTGCCTAGCATTGCTGGAAAGATCGTGGTAGGGGAAGATGGTCAGAGAAAAGCATCACGCTATTCGAAGGCCATCTTTATGTGATATCACAGGAGCCAAAGTTTGGGGTCACTTGAGTGGGGTTGAATGGAGGAAGTGATGGGAATAACTGAGAGGAGTGTTTGTTTGAATTAATTGGATGATTTAAAGAAAATGATCAATTGACTAGCACTGCAGTCTAACGAATCCCTTAGGGTACAGTTGCTCATAACAAAAAGGTTAGCATTTGAATCCACCTACAGCTCAACATTGATGTCTTTGAGCTGTGGGGTTGCAGAAGAGTACTGAATATCCCATGGACTGCTAAAAGAGAAGGTGCAGCCAGATTGTTCCTTGGAGGCAAAGATGACGAAGCTTCATCTCACATACTTTGGGGGTGTTACTCTGTGGTAAGGGACACCATAGTTAGAAAGGTGGAGGGTCGGTGAAGGAAAGGAATACTCACCCTCAACAAGATGGCTTGATAGTGTCTGTAGCAAAGGGCTCAGATATACTAGGGATTATAAGGATGGCTCAGGATAGGGTAGAGTGCAGATCTATTGTTTACAGGGTCGCTATGAGTCATACCTGACTCGCTGGCACCTAACAACGACAACAGCTCAGCAAAAGAAAGGCCTGGAAATCTCCTGTGACAATTAGCCATGAAAATCCTGGGGTGAGGGACAGTTCTGCTCTGTCCCATAGAGTCCCTATGAGTTAGGATGAGTTCCATGGCTCAGCAACACAGAGGAAGGACATGGTGTCCTATTTAGACCTGTTTCACACTTAGTCCTAGCCAAAAGCCAGGGCGGTGATAGAGCTCATTTGGCCTTTCTTCTGCTGTTAGAAGTCTAAGTGAAAATGGAGAATGGTGATTGGCTAAGAGTTTGCACAGTGAGGGGGTGTGGAAGAAAGAGGGAGAAGAAGCTTGGTACTCCTCTTGCCTGACTAGCACAAAAAGTCTTGCCTGTAGTAGACATTAAGTAATGAATGGTAATTATTTTCATAGTCTATAAAAACAACCATCCATAACACTATGCATTTGTTGCTTCCTTCCTGCTAAGAAGGTGATAGAGACCCAGACACTCATTCCCAGAAGGACAAAGCTGAATATTTCTAAGCCTCCAAGTTATGGTGGCCCCATGTACAAAAGAATCAGACCATTGTCATCCATAGGATTTTAGTGGCTGGTTCTAGTAAGATCTTTGGACCCTACCTTCTAGTTGCAAGATGGCCATTGGCTTTGTATGAAGTATGATAGCCAGGAATGGAACCTGGGTCTCCTGTGTGGAAGATGAAAAGTCTGTCACTACCCTAAAACTGACACCCAGGCAGATATATGCACACCCATGTTTACTGCGGCTTTGTTCACAATAGCAAAGAGTTGGAAACAACCTAAGTGCCCATCAACAAACAAATGGATAGAGAAGCTGTGGTATATTCATGCAATGGAATACTATGCTGCATTGAAAAACAAGGAACTCATGCAATATTATTCAAAATGGGAGACCCTGGAGGACATTATGCTTAGTGAAATATCTCGGTCACAAAAGGACAAATAGTGCATAGTGCCACTGTTGTAAAACAGGACTGACATCGGGGTGGGGGGGAGAGACTGAGAAAGAGGGGATAAATGATGTATACTGCATTGAAACTGATGGGGATGAGAACAGCTTAAAAGTGATATATGATTGTGTATTATGATTATGACAAGAGTCCAGAATGAAGGTTGCATAGTGGAGTGGACTCAGGGGGGAGGGGAGTTGTTATACCAATGAAAGAATTTTTCTTTTACTTTTCAAAGACAAGAGCGGACTACGGGGGAGGGGTGGGCAAGGGAGAAAAAAGCAACAAAGTATAAATTGAAATCCAAAGTCTCTGTAAACATTAATTAAAATTAATAAAATTTTTTTTAAATGGAAAAAAAAATAAAAGTCTGCCACGGAATTTCTGAAGAAAGGCAGTCAAGAAATGAATCACTGATGAAACACTAGGCAAGGAAAGACATAATAGTCTGTGGGAGAAGGATGGCCGTAGCAGGTCTGTCTGAGGACAGCAGACGATGCTCTTGGGAACAAGTGCTGAGCCAATGTTTACTCACTAAGATGGAGATGACCTTTGCTCCAGAGTCCCTGAAACCCTCAAGAAAATGTACACACATGACAGTTATTTTTTGCAAGGTCTTTAGAGACATTGCAATGCTTGTTTTCACACTTTTCAGGTGATGCCAAGAGAAGTGACAAGTATGGTTATCTGCATTTCACAGAAGGGAGGAGCAGTCCTGGGAGAGAAATGTGGGTGGATAGCGCAGCATACTATTTTCTGACAAAGATCGCAATTGAAGCAGGTGCCCTGGTACCTACTGCAAAGGTACAGAAGAACTTACTTCCCTTGATGGTTCCATGGCCATGAGTGGGGGGGAAATGAAAGGCAAGCATACAGGGGCTGGGTAAAGAGCATCTCATTGAAGTCCAGGGAAGATACCCCTTCCCCACCATGATAGAAAAGAGAAGAATAGCTGGGAAACAAGCCCAGTGTTCCTAGTTCTGCCAGTTATGATTGGTGATGCCAGAAAATAAAACTCTTTTGACTCCCAAGATTTAAAGACTCACTCCCTGACTCAGCACTACCATCCAGACACGCTGAGAGCATGTCTGGCCTGAAGGCACATAGAAATTTACCCCAAAAAGAACCTTGGCCATGGCATCCAGGAAATTGATGCATCTGCCTTGAACCCAAGCTGTGGTGTCATTTAGCAAATTAAATGAGATATACGTGCAAAGCACTGAGAATCAATCAATAACGTTCCTTCTTGTTATTTTGGCATTTCAGATCTTCTGTCATATTTGGCAACCTTTACCACCTGTGACTGAGATATTTTACTCAGCATAGTATTTTAGGACTTTACTGTTTTTCAGTGTTGTGTAGTATTCCATTGTGTGGATGTACCAGTTTTTCTATCCATATATTGATGTGCTCTTGGGTTACTTCCATCTCTTTGCAATTGTGAATGATTCAGTGATAAACATGGGTGTGCATACATCTGTCTGAGTCATGGTTCTGGTTTCTTTAGGGTATATTCCCGGTAGTGGAAGTGCTGGATCAAATGATACTTTTATTTCCAAATTTTGCGAAAGCATCAGACCGCCTTCCATAATGGCTGTCCATTCCCATTAGCAGTGAATAAGAGTTCCAGTCTCTCCACAACCACGCCAGCATTTGTTGTTTACTGCCCTTGTTGAACTTTGCTATTGTTGCTGGGGTGAGATGATATTTCAGTTGTTTTAACCAGGTTGTAATCTTTCTGAGATCAGTTTTCCAGGCTTTTTATCCCACAGAGCCACTTCACAATCCTTACTGAAATTGAAACCAAACTACTGATCTTTTGACTAGCAGACCAGTGGTTTATAGTCTCAGCTTTGTACAACCTTGGGTTATGATGCAAGACCTTAGTACTAGGTGTTTTCAGATTGACTCCAGCTCATGGCTGTTAACCTTTCAGATCACCAAGCCTTTTCTTCAAGCTATGTCTGAGTAGGTTTGAACCACTAGTCTTTGATTAGTAGTCAAGCACATACTACCAGGGACTCTTGCCATGAATGGGACTTGGGAGGAATCTGAAGTGGGATATAGATGGGCTTCTAGCCCTCCCATCACCTTTTCCTAAGCAACTCCATTTTGGGGAGGCCATATATATTGGCAGGTGACAATTAAAAACAGCAAAATGTGTGTAACTTAGAGTTTATCAGAGAAACTCTTTTAAGGCTTCCAGTTAATTCCATGGCATCACATTCACAATATTGTGACCACTACCTCGAGCTCTAGGGCCTAGTGCCAAGAAGCTGTGTTGCAATCCCAGAGGCATGTGGTTTGAGGCCACCAGCCGCACCATGAGAGAAGGATGAACAATCTCCTCCCTTGCAATTAACTGCCTCTGAAAACCTGCCGAAGGTCAGCTATGGGTCAGTTCCAACCTGATGGTATGCAACAACAACAAACTTCTATCTTGTTCTCAAACATTCTTCTCACCCCAATAGGGTGAGTGACTCCATTTTCACCTCTTTTGTATATTGACTGGCCAAGATTTCATTTTCCAAAACCTTCCTGCTCAGAATGGGATTGATCGCTCCTAGCGTGGCCCCAGCCTGAGAGGCCTCCACAACCATGGCCTTTACCCGCCATGGCCCAGTTCTCCTGTGACATGCCAAGCAGCCCTTCCCTGCCTTCTGGGAAGCCCCTTTTGTCACTTGTTCAGATTCTCCAAGAACATGAGGAGAAAGAATGGCCAGATTGCTTCGCAGAGATGAAGGGTGCCAGAATGCTACCAAGAGTACAGCCTAAACCCAGGACGGACTTGAAAAACTTGGAAGTAAAAAAAAAACCCCATAAAACACCACACCACCACACACACAAAAAAAAAACAACCCATGCCACTGGTTTTGAGTAATACTCCCCAACTGGCTTCTGCTCTAAAGACAAAATGAACACACACTATTTCCACTCCATTTCCTTCCACTGGCCTCTGTGCTAGACTGTAATGAAACCTGCAGGGGAAGCAAAGACCATTAGCTCGGGGAGAGGATTCTTTTAGTTGCTTAAGCCATCCTCTCTTGGAAAAGAGTCAGCTGGATGTTTAGTCCAGAATCTGCGCTGTTAATTTAAATGGCAACATTAGAAAGCCCCGTGGGTATTTCTAGTATTTATTCATTGTAGGCATTTTAGATAATCCTATCAACAATTTTGTTATACTTTTAAATCGCTCTCTCCTTTAGAGGATGCTCCCTGACTCATCTGCATCACCAACTGTGTAGAGAGATAGCATCCTTAACAGCCCCAGCTCTCCTCTTGGATATACTGACCCCCTTGTCTTCCAAATGCCATATCTTCATACCACTCTACTTATGTTAAATGACCTCCACCCTTGAGCTGTACCCAAACCCAACTCATTGCCATTGAATAGATTCCAGCTTGTGGTGGCTGCAATGTGTTCTTGGGTATATGCAAGTTATCGGAAAGAGCTCAGACATCTGAGTTAGACAGGCGTGGGTTGGTATTGCCTTCGAAATTGCAGTGCAGTTTCTTGCCACTAGGCCACCAGAGGTTTTAAGCAGACACTAATATGTAGCATTTGGAAGCAGGAGTGGCATCCACTTCCATAAATAGTTTGCCTCTGGAAACCCTATGAACCTGGAGAAAGAATGAAAGTCATGCACGCAAGTGTCGAGGACTTTCGTTCATAGGGTCGCTATGAGTCGCCTATGACTCAGTGGCACTTAACAACAACAACAACAACATGTAGCATCAGGATTGAAAAAGACTAAAAAACAACCTGTGTATGCAGATAACACAACCTTGCTTGCTGGAAGTGAGGAGGACTTAAAATGCTTGCTGCAAAAGATGGAAGACTGCAGCCTTTAATATAGATTGCACCTCAGCATCAATGAATTAGTCTTATTTGGACCCACAACCATTACCCTTAGCACCGGCAGTAAGGAGATCAGGAGGTGTATTGCATTAGGTAAGTCTGCTGTCAGGGACCCCTCCAAAATATTGAAGAGCAAGGATATCAAAGAGTAAGGTATGCCTGCTTCAGGCTGTGGTCTTTTCAGTTATTTGCTATGCATCTGAGAACTGGACAATGAATAAGGACAACAGAAGAAGAATTGATGCCTTTGAACTGTGTGGTTGGAGAAGAGCGCTAAATGGACTATCAAAATAACAGATATGTCTTGAAAAAGGTCCAGCCAGAGCACTCTCTGGAGGCAAAGATGATAGGAACTTTGTGACTCAGACTTTGAGCATGTTGCTAGGAGAGGCTATTCCTTGGGAAGAGGCATCATGCTTGGAAAGGTAGAGGGTCAGTGAAAGAGAGGAAGCCCCTCCATGAGATGCACTGACACGGTGACTGCGGCAATCGGCTCAAGTGTGTCAGAGATGACGGGGATAGCACAGGCTAGGGCAGGATCCAGCTCTGTTGTTCATAGAGTTGCTGTGACTCACACACTAAGCTCAGTGGCACCTCACAGCAACAATAATAACAATCTCACTATTCATTTGCTCTTAACTTCAGTCAGCACCTAGTAAGTGATGGGCATGGTGGCAGATGCTGATCTGGGGTAGATGTTGACAGTAAGAAGTGAGACGAGGAGGAGGAAAGGGCTAAAGCAAATGCATAGCCAGTTCCCAGCTTTGAAGCATCCTATTTTCTAGTAGAGAAGAGGCTCATACACAAATAAGCAGAACTCAAGGATCAGAGTGGCATGCTTTGTAAGGAAGATGCAGCTGGAGACTCTACGGGTGATGTGTTGATCCTAGGCAATGAAAGAGCCAGTTCCGGGAATGCCAGCTCTGGGCTTTCTGGGTGGGCATCCCCTCTGCTTTCTTACTTAACTCTGCAGCTTTGTCATGGCCATGGCTCCTTTAAGAGGAGCGGGTGTAGTAAGGACTTCATCTTCCACCGATCCTTTCCTCGAGCATAATGGGTCCTCAGTGCATGCACAGATGTGCGACACATCTGCAGAGGGTCTGTAATACACCGAGTACAGGGTCTTCAGTGTGCCCTGCAAAAGACTACCTCATTTCATCTTTCAGAGAGGACAGGAAAACGCATGCGAGATAGTTCTAAATGGGAGAAGAGTAACATGATGTGGCCCTGTTTAAAAACAAACATGAAATACATCCATGCATACTTAAAAATAATCCTTCCCCATCAACCTTAAAGATCCCTGGGCTCACATAAAATCAAGACAAATATGTTGGTGGTGCATATAGTATTGAACTACACGCCACTTGATAAGGAACCCTATGTGTGGTGTGGTCAGGTGTGTAACTTGTCAGGCAAGTTGCCAGTTCAGATCTACCAGCTGTTTCAAGGGAGAAAGATTGACAGTCTCTTTCTGTAAAGATTTCCAGCTTTGGAAATCCAATGAAGCAACATCTATGCGTTATCTTTGAGTCTTACTATCACAGATCGGTGTAGCAGGAAGAAGCTCCAGGATGCTTTTCACCAGCAGATCTTGCTATTTGAACCCTCTGCTATTCCCCGCCTTCCCAAACTAAACCAATCAAATTAAACTTGCTGTCCAGTAAATTCTGACTCTTGGTGACCCCATGTGTTACAGAGTAGGACTGCTCCAGGGTTGGTTTGTTTTGTTTTCATAATGAACCGTATTTCTTTTCATTTACAGCATCAAATACCATAAATAAAGCGCCACATGGCTTGCTGTGTGCAAATACAGAGTTTCGCGTGGTACTGTGAATGATACCCAAAGGTCACACACATGTGTTGCAATGAGACGGGGGAGGCTAGTTAAGGGGGGAGGGGGGAGGAGGACATTCTATAAAGGGATGGAGATTCTGCAAGAGAAGATAAGACAAGAACAATGACTTCTTACTGGCCAGAATCTATTGGTGCAGGAAGGTATGAAGCATGCAGAGGCTGTGCCACCAGGCCAACAGAAAAGAATGGCTGGAGGTCACGTGCAGGACAGACACCAACTGTATCCTGAGCCTTCAGACCTGCCCACAGCGGCTCCCCTCCACTGTATGAAGGGGCGGGCTTGTTTCTATTCAAGAGCACTTTGGTGGTTCTGCCAGGGCTTTGGTTTTGGGTGGTTTTGTTTTCTTTTCTTTTTTTTTTGGCTGTCATCTTTATATCATATGATCGCCCGACTCAAAATGCCCCATGGCAGTCCATCTCATCTCGCCCATACCTAGTATGTCAATATTTATGTGTTCCATTTCTTCCTTAACAATATCTAATTTTCCTGCATTCATGGTTCTCACATTTCATGTTCCAATCACTAGTATCGGCTTACAACTGTTCCTCTTCCTTTGTTTTTCCATATTTGAAAGCTCCGCCTCAGTTGCCCTATCTGTTAGTCTGTGTGTGTTCTGTTGTACACACGGTTTTCAGAGGCCTGCTATTTTGGAAGTGGATGGCCAATCCTCCTTCCTAGTCTGTCTTAATCTGAATGCTCAGATTTAGAGAAGTATCTGACAGACAAGCATTTTACAGAAAAATGTGAAAGATATATCCCTACTTGTGGAATTAACCATCCGTTTGTTTCAGTGTTGTCCCTGCCCTTGGCACAACTGTCTTGACCCACTTATTTCCCTGCTCCACCATCCACCAGCATGCCCATCCACTCCCACCCACTCCCTTCAACACCTATCTCCCATTGTCTGAAGCTTTCTGGGCTACAGATTGCCAGCCCTTTCTTCCATGATACCACTGGCTGGGTTTTAATGGACCCTCCTTGGGTTGGCAGCCAATCATAAACGACTTGTACCACACAGGAATCTCTTTCCAAACAGCTATTAGGTGCTTTTTTAATCGGCTCTGATTCCTGGCAGCCCTGTGTGTAGCAGAAAGAAACCCTACATTACCCTGCCCCAGCCTCACTACTTGGGACTGGTTTCCAAGTGAGGTTTGGAAGAACTTGGATTACTGGTGGCTTAGTTTGTAGAGAGTTGAGTTGCTAACCTAAAGGTAGCTGATTTGAATCCCCCAGCAGCTCATGCTGTGTGACTTTGGGCCTTGGAAAACCCCCTGGAGGGTCAGCTATGAGTAGTCTTTAGCAATGAGTTTTTGAGTGAGTGCCTTTGATGGTTGTGAGAAAACCTTCTTCCCTGGTCTGGTTTCAGACCCTAGCAGGCAGCTACTGGGCCTGCCGGAAGTCAAACACCCTTCCCTTTTTCTGCATACAAGTCCTTTCCTTTGGTTATCTTCCCCCATCTCCTCCCATGGGACTCTTCATTACAACGAATACCTTTACTAGAATTTTTTTAAATTTTTTTTATTTTATTTTATTTTGTGTGTGTGTACCGTCAAATCAGATCTGACTGGTACAGGAGGATATTGCTCCTCTTTCTCCAGCAGAGCATCTGGTGGATTCGAACCATGTCCCTCTGGGATTGCAGTTCAGCTTCTTGCCACTAGGCCACCAGAGCTCCCCGAATTTTTTTTTTTTAACCCAGCAGTAACTCAATGCGGATTGAGTCATGTATTCAAATGGTGGACTCTTGCCTTAAGGTAGGAATTTTTGCTATTTGCGACAGGGCTACTAACCAGCAATGGTGGTGGTGGTAGGACTAATAATGTTGTTGTTGCGGACTGACTCATAGCTAACCTTCCAGTGGGTTTTCAGAGGCAGTTAAGTGCACAAGAGGAGATGCCCATCCTCCTCCCAGGGAGCGGCTGGTGTCCTTGGGATTGCAGTGCAACTTCACCACCAGAACTCCATAGGAATCATCATCATCATCATCCACTCCCTAAACAACATGCCTCCGGCAACTCTATGAACTTTGATAATTGTTGATAGTTGTAGAGGTTCTTCAGGCCTATTGTTCATAGGCTCGCTTTGAGTCATACTCGACTCAACAACAACAATAGTAATAATAGTAATCCTCACTTGGAAAATGAAAGGCAGGACTTCTGACTCCAGAACTCCTCCTAAGTCACTCTGCTGTCCTGAGACTGTTACCAAGGCTCTTTGATTCCTTTGCTGTTTAATGAGGGAGTTTGCTTTGCTGACTAAAGTTAAAACAAAGAGCTAGACAGCCCCCCAGCACTGGTCTTCCCATAAAGAAACACAATCCTTTCCAAGTAATTGGCAGCTGCAGCATCTGAAGGGTGGTGGGCTGGGGAGATGAGTTGTAGAACGGAGGGGGGAGAAGGAATTCACATCTCCCAAGCTAGTCTTTATAATGGTCTATTAAGAACACATTGAAAAGAAATGGCCTAATTCTCTAGTCCTCTACCCAGGACAGCAGTCCAGTTCAGGCAAAGTGGTTTTTCAATAGGTCCATAAGCAAACTCCTTTCAGAGAAACCTAGAGCGGTTCCGCAGAGCACAGAAGAGTGCAGTTGTCCCCTAATCCATTTTAAAATGGTCACTTCACCAGTGCCAAACTTCATTACCACTCCCAAGAGCTACAGCTTCGAGATTAATGATCCTCGTCCCAAAGAGAAGGCAGAAACTGTTTAAAGGAAGAAGAGGGGAGGAAAACCAAAAAAAAAAAACCAAACAGTCAAAACCTCACCAACACACGCTGCTTACTCTTCTGCATTCTTGGAGAATTAATGCCAATAATACTGTTACAACATTTTTCAAAAGAAAGGATGGAGCTTTCTAATTGTCTGTCTAGTTAAAAAAAAAAATCTTAAGTCTGAATCCCCAGAGAAGAAACCTGAGTTTAAATCATTAACACCACAAATCTCTGATAATTGTGGAGTGTTTGCAAGTGCCTTAATCAGGATGGTATGTCTGAGTGGCTCGTTTTAATTTGATCGCACTGATTAAGTTTCTGTAGCTAATATATGTTGCATTTCCAATTCAATTAAAAGAGAATCTCCTGCCATTACTAGATATTACCAAAGTGCCCTGATGGGTGAAGACTAGGCCTGGTGTTTTCAATTGCTACTGACTTCCTGATTATATAATCTTCCTATTAAATGAAATCGATGAAAGCTCAAATTAAACTCGGCAAACTTTAAGAAGTAAATATATGCCCTCCCCCCATGCTTTGGGTTGCATTTTCACCTGGAGGTGTGGGGCACATTAGTTGGAACTCATTGATTACCTTTAGTGATGAATTTTTACCAGGCGCTCTCCCCTCATAAGGCAATTCTTAGAACAGTCTATCCTGTTCAAAGGCTCAGTAAATGCGGTGATGAATAGGCCCTCTCTCTATTATGTATGTATTATAGTTGTGCCTCTTTCAGCTGCAGATAAGAGCTATCTTATGTAAATGCAATTGCTTTGTAAATGTAAATGCCTATTGGGTCATCGATCACCCTGGAGATGGAGGAAACAGAACAATAGGGGGAAGTGTGAAAGGAACGGTCTGGGGACAGAAGTGAAGAAAATTGCTAAGTGGGTAAGGGATTGAATCGATGGAGCTATAGAACTTTGTGGAGGGGGCTGGGATGGGAAGAACAGCGGAAAAGCTTCAGTGGGAGAAGGCGCTCCTTGCCTTACACCTGCAGAACCCTCCAAAGCTTTTACTGGAAGGTCAGAGTGTTGGCCACTGAATGAGAAATGACCCAGCCAGTGAATGGTTTGGGGTTTTTTTTTTGGGGGGGAGAGGGAGGGGAATCCAGACTTCCTTATCCAGGGCTAGAGTCCCTGGATGGCACAAACACTTAATTGCTCAACTCTTAACCGAAAGGTTGGTGGTTCAAACTCATCCAGAGGTGTCTCAGAAGACAAATCTTGAATTTGCCACTGTTGAGTAAGTTCTGACTCCTAGCCATCTTCCATCCATTTTCCAAGGTTGTGCCTCTTTCTCCTGTGAAGCAGTTAATGGATTTGAACTACCAACTTTCTATTTAAGCAGAAGGCAGTTAGCGGTAGCACCCTAGTCTTTCTTGTAGTTCACTACTCTTGAATGGACCTAAATCATGGCGACCCTTTGTGTGTCAGGATAGCACTACTCCATACTGTTACTGTGGGGTCAAAGACTTGCTTCACTCATGTGTTTAAAGAATTAAGCCAAGTGGAAGAGGCTGGAGGGTACAGTGTCCAAGCTACCAAAATAGCACAGGATACAGCAATTCCCGTGGCCCTTGGGAAAGCCAACTTTAATGTGCAACGTGGGGGCAGCCACAAGGACCGATTATTACAATCTTACCAAAAGCAACCTACATGTTTAACAAAATCCCAGTACAGATACTAAATTCATTTTTCAAAAAGGAAGAAAAGGCAAGTGGCAAATTTATTTGGAGAGGAAAGAGACCTTGAATAAGCAAAGCATTTCTGAAAAACAAGAATGAAATGGGAGGCAGAGCACTCCCTGATCTCAAAATCTACTACACAGCTGTAATAACCAAAACAGCATGGTACTGGTGCAATGGCAGGCAAATAGACCAATGGAACAGAGTCGACAACCCAAAAATTAATCCATCCATGTGGTCAACTGATATTCAACAAGAAAACAAAACCTATCAATCTCTTCAACAAATGGTGCTGGCAAAACCAGATCTATAGAAAGCTGAAACAGGATGCACACCTCTCACCATAAGCAAAAATCAACTCAAGGTGGATTAGAGACCATTTAAGATCTTAAGAGACAAAGTAGGACCAAGCTTAGAAGGCCTAGCTCATGGTATAAAAAGGCTGACAGATACAGCCAGAAATACACAATCAGGAAGGGATTAAATTGATGAATGGAACCGTCAAAAGATGAAATCCCTGTGTGCATCAAAAACAGTTTCCTACAGAGTGCAAAGAGAACCTACTGACTGGGAAAAACATTGGGCAATTCCTTCCCAGACAAGGAACTCATAACGAAAGTTTACAGAATCCTACAGGGCCTCCACAAGAAAAAGACTGATAATACAATTACAAAATGGGCAAAAGACATTTCACAGAGGAAGATATTCAGAAGAAATGCTAAAAATCACTGGTGAAAAGAGAGATGCAATCAAAACCACAATGAGATATATCTCACCCCAGTACCAGTGGCAAAGTTTAACAGGACAGTAAGTAATAAATGTTGGAGAGGATGTGGAGAGATAGGAACTCTCATATACTTTTAGTGGGATTGTAAAATGGTACCACCACTCTAGAAGGCAGTTTGACAATTCCTCAAAATTCTGAAGAGAGAAATTCCATATGACCCAGCTGTCCCACTGCTAGGAATATACCCCAAGGAAATTAGAACTGCAACACAAGAGATTTGTACACCAATGTTCATAGCAGTGTTATTCACCATCATAAGAACATGGAAACAGACCAAATGTCCAACCACATAGAATAGATTGAGAAATTATGGTACATTCACATGATGGAATACCATGCAACAGGAAGGAACATTGCTTTTGAAAATTACTACCTAACTTGGGAGGAACTGGAGGGAATTATGCTATGTGAGCTAACTCAGTCCCATAAGGACAAATACTGTATAAGATCATTATTGTAGAAATGGAAAAATAACTTATAAAGTGAGTATGAGGATCCGAGGAGGAGAGGGTAGGAGCAGAAGGGTGAGGATGGGCAGGGGGGTTAGAACAATTTGATGCGTAGAGAAAGAGGTGGGTAAAGGAAATGAGAAAGATCCAGTGTGGAACACAATGTATACAAACTTTGTATGCAAAATAGTATAAAATAAAAATTTAATTTTTTTAAAAAAAGGATCAATTTTAATGTACACAGCATGGGATCCCTTAGAAGGGCCATTGCTGGTCTTCCTCAGAGTAATCCCAGTGTAGGCTGAAGTCTTGTTGGAGAACTAGTCTGAGAATGTAGGCCAAGGCCTTTAGCAGAGCATAAGGCTGAGAAGGCACAAGTGAAGGTAAAAAGCAAAGATGGATTTCTTAGAAAAGGTATATCCTAAAAGGATAGATAGACTGGCCTCCACACAAAAGAAGTAATGGAGGAGGCAACATGCCACTGAAGTGAGGTATGTGTGGCTTCCTCATCTGCGCATGCTTTGGGGCTGGAGTCTGAACCAGTGACACGAAGTCATGAAGACTTTCAAGTTTGAGGGGCTTTTTTTAGTCCAGTCCTCTGTTCTTTAATGTCACTCATGCACCCAAAACACTAAGTACGTTGCTTGGGGTGGGAGGCAGCCTTTACCGTGCATACTCATGTTTTACCAGATATGACCTTCTGCCTCTTCTATCTCATTGGTATTAATCCTAACAACAGGGTTCTCAAGACCCTGACCTTTTGAAAGCAGAGTGCAAAAATCTGCCTTTTTTTTTTTTACCTATAGTGCCACCAAGGTTCAGGCTTGGCAAAAAAAAAAAAAAGAAAAAGAAAAAGAAAAAAAAAAGGTCTTTAAAAAAGCAATACATAAGGGAGCTCTGGTGGCCTAGTGGCATGAAGCTGCACTGCAATCCCAGAGGCGTGTGGTTCAAATCCACCAGAAGAGCAATCTCCTCTTGTACCAGTCAGATCTGGTTTGACGGTACACACACAACAATTAATAACATAAAATGAAAAAATTTTAAAAAAGCAATACATAATAAGAAGGTGGTTTGACATTGTAATTAATTAATTAATTATATTAATCAACGGCAGTTAATGCTACAAAATGTCTATTAATGAATGAAAACCCACTATGATTTGTAAAACAAATTAAAAATTAATTTTAAAAAAAACCACCCCAGCTATGGTTTGACACTGGTGGGGTTTAACAGCAGAGAACTACAAGGAGGATTAGGGTGCTGCAGGTGTTTTTCTTCTGCCTATCCACCTTAGGTCAGGATGGCTCGACTTCTTCCTCATTCAGCAACAACCCACAGAGATTGTGAGAGTCTTCTCCAGAAATAGCGCCTTGGGGTTGACAGTCACTTATCTCCCTCAGGAGAAAGAAGGCACTGAAAAGACCTCATCTCAAAAAAGAAAAAAAATTAAAAATAAAAAAGACCTCATCACCTCCTGCTACTTCTCCAGCAGGCCTCTGTATTCTTTGGGTGGTGTCAGGAGACTGGCAGGCCCAGCAGTGAACACAGGAACCATCTGGGTGAGAGAGGCCTTGGAATTTTCTCACAATATGTTAAGGCCCTTTTTATGGGTTCTAGATTTCCAAAGTTGCTGTAAACCAAATGTGTGACTCACATAGTAATGAAGGCCTCTAAATCAATTTGTAAGACGCCTTGACAATAACAACAGGGAAAGGCTTTCTCTTTTTGCCTCTTTTTTCTTTTATTTAAATATCCCACCCACTTCCAAAAAGGCTCGGAGGTGACTTCCAAAAGAGCTTTCTTCGTCATGCCTAGGAATATTTAAGAATGAGTTCTGAAAGTCAAGGCCATGTGTATCATGAATAGAGAAGAATGGTTACATAAAAACTTGAATGTATCAGGGATCTCTAGTGTTATACAATAGATCAGTTCTCAGGAGAGGGGTGAGCTTGTTAAATAAGTCAAGTATTTGGGGCACTTACTCCAACCTTCCCTTGGGTATCATTTCTGCTCTTTGTGTTTAGCACTGGTGGTCTCCAAATAGTACCCAAGCCAAACTTACCTACCTTGTAACCTCCATCTGACAAAAGACTCTTTACTTTCTGATAAAGCCAGCACTGAGAAATATGAACTAGTGATCACTCAACCTCATGTACAAAAGATTTCCTGGAATGATAGAGAGATTTGAGGCCAGAAAAGTAGTGCAGGGGTTCAGCCCAGGCCCCAAAAGTGGACAGCGTAGTTACAGACACAAACAATAGGACGCAGGGGAAGGAGACAGGTACTGACACGAAGTACACTTCAGTTTTAACTGCATTGAAACTGATGACGGAGAGAACTGTGTAAAAGGGATATGGATTGGGTAGTATTGTCATGACAGGAGTCCAGAATGAAGGCTGTACAGTGGAGTGGACTTGTGGGGAGGGATTGCATAACAATGAAAGAGTTTTTTTCTTTTTTCAAGAAGAGTGAACTAGGGGGAAGGGGATGGGTACAGAGAAAAGTGCAACAATAAATGACTGGAAACCCTAAGTCTCTATAAACTTTCACAAAAACTAATGAGAAAAAGAAAAGGAACAATATTGAAAGTATACCAAGGAAAACAATTCAGGAAATACTTGTGTTTAAAATGCTTATGTTGATTATATAAAATTATTTCTCAAAAGGAAAGGGGGAACCCCCTTAAATGTAAACCACACCACCATACTGTTAACATTGACTCTATAATAGCACGCTTTAATGATACACAAAAAAAGAAAAGAAAAATAAAGAAGCAAAGTCATCTCATGGGAGCTCCATGCAACGGAAGAGCCTTTAGGTAGTGCCAAAAAAGCAGTCATAGAAGGTCCCAGAGGAGGTGAACGTCCGTCTCCATATAATTTTCTAGGTCAGTGTGATCTTTGGCCAAGCTGTAACTTTTGGTACTCATCTGCTCCAAACCATTTGGCCCCAGACTTATTCTTTTAGCATCTGTATAACTGCTGTTAGGAAGTGAATTCATCTAAGTTATTGGCTGCCAGAAACTCATGTGGGCCAGAGAAAAAGAGAAATGAGTTCAGAGTCTCTGGAGAATAAGAACATTTTCTTCCTAAAAAAACGAGACATTTGAGGAAGACTCTAGGTAGCATTATGTTGATTGTGGAGCCAAGCAGACTAAAGCTGTGAACAATCTCAATCTCTTCACCATCCATCCCGATGCTGCCAATTGGTCCAGTGGTGAGAATCTTTGTCTTCTTGACATTGAGCCTCAGTCCATACTGAAGGCTGCAGTCCTTGACCCTTCACAGCAAGTGCATGAGGTCCTCCTCAGTTTCAGCAAGCAGGGTTGTGTCATCTGCATACGCAGATTGTTAATAGATCTTCCACCAATCCTGAGGCCACAATTCTCCTCATAGAGCCCAGCCTCTCATATAACCTGTTCTGCATACATGTTGAAAAGGTATGGAGATAGGCTACATAACAACAACAACAACAACAACAACTAGGTAGCATGTCCAACAAGAAATGACTCCATTTTTTTTTAAACGTAGAGGAGAGATTATCAGCAATGATATTTGCAGCCATTCTGTCGGGGATTTGAATCCTGGCTCTTCTCTTACTAGGTACCAGCTGTGACTTTGGGGTACTTGCTCAGCCTCTCTGTGCCTCAGTTTCTTCATGTATCAGATGAGGCTGATAATATACCAGCCTCACATGTATAATATAATAAAATGAGTTAATCACTTGGAATCATGGTGTAGGATGAATGAGCCCTTGCTGTTATTGAGTCTGAGGCCAGGCAGGCCTTCTCTGGGGCCTTTAAATACTACCTGAGTCAAGTGTCTGCACATATTTTGTGCAGAATGTTGTGGGCTGCTTTTTGTTGTTTTTGCTTTTTCTGTAGCTAAAGAAGCAGACCCCAAGTAGAAGTCACCATAACCCAAGGCTGTAATACCTGCCCCTTCAATACAGAAGCCATGTAGTCTGCAGGGTTCCCCCACCCCCACAAGGGCCATGGTGCAGGAAGGCCCCATGAAACCTCCCTGTAACCTGGCCAGGAATGACCTGGAACATAGAGTTCCCTCAACATTTCAATCAAGGCCAGTCATGTCCCCTAACTGCTCAAATGATCACTAGTTTGTTAGCTCTCTAGAGACTTGGGAGTCTCATACCACTGAACACTAAAAATGACATTCAGAAAGAGGGGAAAGAGGAAAAATCTTGGGCATAAAAATATACCAGACAAGTTGAAATCTCACACAGACCTTGAATCATCTCATGCCCCTTTTGGAAGCCTTCAACTTCTAGTCGTACTTAATCTGTACTTGTACTTTCTTAATGATTCCAGAGCGAGGTGGAATTCCCGTGTTCCTCTTCCAGGATTCCCATCCAGTGCTTTGTCTTGGCTTGGTCAAAGGAAGCATCTGTGTGCATGGTGAGCAGCTGAGCGGCACAGCCACCATTATGGTCCTGGAGCCCTGTGAGAGGGTTCGCTGAGCTCTTTCCTTAAAAGATCCTGAAACGTGTGTGGGGTAACACATATTTTATCATAGTTATTCTGGCTCCATGAGTGCAATGAAAATGTTAGCCTTGGCATATCAATCGTGTTTTACAGATGACTGTAATTTCCTGAATGTCAAAACTCCAAATTTTTCTACTAAGCAAACTTTTCAGTGGCAAAACAGATTGCCTCCATAATGTATCACTGTGGGCAGGAAAAATGAAATCTTTATGCACTGTATTATGAATCAATGAGGCATTGAGATTCTTGGAAGGGTGAGTGGACTCTGGAAAATGAAAAACTGCCGCTATTCCATCTCTACAAACCACTGCTCGGGGAGTGGTGGCTTGGGTGGCAGTGAGCATGTGAGCCACAAAACTCGCAGATTCGAGCTGAAACCAGTTCCCGTCTTTCCCTGCATTTTGATCAGGCAAATGACGCTGTAAATACTTAGTGAGTCTGGGTTTAACAAACATTTGTCCTAGAGCTTCCTAATGACTCCTTCTGCTTCTGGGAAAATGGCTCTGTGGGATTATTGGTAAAGGGACTTGGGGAGGACTGCAAATTTCAATAACAGGAAAATAATATTAGGTGTGAATCATTATGCATTATAGTCCAGAATCTTGTACTGTGCCAAGCGCTCTACTCAGTGGGTCGTCTCGTTGGAAACTCAGGTTTGTGAAGTGGGAGCTTCAAATGGGAACATCTGTAAAAGTTAAAGAGGTTAAGTAACTGTCCCAAGGACACACAACTAGTATGAGACAGAGAGGTGACTTGCTTCCACAACTTTCTCACTCCACAAAGTGAGCTCACAGAGTGAGCTCTTAACTACAAATCACTTATTCGTGGCTATATATTGACTGTTCAAAGGCATTTGGCAGTGTGGATCACAACAAATTATGGCTAACTTTGAGGAGAATGAGAATTCCAGAACACTTGATTGTGCTCATGCAAAACCTATACTCGGACCAGGAAGCTGTCCTCAGAACACAGCAAAGAGACACCACATGGTTCAAAATCAGAAAAGGAATGCGTCAGGGATGTGTCCTGCCTCTATACCTTTCCCATCTATATGCGGAACAGATCAAAGGCTGGTTTTTTATGAGGAATATGGCATCAAGATTAGGGAAAAACTCATTAACAACCTATATGATGCAGATGGCACAACCTTGCTTTCTGAAACTGAGGAGGACCTGAAACACTTGCTGCAGAAAGTCAAAGACTGGAGTCTTCAATATGGATTGAAGCTCAACATCAAGAAAACAAAGATTCTCACCACTGGGCCAGTTCGCGGCAACATCATGACAGATGAAGAAGAATTTGAGGTTGTTAACAATTTCAGCTTGCTTGGCTTCACAATTAACACGCTTGGCACCAGCAGTCAGGAAATCAAAAGACTAATTTCATTAGGTAAATCTGCTGTCCGGGACTTCACCAGAATACTGAGGAGCAATGATGTCAGTCTGGAGACTAAGATGCGCCTGATCCAGGCCTTGGTCTTCACAATTATTTGTTATTCATTAGAGAGCTGGACAGTGACTAAGGATGACAGAAGAAGAATCAATGCCTTTGAGTTGTGGTGCTGGAGAAGAGTATTGAACATACTATGGATTTCCAAGAGAATAAACGGGTCTGTCCAGGAGAGAGTGAAACCAAGTTTCTCCTTGGAAGCTAGGATTTTGAAGCTCCATCTCACATACTTGGTGCATGTGGCCAGCACGGGCAGGTCCTTTGGGAATGACATCATACTCAGAAGGTTGGAGGGACAGCACAGGAGAGAAAGACCCTTGATGAGATGGATTGCTACAGTAACTAGGGCGTGTTGGAGTCAGTGACACTGGCTCAGGACAGGGCAGGCTTCAGAGCTGTTGTACATAGAGTTGCCATAATTCACAGGTGACTCGACGGCTCATAACAACAACGACATTGAATATCTCATGGACTGTCAAAAGAACAACCAAATCCGACCTGGAAGGAGTGCAGCCAGCGTAGATACTTAAAGGCAGGATGGCAAGACATCGTACGTTGGGCATGTCAGGAGGGGCCAGTCCCTGGAAACCGACATCATGTTGGGAAAGGTGGAGAGTCAGAGAAAGAGAGGAAGATCCTCAATGAGAGATGCTTGGACATGGCAGAACTCATGAGGATGGCGCAGGATTAGGCAGTGTTTCATTCTGTTAGGGTCACTATGAGTTGGAGCTGACTGAATAACATCTAATAACAGTAATTTTTCAAAACTAAGGTAGCTAGCCAGGGAGCTCTGGTGGCATAGTAGTAAGGAATTACACTGCCAACTCAAAGGTATGAGATTCTAATCCACCAGCTTCTCCATGGGATAAAGATGGGCAGTGTCCTCCTGTGCAATTTACTGCCTCTGAAAACCCACTGAAGGGTCAGTTTTAGGTTGGTTCTGACTCAAGGGTACACCAACAACGATGCTAGCTAGCCAGCTTGAAGCACTTACTGAAGAACATCAAAGACTACACTCATCATTGCAACATCAACAAAATAAAAATCCTCATGACTGGTCCATTAGACAACATCATGATAGATGGAGAAAAGATTGAAATTCAACTTCATCCTACTTCGATCAACAGCTATAGAAGCAGCAGTCAAGAGATCTACAGATGTGTTGCATTGAGGAAATCTGCTGTCAAGGATCGCCTCAATTTTTTGCTCTTGTGAACAAAGCTGCGATAAACATGGGTGTGCATATATCTGCTTGGGTGGCAGTTCTGGTTTCTTTGGGGTATATTCCCAGTAGTGGAATTGCTGGGTCAAGTGGTCTTTCTATTTGCAAAAAGTTGGAATCAACCTAAGTGCCCATCAACAAGCGAATGGCTAGAGAAGCTGTGGTACATTCACACAATGGAATATTATGCTGCATTGGAAAACAAGGAGCTCATGAAATAGTATTCAAAATGGGTGACCCTGGAGGACATTATGCTGAGCAAAATATCTCAGTCACAAAAGGACAAATACTGCATAGTGCCACTGTTGTAAAGCGGGACTGACATTAGGGTTGGAATAAGACTGACAAAGATGGGATAAATAATGTATACTGCATTGAAACGGATGAGGGAGAGAACTGTTTAAGAGGGATATATGATTAAGTATTATTGTCATAACAGGAGTCCAGAACGAAGTCTGCAGAGTGAAGTGGACTTGAGGGGAGAGACTGTATAACAATGAAAGAATTAAAAAAAAAATGCATCTTCCCCATATGCTAAAAGGCAAGGATATCAGTCTAAAGACTAAGGTGTACATGATATAAGCCACAGTATTTTCAATTGCTTTGTAGATAGCTGAAAATTGGACATAAAATACAGAAGATTGAAGAAGAATTTATTACTTTGAACTGTAGTGTTGGAAAAGAATATCCCATGGACTGCCAAGAGAACAAGTAACTCTGTCTTGGAGGAAATGGAGCCACACAGTGCAGAGGTAGGGATGGTGAAACTTCGACTCACGTACTTTGAGCATGTTTTCAGGAGGGGCTAGTTCTTGGGGAAAACCAACATCCTTGGAAAGGTCAGAGAAAGAGAGGAAGACCTTCAACAAGATGTGACACAGTGACTGTAACAATGGGCAGGATGGAGATCATGATGATGGCACAGGCGAGGGCAAGGTGTCAGATCCTATAGAGTTGGTAGGAGTTGGAGTCAATTTGAAGGCACCTAACAACAACACAATTAACAGCTCCATGGAAAGAGAGAGAAGGGAAACTATGTGCTGTTGTGTCACCTGCGACTCATAGCGACCCTCTGTACAGCAACTCTGAAGCCTACCCTGTCCCGAGCCATCTAACTAATTCTGACACACCAATCCCCATTGCCCCAGTTACTGTTTCAATCCATCTGTTCTGGAGTCTTCCTCTCCTGCACTGTCCCTCTATCCTTCCAAGCATGATGTCATTCTCCAAGGAACGGTTCCTCCTGGCCACATGCCCAAGGATGTGAGATGGAGCTTCAAAATCCTAGCCTCTAAGGAGAGAATTGGTCATGTGCTCTCTAGGAAAGATCTATTCTCTTAACAGTCCATCGTATAATCAATACTCTTCTCCAGCATCACAACTAAAAGGCATCAATTCTACTGTCATCCTTAGTCATTGTCCAGCACTCTGATGCATAGCAAGTAATTGCAAAGACCTTGGTCTGGATCAGGAGTACCTTAATCTCTATACTTACTTCATTGCTTCTCAGTAGTATGGAGAGATCCCTGACAGCAGATTTACCTATGCAATTAGTCTTTTGATTTCCTGACTGCTGGTGCCAAGAGTGTTGATTGTGGAACCAAGTAAGCTGTAATTGTTAACCACCTCAATCTCTTCTTCATCCATCATGCTGCTGCCAACTGGCCAAGTGGTGAGAATCTTTGTTTTCTTGATGTTGAGCTTTAATCCATATAGAAAACTACAGTCTTTGACCTTCCGCAGCAAGCACTTCAGGTCCTTCTGAGTTTCAGCAAGCAAAGTTGTGTCATCTGCATAACGTAGGTTGTTGATGAGCCTTCCTTCAACCCTGATGCCACATTCCTCCTCATAAAGCCCTGCTTTCCAAATAATCTGTTCTGCATCAGCCTTAAAAAGATTTCAATAACATATCCATATCACTGATGTTGGATATCAAGGCCCCTTATTAAGGGAATTTGGGGAGCCCTGGTGGCACAATGGCTAAGCACCTGTCTGATAACCTAAAAGTTGGCAATTTAAACCTACTCAGAGGCTCGACTAGAGGAAGACTTGGTTCTCTCTTCCCATAAATGCTATAGGTTAAGAAACTCTGTGGAGCAGTTCTTCTCCATCATATAAGGTCGCTACAAATTGGAAATGACTTGAGGGCACCTACCTGTAATAGTGACAAAGGAAGTGAAGATGTTCACACTAAGAGGAAGAAAGCCTTCAGGAGACTAGAAGAAGGAGAGGGGTGGTGGTGTGACTAGGGGAGGGAGGAAGCAGCATAAGAAAAGGCAGAGGCAAAAGCATGGGACCATAGTGTAAGGGCCAGAAGGGAGGTGCTTGATTTTCTCAAAACTTGGGAACCAACATGGGAAGGAGAAGTGATAGGCTGGAAGATCAGCCTGAGCAATAATTTAAGGACAGCTTCCTCCTGTGCAATTACAGCCTCCAAAAACCTGCTGGAGGGTCAGCTTTGAGTTGGTTCCAATTTGAGGGCACATAGCAAAGACATGTTTGAACTACAATGGCTTGTAGTTGTGTGCTGGTTTTCTCCGCAAAATCTTGTGCTTCACTTTTTACATCTCTGCTGCCACAGTGTACCTTCCACCCAGAGATTCCTGACAGGTCCTTACCAAAACCCCACCCCACTGCCGCCAGGTTGACTCACGCATGTCAGAATAAAACTGCACACCATAGTCTTCAGTGACCGAGTTTTTGCATGTAGGTTGCCAGGCCTTTCTTCTGAGGCACAACTGGGTAGGTTCAAACTGCCCCCTTTTGGGTAAGAGGCTAGCACTTCACCATCTGTGCCATCCAAATGGATCCTGATGGGTCCTTTTGTTGTTATGTTGTTGTGCCACTGAGTTGAATCCAGCTCATAGAGATCCTGTGGGTCAGAGTAGAATTGCCCCATAGAGTCTCCAAGGCTGTAATCTTCAAGGAAACAAATTGCCATGTCCTTTCTCCCATGGAGCCACTGACCTTTCATTTAGAACCTGAAGTCTTAACCACTGCATCAGTGGGGCTTCTTGACAAGTCCTTAAAACTCATGACCCTTGTATCGGAACCAACTCATCATTGGCTCTCCAGTGGTTTTCAAGGCTGTAAATTGCACTGGAGTATATTGTCCATCTTTGTCCTGCGGAATGGCTGGTGTATTCCAACCGCCTGAGAGGCATGGCCTTCTGGTTACCAGCAGAACTCCCTAATGACTATGCCACCAACTCTTGAAAAATTTGAGAGGCTCTCAGGTTGCCTTCTCATCCCCAGCCTCTTCTCAACCTCCTTTCCCTTGCCCCAAACTCAGTGCCTGCTCATATAGGGGGGTATGGCTCGGGGGTCACTTAGTAGCACTGCCACCACCATCTAAAAAATGCCTTCATGGGTTTTTAAACCCTTGTCCCTCTCCACACATTCTAAAACCAAAGGAATAAATCATAGATAGCAGTTTACTGAGCAACTGAAGGAAGGTATTTTCCTCACCACCCGCCCTTGAAATCATGCCACCCCACTGCTTGCCCAGAAAGCTCTGGACTACTTCACGCAGAATTCTTTCCATTTCAAAATAAAATGAGCCAAGGTGACAAGACAAGTCCACGCAAGGGCGTAGTGAGATGTGAGTTGGAAGCACACACAGCTTGACCACTAGCCAGCTGGGTGACCTCTTATCTCTCTGAACATTAATACCTACTTCTCTGAAATGGACTCAGCTTGTCTGTCTCATAAATCATATTGTGTGGATCTAATGAGAGAGACAGAGAGAGGGAGAATGCTTCTGTAAAAACCTTTGCCCTAGAGAACTTTTCAGAAGGAGAGAAGAAAGAGGGGGATAAGGTGTTACAACTTCAAAAAAGTTTGATATCATCACTCTTTTTAAACCATGTGAATGAACTAAGAAATGGAAATCTCTCTAATAATTTAAGACCCTCAAAGGTGACTCGCGTGTCACCTGAACAGTGATGGGTACACAGAAACACAGCAGCACCTGCCTCTCCAAAGTGTACCTGCCCATATTTCAGCTGTCAACACATTCTTCCAAGCCATGGAGAAGGTGAAGGTCGCCGTGTTCTCCTCACACACACTTCTATTAACACATTGACTCATGAATGTTAAATGGAGGGAGGTGGGGTGGGGAAACAACAGGACTTCCAAAATAGCCCTGGGGAAATCAAATCTTGTTTTAACTTAGTGCATTCATGACTGATTCATGATTCTGAAAAGGGGAGGGTGGGGAATAAGTTTGATCGAAACTGTCGCCTAATGGCCTCATTTGAAATTCCTACGCCTTGAGCAGACAGAGGAGTGGGGGTCCTGGTGCAGAGTGTGGAAGCGGTCTTTCTCTTGAGTGTACTTGCCAGTCACCTGAAGTCCTCGATTTCCAGGTCTGACCAAGGGCTTCCAGCTCCATCTAGAACTGCCTGCTGGGGTTTCCAAGCCTATGAACAGGAGCCCTGCTGATGAAATGGTTAAAGCCCTTAACTAAGTAACTAACCAAAAGGTTGGCATTTGAACCCACCAGTGACTCCATCAGAGAAAGACGTAGCCGTCTGCTTTTAGTTATTTGGTAACACACTCCACACGCCACTCCGCCTTGGAAACCCTATGGGCAAATTCTACTTTGTCCTCTCCAGTTGCTAAGAGTAGCAATCAGTTCCAGGGCAACAATGGTTGAGAGTTATTTGTTTGTTTATTTTTTTTGGGGGGGTGTATTTTTATTTTGGTGGTGGTGGTGTTATTTCAGTTATTATTTTTAATCTTTGGAAGCAGACTGCTACATCTTTCTCCCAAGAAGTGACTGGTGGGTTCAAACTGCTGCCCTCTGGGCTAGCAGCTAAGCACTTTAATCATTGTGCCAGCAGAACTCATTTTCTGTCCACTGTCAAGGACAAAAGAAAGCATAAGGGTGGGAATTCAGGCCCAGGTGGGGAAGCGTTAGGGGGAGGGCTTCTTTATTGTACTGAGTTATCTCTCCTGGCTGGAGAGAAATGTCAATGCTGATGCCCAATGAACTGCAACAAGACAGATTCACATACTGTTGGCAGTAAGGGACTTTATGTAACTCAGGAGACAAAGCTCTTTGCTTCTGATTGTGCCGAGTGAGCTGCGAGGAAGAGCTGATGTCCACAAGGACAAGGCTTCAAAAGAAGCATTTAGGATAATCCCAAGGCCTCATGGGAGAAGTCTCACCAGTCTGAGTTTCAGTGAGGTGTTGACGGAGCTGAGGGATGCCAAGACACTTTGCTCCTCAAGGCCTGTACCACCTAGTTACAAGCGACATTGAGTGTTTGGGTATCCATTAATCAACTGCTCTCAAGAAGGTTCAAATTCATAGCCACCTTCCTTGGGGTTTCTCAGGCTGTAAATTGCAAGGGGAGGTAACTGTGTAGCTTCCTCCTTAAGAACAGCTGGTGGATTCAAACTGCCAACCTTCAAAACCCCAATACATAACACATTACACTGCTTATGCAAGAAGCTGCACTGCAATCCCGAAGACATGCAGCTTGAGGCCAACAGCTGCTCTGTGGGAGAAGGATGGGCAGTCTCCCCCCGTGCGAGTAATTGCCTCTGGAAACCCGCTGGAGGGTCAGTTTTGAGTTAGTTCCCACTCGATGGTACACCACAACAACAACAACATTAGGAATTTAAAAGACAACAGAGACTAGTGGAGAGAGCACTGAATTGGAAATTAGGAGACCAGGGCTGTGGTCCTTGGTAGGCCCACTACTGGCTTGTATTCTTAGGCATGTCTCTTTTTGACATTTGGAATTCCATTTCTTGTTCTGTATACCTCGTGGGATTGTGTAAAGAACTAAAGATAAAAGAATGGCAAAACTCCTTTAAATTTCTGATTACCCTTAAAACAGCTGCCGTCCAGTCAACTCCAAGTCATGGCGACCTTACATATGTCAGAGTAGAACTGTATCCCGTGAAGTTTTCAGTGCCTGATTTTTCTTATATAGAATACCAAACATTTTTCCCCTGAGGCACCTCCAGGTGGACTGAAACCACCAACCATGGATTAGCCCCTGAATATATTGACTATTGTTGTTGCTGTTGTGTGCTGTCAAGTCGCCTACAACCCATAGCAGCCCTATGTACAGCAGCCCTAAACCCTGCTCTATCCTTTGCCAATCTCACTGTCTCTGACACGCCTATACCCATTACCCCAGTGACGGAATCAATCCACCTCATAGAGGGTCTTCCTCTCCTGTGCTGTCCCTCCACCCTCCCAAGCATGATGTCCCTCTCCAAGGACTGATCCTACTTTGCAACATGCCCAAAGTATGTCAGATAGAGATTCAGAATACTTGCCTCCAAGGAGCAGCCTGGCTTCACCCTCTCCAGGATGAACCTGTTCATTCTCTTAGCAGTCCATGGTATTGACTGTTAGCACAACTTTATTGTTGAATAATGAATAAGGACAACAGAAGAAAATTGATACCTCTGAGCTATGATTTTGGAGAAGAGTACTGAAGATCCTATGGCCTGCCAAAAGAACAAACAGATATGTCCTAGAGAAAGTGCAGCCACAAAGATGAAGCTTCATCTTGCATGCTTTGTGTATGTTGGTAGGAGAGGCTATTTCTTGGAAAGGGACATTATGCTTGGAGAGATGGAGAGTCAGCAAAAGAGAGGAAGACTCCCAGTGAGATGGATTGATATAGTGACAGTAGCAATCAAGTGTGCAGAAACGATGAGGATGGTGCAGGATAGGACAGGGTTCACATCTGTGGTTCATAGGGTTGCTATGAGTCATACTCAACTCGATGACATGCAACAACAACTACAACACTGTCTATCATCAAGTCAGTTTAAACTCATAGGTACCCTCCCTTGAGTTTCTGAGACTCTAGATAATAAATGAAGATTTCATCCCTCTCCCTCTGAGTGTAGATTTGAACCACCAACCTTTCACTTAGCAATGCAACACATATATCACCTGAGGTCTTTTATTTGCCATTAACTAGCCCTTAGATGAACTTTCAGAAAAGCCACTGGAGTGGAGGGTTGTTGTTTGCCATTGAGTCAGAACTGACACATAGTTGACTCTCCAGCAGGTTTTCAGAGGCAGTATATCATACAGGAGGAGAGGGGGGTAGGATGTGTCATTGTGTCATTTACAGTTATAATCTAAGGTCACTGTGAGCCACCTTCTGAGACTTAACCTCAGCTTCAATGAGGAAAGGCACGCCAGAGGGGAAGCTGGGTGGGTGACTCATGCTGTATGTCAGTGAATCTGACTTCTCATTGATGAGTCTTCAGAGTGAGTGATTAACATAACACAAGGGTCCTCAGTACTCCTGCCCTCTGTCATATGCCTTAAGTTGGAATGTCCACATCAGGCATCTTACTTCATCTGAACATTGACATTTTGTCCTTCTTTATGGGTTTCAAATCGAGCAGTGCAGAATAAATAAGCTTTTACCAAAAGGAGAGGCTGCTTTCTCCTGAAGCTAATTCTGATTTGTGAGTAACTTTGAGCATTATGTTTGGAAAACTGAGCAGGGCCGGGGAGAGTGGGTGGTGCAGAGTGTGGGGGAGTTAAGGGAGGAGAAAGGCTTGTTTCAGATCCTAGCTCTGTCACAAACTGGACTTCCAACCCTAGACAAGTCCTTGCCTTTCATCTCTGGGAATTGGTGTTGCGGTTAAAGAGATTGGGCCAGGTGACCCCTGAGGGACCTGTCAGCCTTACTGTTCTGTGAAGCTATGGGTCTGTTGTCATCCATCACCTGTGGACAAGCCCATCAATCTCCTTCACAGGAACCTTGCTTTTCAGTTGGTGGGCCTGTTTCCAGAACATGGCACTTAACCCATCTAGAGAGCTACTGAGAACTCAGTTTATGCATGGTGTGAGGTAGGGAGTACGCTCAGCTGACAACACCTTACACTGACTTAGACAACACCTCTATTTTCTTTTCAGGCCCATTTTTTTTTTCACATGATAGTGCTTGTAAAGTGCCCTTAACTTTTTTCCAATAAGCTTTTCCCCTGCCCAGAAGTGCATGGGAGCACTGTGAGAGAAAATAAAAAGTGTGGGATATTTATGTTTTTATCAAAGTGGAACCATGATGGCTAGTTCACAACACACATTGTTCATTTCACATACTATACATCCTCCCATCCTGTCCCATTTTGGGTGGCTACCAAAAGTCTTTCTTCTAGGATTTGGGACATTGCAGTGTGGTGGTAACTGGTGACCAAAGAGGGAAAATTAGGGCAGTTGGCTATATCACTGCCTCTAGGGCACATTTTCTCTGCACCATAAAGTAGGGCGATAATTGCCCCAAGCCTCTTCTCTACCCCCTAAGTAAGAAATCTGTTCACTGAGTTAGTTCACCCAGCATTATGCTCTCTAGCTTCTCCCGTGTTATATAGTATTTTATAAAATTGGTGCTCCTTAGTATTGCTTAGTATTCCATTGTGTGATTGTACCATCATATCTCAGTCACATAAGGACAAATACTGCATAAGATCATTATTTTAAAAGTAAAAGGATAACAAATAAGATGTGTATTAAAGTCCAGAAGGGGAAAGGGAGAGGGCAAAATGTGGGGCAGGGGGGAAATCATTAGGATAACAGAGTTTGGTGAGTGGTCAAGGAGAGGATGAAGGAATTAGGAAAGATCCAGTGGGGACCTGAAAATATGGGGTAATAGTAGACATAGAACAATGTGATTAATTTTATAAAACTCAGTGATCATTTGAAACATGATATGAAGGAATGTATGAAACTCAATGGACATGAATGATAAAACATGTATATGAACTTTGTTTACAAACCAACAGGGTGAAACCACGTTGCTCCTTGGAGGCAAGGATTTTGAAGCTCCATCTCATATTTTGGGCATGTTGTCATGAAGGGCCAGTCTTTGGAGAAAGGGCATCATGCTTGGAAAGGTGGAGGGACAGCACAGGAGAGGAAGACCCTGGATGAAACGGATTGATACAGTAACTGGGGTAATGGGAGGTAGGGTACCAGAGTCAGTGGGATTAGATCAGGATAGGGGAGGGTTCAGAGGTATTGGGCATAGGTCGCTATGAGTCATGGTTGACTCAACAGCACAAGAAAAGTAGAATTTGTGGCAGAGAGAACTTAGGCTTTAGCACCAGCATAAACTCCAAAATAAAGAATTGGGTTGAAGCAGGATCTTTCTGTCTTCCGTGCCTCTCGCTGCCCTCACTCCTTTGTGGCTGCAGATTCTTTTTGAGGTAGGAGGCAGAGCAGGGTGTTGATTTATTTTTCTCTTCCCTTAAGAGTGTAACTGTAAAGTAAGAAGGCCCTGCGTGTCTGCTACAGCCTAGCATGCTTATTTCCACACACGCGCAACACAGCCCTGCCAGTCAGAAATTGTGCCTTTTGCAGCCTGAATACCTGAAGAAAAATCCCTCCCAGGGGAAAGACGGAATGGCCTGGCCAGCCCTAGAAATTCTGAATGGCTCCAATTCTTTACAGTTGAAATGGTTCGCGAGGGTCTGCTTTCCCCCCACGAAAACCAGAGTTTGCACTTCATCTTTTTCAGCACCTGAGAACAATATTGGAGCTCATTAAAGTCAACCCTGGCTCAAGAAGGGTCAGCCTTCATTTAAGGGGCGGGGGGAAATGCCCCTTCTGTGCTCTTCTGGAAAATAGCACAACGCTGAGAACAGGCATTTGTCCGGACTGCGTTTCCACTGAGGAGTTCTCCAAAGCACACTCAGGTGCCTGGTTTTCAGACAGCAGCTGCTCAGCAGGTCCAGGTGAAAGAAAGAATGGGAGGCTCCAAATGAGCCGCAGTAATATTTCTTGAGTGCCGTGAGGGGAAAGCCCGTCACTTGATGCCTTATCTTAGTGTAGGTCTCTGAAGAAATGATTCCACGTGTCTCTCCATTTCTCACAATCCGGAGATGGCAAGCTAGCTGGTGGTCTGGTTTCCTCATTTGTACCATTCATAGACTCCCAGAACTGGAGCTTGGGCTAAAATCGTTGCCAGCTACGCCCCCAAGCTCAGCCTCCCAGCTCTGATACACTCAGGCCCCATCTTTAAGGCTCTGAAATGGGCCTGTTATAGTCATATCCACCTTTAAACTGGCCTCTCCAGCCACGCTGGTTTGCACCTGGCCTGTTGATCTGAAAGCTGTATCCCACTCAAGCAATAGCTGACCTGGTGGAAGCGAGCTCACAGGTTGCAGGGCCAGACACATATTTTGGAGCCAGTAGCTGCTCCACAAGAGAAAAGAAAGGTGCAACAATGAATGAATGGAAACCCAAAATCTCTGTAAATGTTCATTAAAATTAATAAAATTTAA
>NW_006399766.1:14916933-14924695 GCF_000299155.1 Elephantulus edwardii | reverse complement strand
GTCAGAGACAGTGCGATTGGCACAGGACAGAGCGGAGTTTAGGGCTGTTGTACATAGGGTCGCTATGAGTCGCAGGTAACTCGACGGCACATAACAACAACAATAACATCGAGTTGGAGCCAATATCTGACCCTCCAGCAGAGTTTTTAGAAGTTGTGAACCACGAGAGGAGATAGACCATCTATCTCCCACAGAGAAGCTGGTAGATTTGAACTACTTGCATTTGGGTTGGTAGCACAACTCCTTACCTACTCATCCACCAGATCTCACTATATCCGCGAATGGATCCAAATAAAATATTTAAAGATATACGAAAAAGGTATAGAAAATACCGGATGCCTGTGTCCCATCAATTCAACTTACAAAGACACTACAAGCACCTTACAAAATCCTCCATATTCTTCTCCTTGATCGTGTATCTGTCCCTTTCTTTCAAGAGGTAAACATTCTCCTGAATTTGGTATTTATTATTTCTGTGTACTGTGTTAGCTGGGTTTTTCTCTTCACATGAGAATCATTAAGTGTTCGGAAACTTTGATTCTTCTCAGTATTTGTCATAATGTGTTCTGACCCACATAGTCAAATGCCTTTGCATAATCAATAAAACACAAGTGAGAACGGTACAGGACAGGTCAAAGTTTTGATCTGTTGATTATAGGGTTGCTATTAGTAGTACTCAATATGATGTCACCTAACAACAACAGTAACATGCAAAGTCTTATTCTTTTAGTCAATATGAATTTACCTCTAAAAAAGATTTAAACCCAATATATCCTAAATCTGTATTATATAAATATTATATACATAATGTTTATGCATATTTGTTTACAAGTTTATTTTCTCCTTATAACAAACAACCCTATGATGTTTATCAATTTTGATGTGGTAAAAATAGGAGGACGGAGAGATTTAGTCACAAGCCTGAGCAAATAACAGCTCACAATTCCAGAGGTGAACCTGCAGCACAGGCAGGTCAGCTCTAAAGCAGCATATTCCAATATATAAAATCTTCTGAAAGCCACACAGCAAAGGCCAAAAAATGCAAATGAAGTTAATTTCAGGAATATATTTTATTTAACCTATTATGACCAAAGTATTACCATTCTGGGAGTCCGTACATGGTACAAACCATTAATGCTTGGCTGTTAACCAAAACCGGTGGTGCCTCAGAAGAAATGTCTGGCAATCTACTGAAAAATCAGCCTTTGAAAACCCTGTCGAGCACATGTCTACTTTGTTGTAATTGGGATTGCCATAACTCAAGGGCTACTGGTTTTGGTAGGATATTTTTTTTACGTAATTTCAAAATATAATCAGTAAGAACAATTATTGTTAGGCTCCATTGATTTGATTCCCACCATCTGTAAAGCTGTGTAAAACAACGAGCCATCCTTACTATTTTTGAGCCCCTTGTTGCAGCCGCGGTGTCAGCCCAGTTAATTCAGTATTCCCCCTTTTTCCTGACCCTCTGCCTTTCCAAGTGTGATGTCCCTCCAAGGACTGATCCCTCCTGATGAAATCTCCAAAGAAGTGAGAGTCTCACTAGCCTTGCTTCTAAGGAGCATTCTTACTGGACTTCTTTGCAGACAGACTTGTTTGCTCTCTGATAATCTTTGATAATTTAAATGCTATTTGCCAACACCATGATTCAAAGGCATCAATTCATCTTTAGCCTCCCATTTTCCTTGTCCAGATTTTGCATGTATATATTGTTGTTCTTGTTGCTGTTGGGTTCCATCAATTACTTATAGCTCATAACGACCCTATGAACAATAGACCTGCATATGAAACAATTGAAAATGTCCTGGCTTGGATTAGGTGCACCTTAGTCCTGCAAATGTATATTTGAAACAATTATTAATACAAGTGTATAGTCCGGGACCTCTCCAAGTTACTGAGGAGCAGTGAGGACTAAGGTATGCCTGATTCTGACCATGGTCTTTTCAATCATCTTCTATGCATCTGAGACAACAAATAATGATGAATGATAGCAGATAAGGATGACAGAAGAAAACTTGATGCCTTTGAGTTGTAGTGTTGGAGAAAAGTACTGAGTATCCTATTAACAGCCAAGAGAACAAACAGATATGTGTTGGAGAGAGTGAAGCCAGAGTGCTCCTTGGAAGCAAGGATAGTGAGGCTTTATCTCAGACACTTTAGGTATGGTGCAAAGAGAGGCTATTACTTGGAGAGAAAGGTGGAGGGATGGTGAAGGAAAGGAAGACCCTCAACCAGGCAGAGTGACACAGTGACTATAGAAATGGACTCAAGTGTGTCAGAGCTTGTGAGCATGACACAGAATAGGATAATATTCAGATCTATTGTTTATATGGTTGTTGTGAGTCATACTCGACTGCAACTAATAATAATAATTAATACCTAGTTTACCTTCATTGCTCACTGAGTCTTGGAATCTTGTACTTGAAAACACTTTCCCACACATCTTAATTCAAACTATCCATAGTTCACCAGACAGGTTTATTTTGCTAGCTACTAATTAGCTAGGATAGTGCAGTTCTAGAACACACCTTCTTAACTATTACACGTACAGTGCCTAAAATGAAGGGGTGAGGAGCTATTTAATGATACTTTGTGAAAAAGTGTCTACCATCATGCCTGGAATATTAGAACATCCTCTAAACGAAGTGATAACACTGACTAGTATTCCCTAGCTTGTCCTGTTGCTCATATCAGAATGGGAAGTACCACTCCCCAACAAAGCTACTCAGCACATGCTCACACGTACCTCTAGTCAAATCATTTCTATCCTTGAGGGTTTAGTCATGTCCCTCCTTCTCCTTGACATCACCCTTGGTGACCGGAACACACAGTAACCCTCCTTTCTAGCTCATTTTGCAGTTACTGACTTGAAGACACAATTAGCACTTCCTTGTATTATATCTCTGTTGTTGTTGTTGTTGTTGTCAGGTGCCATTGAGTGGTTTCCAATTCATATTCTATCTTAACCCCGATTAAATTGTGATCTGGTCTCCCCAAGTAAATTCTAAGCACTTTGAGAGCAAGAGACCACATTCACACAACTTTCTCTCTATGCCCAAATAACTAGTCATGGAAACTTCTAGGTCCTTTCAAGTTGGTAATTGATTATGGATTGATAAGACAGTTGTCTTGCAACTGGAGGCCCAAATTGTCATCTCCAAAGCTAATGGGGCATTTAGCCTTCTTGTACATGCCCACGGCTGAATTCACTGTCACAAAGCTTCCAGTTTTCCCATTTCTTGGTTGAAAACGGAACACGCAGCATTTTGTAATGGGCATGTTGGACAAATAAAGATAAAGGGTAGGAGCCGTCATGGGTTCCCACAACCAGATTAAGGCTGGCTGCCTGAACAGCAAGACATTCATAACCATCTCAGTCTTGGCACTTAGAAAATGCATCAACTTCCTCTATTTCCCTAGCAGTTGAGTTTGTCATTTCTCCTATACCCACTCTTGTACTGGATTGGCACAAAGAGGAGAATCCATTTATGTGTCTCAGGAAATAGTATCTTGATGCAGAGATGCCACACAGAAACACTCAGTACACTGAGAAGTATATATGGAGAAAGAGAGGGAACCATGGGAAGAAAATTAGGAAGCCTGAGTTTCTTAACAACAGAAGAAGTCTCTATGTGACTTCAACTTAAAGAGTCCGCCTTTCATGGAGGCCCAGCTACCTTGTCTACACACTGAAGGGGTTTTTAAGAAGAACTGTCCCTTGAGCATTTAAGCACAAAATAATTTTCAAAGGCAAAGATTTGTATGGGGAGGGTGGATAAGCAAATATTTTTACCAAGCCAAGCAATTGAGTGCACTCTTGGTGAAGGCTTGGTGAAGGTCAGAGAGCTTCACAGCTTGTTAAGAACTCCGCTTTCTCACTGTTTGAAAAAGTCCTAATATTTGTATACTTTGGAGCCTACTGGACTTTGGAAAGAAGGAGACCTTGATTTTTTTTAACAACTAACACCCCCCTCCCCAACAAACAGAAGAAGTAAATATCACCAGGATGTATTGTGTAAAGAATTCCACCTTGGGTTGAATTTACAGACATAAGAAATCTTCTTTTTCTCCTTTTCAACAAAAGAAGGGGAAATATTTTTCTGCCTTATAGAAGAACAAGGAGAATGGCATAGAAGAATATCCTTCGATTTACAAAAGCTAATTTATGCTCCATTGAATGGTTCGCTACGATGCACATTGATAGGTTAAGCTTCAGTCAACCAGAAGGGGTGGAAATCAATTAATTAAGATGTTCATTAAAGTGTTACTTTATACACGCAGAACCATTCCCTTGGATAGGACAACTGAACACCCCTGCAAAGCAAGACTGAGAGGCTGGTTTGGTGGATGACAGAACAGAGGGGTTGGTAGATGACCTGCCCAGCATAGGACTAAGTTTCATCAATCCCTTGCAAGGACCAGTGAGAATCTTAATGTCTTACTGACAAGTGGGCTCATAGATGTAGATTCTCTTCTCCACGTCTTGTGAATTGCACAAGAGAGTCTGATCCAGCCAGATCCACTAGCATGAACTTGAAAGGGAAAAGAGAGAGCATTATATCTTTCCAGTAAGATAAACATGTTGTTGTTGTTGATTGCCATAGAATTGAGCACAACCTTATGAACAAAAGACCTGAAGCCTTTCTCTATCTATGTGTGGTTGTTGAGGGTCATCAAGTCGAGCACGACTTATACCAACCCTATGAACAAATGACCAGACCTGAAGCCTTTCTATAAGTTCATAGAGTTTCCAGAGGCATGTTGTTTAGGAAGTGGAAAATCTTTAGCTCATTCAGGTCAAATCCTTGACTTGATTCATTCAGTCTTCAGCATACTTTATGTAAGTGTGATGGCGTGTTCTTCTCCCTAGATAAGACACATGGGAGACCTAATTGTGTAATGGTTAAAATCTTGGGAGATAATGGGAAGGCTGATGGTTTGAACCCATCCAGAAGCTCTGTGGGAGCATCCACTTCCATAAAGATTACAGCCTAGAATCCTTTCAGAGCAATTCTACTCTGTCCTATAGAGTCCCTAGGAGTTGGAACCCAGCTCAGCTGAGGCCACACAGCAACAGATAAGCCACAAGATGGTTGTGCCAAATGTTCTCAAAACAACACATGGAAATGAGTGTCCAACAGAGTTCATTTATGCGTCTGCTGCCACTGATGATGAACAATACATTTCTGAAACTCTTCTTTGGGGACTGCCTGTGTACCAGCCACACAAGAAAATCCCTGCAAATGATTTTCAGGACTTGTGGGAGCCAGTCCCATTGGAAGTATACGTGCCTTTGATTAAATGAACCATACTTTTTATTTCATTGCCATGTACATATTAATGTTATTTGATCTAAAAGCCAGTTTGCTTTGACCTAGTCATTTGCATGCAGGGCAAAGATCCATGCAGGTAGTTTAGACAGCATTTGCTGAGGACGGAGACTAGACCTTCAGCATTAATGAATCAGTGTCACATAAAACCCCTACAGAGGGCTGAGTTTACTTTGAACCCTCAGCCTCAGTTCTTGTTTTCCTACCTCTTGCCATTGCTCAAAGAATAAATTTTACAAAGGCTGAACTTTTAAAAATTTCATATATATATAAAGTACAGGTGTAATAAAATGTTTGCTCCTATTGATTTGGGCTAAGAATTTGTTTCCTTTCTTAAATTAACTTTTTATTGATCACTGTTGTGACCTTAACTTGTACAGTTTGCTGACTTTCTTCCTTTAAAAAAATGGCTTTGATATTTATTTCCCCTCTGAGTAGTGCAGGGAAAACCTTATTGTGACCTTTTGTAGCGAGTGACCTCAAAAGAAAGTAAATGTTTACAGCATGGTTCTTGTAACTTTTCTTGGGGTCAAGTTGCCTGGGCAGCACTGGGCGTCCCTAGGGCTTCTGCAAGGAGGACTGAGAGGAGCTTGGGCATGCTCTTGGGTGCTCATTAGGCTCACCCACACACTCTGAGCACCTCCTGGGATCGTAAGCCAAATTCTGATCTCAGAGGCCTCATGTCTAGAACAGTACTTCTCAAATTTGAGCATGTACAAGTATCAGCATCCCCTGAGGGACTTGTTAAAGCATCTCTTGCCAGCCCCAAGCCCCGAGTTTCTCATTCACTAGGTGGACCTGGGAATTTACATTCCTGGCAAGTTTCTAGCATTGCTGATACTGCTGGTTCTGGGGACTAATGTCTAGAACCAGTTCTTGCATTTGCTCAGAGAGCAAGGTGACCTGGGCTTTTATTTATTTGTGTGTGTGTGTGTGTGTGTGTGTGTGTGTGTGTGTGTACCGTCAAATCAGATCTGACTGGTACAGGAGGAGATTGTCCTTCCTCCTCCAGCAAAGCATCTATCTGGTGGATTCAAACTGCATACCTCTGGGATTGCAGTGCAGCTTCTTGCCACTAGGCCACCAGAGCTCCCTTGTGACCTGGGCTTTTACCCCAGTGTTAGTATGAGGAAGAATCCAGATTCTGGAGCCAGACTGAAGTCCCAGTACCCCTACTCACTTGCTGCATGGCCTTTGGATACAGTCATATCTCCTTACATCTCCGTTTATTCACCTTCAGAATGTTGTTGTGTGCTTTAGAGTCAGAACTGACCCGTAGCTAACCTCCGGTGGGTTTTCAGAGGCAATTAATTGCACAGGAGGAGATTGCCCATCCTTCTGAGGAGCAGCGGATGGCCTTGAACCACGTGCCCTTGGGTTTGCAGCACAGCTTCTTGCTAGTAGGCCATTAGAGCTCCCTCGTATCTTCAGAATAGGAATGAGAATATTGACTTTTGGGATGCTTGCATGTTCATGTGTAAGTGCTGAGCCGCAGGAGCAGTAGTGTAGCAGCTCCTGTTTTGCAGTCAATGTCAGTAGTCAATGTTCTTGAACTCATAAAAAAACAAACAAACAAAAAAAAAAACCAAACCCAAACAACCCAAAGCCATGAGTCGATTCTAACTCACAGCAACCTTTCATTGAGTTTCTGAAGCTGTAAATCTTCACAGAAAGAAACCACCTGCCTTTTTCCTTCAGAGCTGCTGGTGGATTCAAACCATTGACCTTTTGGTTAGTTGTTGCTGTTGTTATGTTTCATGGAGTCACCTGTGACCCATAGCGACCCTATGTACAATTCTAAAACCTGTCCTGTCCTGAGCCAGTCTCACTGACTCCTACACACCTACCCCCATTGCCGCAGTTACTCTGTCAATCCATCTCATCTGGGTTCTTCCTCTCCTGCACTGTCCTTCCACCCTTCCAAGCATGATGTCCTTCTCCAAGGACTGGTCTCTCCTAGCCATGTGCCCAAAGTATGTGAGATGGAGCTTCAAAATCCTAGCCTCCAAGGAGAAATTTGGCTTCACCCACTCCAAGACAGACCTCTTTGTTTTCTTGCCAATCCATGGTATGTTCAAGACTCTTCTCCAGCACCACCCCACAAAGGCATCAATTCTTCTGTCATCCTTAGTCACTGTTCAGCTCTCTGATGCATAGCAAGTAACTGCAAAGACTTGGTCTGGATCAGGCACTCCTTAGTCTCTAGACTGACATTGTTTGGTTACTAGTCCAACAAATAACCAACTGCCCTACCAGGGCTCCTTTCAACTCTTCCAAGCCATAGGTATTGTGCCATCTTACATAACACATTTAGATAACAGAAACGGCAAAGGAGATTGAGTTTTCAAGTATGGAAATACAAAGGAAGAGGAACAGTTGTAAGCAGACACTGGTGATTGGGACATGGAATGTGAGAACCATGAATTTAGGAA
>NW_006399766.1:14915894-14916833 GCF_000299155.1 Elephantulus edwardii | reverse complement strand
GATGGATGGATGAATGAATGAATGAAGAAGAAGAAGAAAGGCCTGGAAACCCCTTCCATCAAGATGACAGCCCAGGAAATCCCATGGAGCAGTTCTGTGCTCTAACACAAGAGTCAAATCAGCACAGCAGCAACAGTTGTGCAAACTACACTTATGGGTCATGGATTGCAGAAAACATTTGACTTGGCAAGATCTCCCCTGAATAAGAAAAAATTATTGCTTTTAAAAGCTTTTAATTTTAAATTTGTTTGCATAAAAAAGTCTTGTACAGTGAAAAAAAAAGAGAAAAGAAAGATATTCTGCTTCTGTAAAGATTGTTATTGTTGTTGTTGTTGTTGTTGTTGTTGTTAGGTGCCATTGAGCCGAGTACCCTCTGAACAACAGACCTGAACTGTGTCCTATTCTGTGTCGTCGTCATCATCATCTCTGACACACGAGAGCCCATTGCAGCAGTCACTCTATCAACCCATCTTATTGAGGGTCTTCCACCTGATGGCCCTCCAAGGAATAGCCTCTCCTAGCAACATGGCCAAAGTATGTGAGACAAAAACTGGATTAGCTATGCCTCCAAGGATCGCTCTGGTTGCACCTTCCCCAAGACATCTGTTTATTCTTTTGGCTGTCTTAGGGGGCAGGTCAGCTGTGTCCTATAATGTTGCATTGAACCCATATATTCATCAAAGCTAAAAAACTCAAACTCATTGCTGTTGAGTCAAAATATCACAGGTCCCTGTAAAATACATTCAGTCACACACATGTAAATGTGTACAGTCTCCTCCCGTGAGATTAACTGCCTCTGAGAACCCACTGTAACGTTGGGTCAGTTACAGCTCAACAGTACACAACAACATATATGAGGGAACTCTGGTAGCCTAGTGGTAAGGAATTTTGTTGCGAGTGTAAAGGCACGCAGTTTGAATTCACCAGCTGCTTCTTGGA
>NW_006399766.1:14910447-14915794 GCF_000299155.1 Elephantulus edwardii | reverse complement strand
AGGAGAGGAAGGCCCTCTATGAGGTGGATTGATTCAGTGACTGGGATAATTGGGATGGGAGTGTCAGAGACAGTGTGATTGGCACAGGACAGAGTGGAGTTTAGGACTGTTGTACATAGGGTTGCTATGAGTCGCAAGCGACTCGACGGCACATAACAACAACAACAACAAAAACATAAGTAACGGGTTCAATGAGTCTTCTAAAAATGTCATCCTTCAGCCCAACAATATCCCTTGTATTTTGATAAATTCTGGAGGGATATTGGCAACATGTGACATGTGGCATGTCCTTGCTTCTCTCAAGACCTCGATATTCCCATCTGTTTGCGGAAGAAAGAATTCAAGGAGCTGGACTTTGTGGAGAAGAATGTGGCATCAGGATCAGAGGAAGACTCATCAGCAACCTAATTCTGCAGATGATACAACCTTGCTTGCAGAAATTGAGGAAGACTTGAAAAACCTCACTGAAGAAGATCAAAGACTACAATTACATCCCGATATAAAACACCCAAGAGTGTTCATCACTGTGTGAGTAGGCAATATCGTGACTGATAGAAAAGAGTGAAGTTGCCAATGATTTGAATTTCACTTGGCTCCACAGTCAACACCCATGTAACAGCTGCTAAGATATCAAATGATGTCTTGCACTGGTCGGGGGGGGGGGGGCGAAATGCTGTCAAGGACCTCTCCAAAGTGCTAAAAGAACCAAGGTAATCTGTTTCAAGGCTCCTGATCCACATCATGGTGTTTTTCACTTGCTTCCATTTGATCTGAAAGTTGGACAGTGAAGAAGCAAGACCAAACAAGAATTTCCTTTGCGTTATAGTGTTGGAGAGTAGTACTGAATATCCCATGGAGTGCCCAAAGAACAAACAGTTCTGAATAAGTTCAGTCAAGGTGCTCCTTTAAAAGCAAGGATGATTGTCTCACATTGTTTGGGCATGCTATTAGGAGGAATGAGTCCTTGGAAAAGGACATGTAGGAAATGTGGAGAGTCAGAGACAGAAAAGAAAGCCCTTAACAAAAATGCACTGACACAGTGGCTGAAGCAGTGGGCTTGAGCGTGACAGAGATCATGAGAATAGCGCAGGAAAAGGCGAGGTTATTCTGTTATTCACAGAGTCCCTGTGAATTGTAGTTAACTCGATGGCACCTAACGGCAACAAAAAGAAGGGTTTAGACTAGATATTTTACTATTGCAACGTTGTTGGTGGGCCCCCCTCGCCTTTGCTCTGACATATCTCGGATTCTTTGACTTAGCCACTAGGGATGCTTCTTTCCAGATAGTCTGTTAAAATAAAAATGAAACCAGAAATATGGTCTTTGTTTTTATCCATTTATTTCTTTTTAATGCCTTGAAATCCTTTTAAACCCTAGACAACTACATAAGAATAACTAAATGGCTTTAAAATGGTCTAAAGTGGAGCTAAAATGGCTTATCTGTTATTTAATAGTGACATCTAGTGGCTTTACCTGATAGAAAACCAAGCTATGTACTTAAACATGGAAGCATCCTAAATTCAGCGGCTTCTACTGCAGACATTCAAACAACAGTCCTTTATTAGTAGCTTATTTTGTTAGATGACAGAGATGAGTGACACATGGGCTGTATGTTCCCAGGGTCCACAGTCCGGCAGGGAAGGAAGACAGCAATCACAGCACATCATAATGGATGCTCCAAAGAGGATGCCAGGGCAGTGGGAGCAAAACATGAGGTGCTCAACTCTGCCAGGATGGTCAAAGAGGGTTTCAAGGAAGAGGCCATCTTTCAGTTGAATTGTGAAGGAATTTACCAGGTAACCACCAAAGGACAAATAGAAACCATTCCAAATAATGGGCATGCCATCTGCAATAACAAGGGGGCCACGGGACCATTGCCTGGGACTTACTTGAAACTGAAGAGGATTTCCATCTGCCTGGAGCATACTGTGTAGAACAGGGCTTCTCTATCTTGGCTCCACTGACATTTGTTGTTTGCTGGTGAGTTGAAACCAATGCAAAGCTGACCCTCCAACAGGTTTTCAGAGGCAGTGAATCACAGTAAAACACAGGAGATTGTGCCGCTTTCTCCCAAGGAGCAGCTGGTGTTTTTTCACTGTGTGCTTTTGGGATTGCAGCATGGCTTCTTGCCACCAGATTTGCCCAGTAATTCTTTTATTTTGGATTGTAGGATGTTTAGCTTTTACCCATCATGTGCCAGTGGCATCTTTTCTGATTTTCAACAATCAAAAATGTCTCCAGATATTGCTGCTTGTCTGAAGGGAGAACAAAATCACTCCAGGGTGAGAACAAGTGGTGTAGAGGGAGCTTGTTAGAGATGAGGCTGGTCTCTGAGAAAGATGGTGACTTGGCCCCACAAAGTTGTGTGCAGCATGTGGAGAGGCTTGGCTTTTATGCTATCGTTGATGGGAAGCCATTGAGACATCTCGAGAATGATGGCTAAGATATATGTCATGGGGAGGTGTGGTAGGGCCCTGAAACTGGCGACAGAGGGCCACCCTGAGAACTTGCTGCACTGATCCAGGGGTTAGAACAACGCAATGATGGAAAGGATGGAGAGCCAATAAGGTCTGTAATCTACAGGTCTTGGAGAATGCTGAGGTGTCCATAGTGAGAAAGAGAAGTCAAGGATGATGTCTTGGCTTCTTGCTTGGGAAACTAATTTTCTTGTTGTTGTTGCAATTGTTGTTTCCACAAGTGCTCTTTAATGACAGGGGAAGGTTAGCCTGGACTTGTTAGGTGCCCTGGAGTTGGTTTCAACTCAGAGCAGCTCTGTGGCCATCTGAATGAAAGGCGGCTCTGTCCCATGTTGCCTCTAGGTGGCAGCAGACTTCTCACTGTATTGTACCTCTTAAAGGCACAGAGGGTATATCAGGACCTCAAAACAATGAGTAATCACCATTGGACTATGTCCACCATTACCCTGTCTTTTCAGATCTTTTGTAAAACATAATGAATGGGAATGATTGTATGAAACACAATGAGAATGCAGAATAATGTGAAACACAATGTATGCAAACTTTGTAAGCAAAGCAATATAAAAAGTTTAAAAAAACCTAACAAGAGTGAGTGATTACATTTACCCATGTGACTCGTAGACAATAACAGTCATGACTCCAATTTAAAGCTGGGACACTTAGCTATCTTAAATACCCTCTTTGGTCATAAGCTAATTCGGTCTAATCACATGCTAACTGAAACAGACTGAGATGGTGGTATGATTTTCCTGAGGCTGAATTTAGCTCAATCATATAACATTAAGCACCCTTTGGGTTTCGGCAGCCACCACAGTCCTGCTGAAATCTGCATCTTGTTCTGTTTGGCTCAATGCCCTAATATGGCCATTGCCCAGAAAACAAAGTGGTATAGTGCAGATTGCGGGGGGAGGGGGTGTATAGAATAAAAATCCAGACCTCTTTGGACAGGTTCAGACTAGGAGAAATGGAAACAGGACCACCAAAAACAACTGCCTCAATTCAAGACAAAGTGGATTTGGTCTCGCAACAGCATGCACGTGAAAGGCTACATCTCAGTTGGCTATGCCTTAAAGGCTGATGTGGTCTGAGCTCAGACTAGGAGAAATAATATCTAGAATGAAAGAGGTGATAGACAGCCCTTTCTTGTTATTTGTCAATAAAGTGAAATACTTTCCGAAGTGAACTGAGTTGTAGAGCTTAGTTGGAACATGTAGCGTAAAGAAGAGATGCCCGAGGGAGACACCACAAGCACTGCTTTCAAATACAGGTATCATCTTTTCAAAAGTTTCCTTTCCACTCTTACACTTTTATGAAAGACCTATATGAATACCTCTTGTCACGAACCAAAAGAAATCCAAAGAGGATTTATGGCAAGGGGTGAAAAGTGAAACTAACCTTCAGTGTGTGTTTTGCAGTTGGAGGCTTCCTTGACCCCTAGTTGACACAAGGCTCCTCCTGCAGGAGATCCACACCTCTGCATTCTTTCTACTTTAGACAAGCTGTGCATTTATCACATCCCTCCCATTTATTACTAGAGGGTGGAACCATTTTTACTGTGTGCTGCTATGACTTGCTAAATGAATGTTGGGTCTAGGAAGGCTAAAAAATATTTCACATGTAAATGAGTGGTAATCACTTCTTTGCTTGACTCCTTTTTGGCTTTTGAATGGTTTCGTAGACTTGTGCTACTTTTTCATAGTGGGGAAGACCTATATTTGAAGTTACATGTGTGAGAGAAAAAATAATAGACTCTGAAGGAGAAGAGCGTAGAGTGGAACTGCCACTTACTGATCACAACTCCCACGTCATAATCTTAAGCCCAGATGGCTCTTTGAGTGCTTTATCTGTCCACTCCACTTCCTACTAGTCGTCTCCACTAGGAAATCACCTCCAATCTTCCACCAGAAACCTGTCGTTGTTGTTGTGGACCGTTGAGTCTTAACCAACTCATAGCTGACCCTCCGGTGGGTTTTCAAAGGCAGTAAATTGCACAGGAGGAGATTGCTCATCCTTCTCCCACAGAGAAGGTGGCTTTGAACTACATGCCTTTGTGTTTGCAGCGCAGTTTCTTGCCAGTAGGCCACCAGAGAAACATATTAAACCCCATCTTCCTTCCTCTCTCCTTCATTCATTTGGCCACTGAGTTTGTTAATAGGACCTTATTTCTCTGGAGTCTCTGGGTGGTGGTGCAAGCACTTAAGCACTTAGCTGCTAACCAAAAGATTAGAGGCTCGAGTTTACCCACAGGCATCTCAAAAGACAGACCGGTCAATCTACTTCTAAAAACAATGTGCCATTGAAAACCCTGTGGAGGCAGCAGCAGAAAAAAAAGAAAAGTAAGAGATAAGAAGAGAAAATGGAATGTGCTGCCTCTTTTGTCATGAGACCAGAAGAAGTACATGGTGCCCGGCTGCCATTACTGAACCATAACCTTATCAGAGATACTATGGAAGAATGTACATAAAAAAGGAGAAAGTGCAGAACAAATTTTCTGATGTTCATGGACTTTGGACTTCCTAGAGCCATAAAGATTGCCTGAACATCCCCTGAAATTATTATCCTGAGATCATTTTTAGCCCTTCATCTCAAAAATATCCTTTAAACTTGTAAAATCAAGTTACAATTTAGTTTGCTTAGTAAAATAGATCTGCTTTGAGCATCCTGCCCTTTTAATAATTATATACTGTTGTTCTGTTGTACACAGGGTTTTCAATTTTCAAAATTGGGAAGGGCGTACGCCAGGGATGCATCCTATCTCCATACCTTTTCAACCTATATGCAGAATAGATTATCCGGGAGGCTGGGCTCTATGAGGAGAAATGTGGGGTCAAGATTGGTGGACGATGTATCAACAATCTGCGTTATACGGA
>NW_006399766.1:14898969-14907152 GCF_000299155.1 Elephantulus edwardii | reverse complement strand
GTGTGTGTGTGTGTGTGTGTGTGTGTGTGTGTTGTTATGATTCAGAGAGCTGAACAATGAGTGACTAAGGATGACAGAAGAATTGATGCCTTCAAGTTGTGGTGCTGGAGAAGAGTCGTGAACATACCATGGACCACCAAGGAAACAAATGGGTCTGTCTTGGAGAGGGTGAAACCAAGCTTCTCCTTGAAGGCAAGGAGTTTGAAGCTCTGTCGCACTTACTTTGGGCACGCAGCCAGGAGAGACCGGTCCTTGGAGAAGGACATTATGCTTGGAAGGGTGGAGGAACAGCACAGGAGAAGGATACCCTGGAGGAGATGGATTGGCACAGTAACTGGGGCAATGGGGGGGGGTGCTGGTGTGTCAGAATTAGTGAGACTACCTCAGGACAGGGCACGGTTCAGGGTTGTTGGAATAGGGTCGCTATGAGTCACAGGTGACTTAAAGGCACATAGCAATAACAACATATACAGGAGTGGGGGCGGAGAGAGAGAGAGTTAGTTCTGGTGGCCTAGTGGCAAGAAGCTGTACTGAAATCCTGAAGGCTATACAGAACAAACCATACACCAATGAACTGCAAACGGATTCACTCAGACACATGTGTGCAGACCCCTCTTATTTCACTGTAGCACTGAAAATCCCTACAGTGTAGACATGGAGCCTGTCCTCGTGCAGGCACTCTCGTGATAAGGTCACAAGGAGCCCTTTAGATTGTAAGTGCTCTGGATTCCTACATCCCTAACAGTGGAGATTCTCAGAAGATGCTTACAAAACTTTGATACTGAACCTGGCCCTGCTCTGCAAGACAAGTGTACGGGAAGGAGGGCTCAGACTTGCACTGTGACACACTCTAGGATTTACTACCAGAAGATGTCGCTGTAGGCTTAGAGCAGAAGAGCACATCTGGTGCAGCCTGTCAGTTAAGCATGAAGGTGACTCCACAAGGAAGGTTTGAAACACGCAGCTTCTCCATTACACTGCAGAGGGGGGCAGGGGGAAGTGGTGGAAAGTTAATCCAAATGTGTCACTGCACTTAATGTGTTTCTTTTTTCCCCAAATAATCAAACTAATTGCCACTAAGCTGTCACCTCAGGCCTAGCAAGAAAAGCTCAATAAATATGGACTGACTGACTGAATACCAAAACCAGGAGGAGAAAGAGCGAGCTCCTTGGTCTAATAACTACTTTTGCAAATAAAGGTTACCAGGAAGCAAAGTTGGGCAATATATTTTTGGTTTATATTGAGAACTTTCCAATTCAAGGAGGGACAAATCCTTGGAGAGGGACATCATGCTTGGGAGGGTGGAGAAACGGTGCAGGAGGGGAAGACCCACTATGATTCAGTGACTGGGGTAATCGGGATGGGAGTGTCAGAGACGGTGCGATTGGCACAGGACAGAGCAGAGTTTAGGGCTGTTGTACAAAGGGTCGCTATGAGTTGCAAGTGATTCTACGGCACATAACAAAATGAGAACTTTTAATTACTTTTTGTATCTTTGATTTTTTTTCCCCCTCCACACACATTTCTGTTGTGCTTTTAGGTACGGTAAAAAGGAAATGATTTTTTTTCTTCAACCACTCATGCACAATTTGTTCTATGACATTAATGTCAGTACTCACAATGTACTTTTTCTTTCCCTACTTCCATTTCATCAAGGGTCTTCCACTCTTGTGCTGTCCCTCCACCCTCCCAAGCATGACGCCCTTCTCCAGGGACTGATCCCACCTTGCAACATGTCCAAAGTATGTCAGACGGAGCTTCAGAATCCTTGCCTCCAACTAGCAGCCTGGCTCACCCTCTCCAGGATGAACCTGTTTGTTTTCCTAGCAGTCCATGGTATATTCAATACTCTTCTCCAGCACCACCACTCAAAGGCATCAGCTCTCCTTAGATCCTCCCTAGTCATTGTCCAGCTCTCTAATGAATAGCAAGTGATTGGAAAGACCATGGCCTGGATCAAGCGCACCTTAGTCTCCAGAGTGACATCATTGCTCTTTAGTACTTTGGCGAGGTCCCTGACAGCAGAATTTCCCAATGTAATTTGTCTTTTTATTTCCTGGCCTCTGGTACCAAAAGTGTTGATTGTAGAGTCAAGCAAGCTGAAGCTGTTAACAATCTCAATCTCTTCACCATCTATCATGATACTGCCAATTGGCCCAGATCATCTAGTTTTTATATAAAGACTCAGTCCCCAACTCCTTCTTTCCTGTTTCCTATTCATGAAATAAGCAAAGAAGTTACAGAATACAAACATTAAAATCTGTGACAAGAAAGGCAATAAGGGGATTTCAGCACAATACCAATATGGAAAGCAAAGACAAAGAGAGGTGCAGAAGAAAGACAGTCAACAGCAGACATATGGACAGACAGGAAAGACAAACAGATATGGATAGGTGGGAAGACTACATACACCTTAGATGGTCACATACATATCTTAGGTATGCATAGGTTTGTACTTATTCCTACATTCATAGTAGTATATGCTTTGCAATCCCAGAGGTACGTGGTTCAAATCCACCAGGTTCTCTGCTGGAGAAGAAGGGGCAATCTCATCCTACACCAGTCAGATCTAAAAATAATAACATTTAAAAAAATTAACATATTAGTATATGCTGTAAATTCATCCATGTGTACAGCAGAGTCAACAGAGGGCAATGTTTGATAAGCTGCTTAATCATAACCAAACACTCTGTGGGAAGGAGTGTCTGGTTCTTGGACCTTGGGACCATAGTTTAGGGGGTCATCAAGGTCAATTAGCATAACATAGTTTCTTCTCTCAGTATGCTCTTTCTCGTCCCCATCCTTCATCCGCTGGACCCGTGTGCAAACTCATTTTCTACTAAAGACTCAACTCCAGGGTTGTTTCTTCCCTTGAACGTGCCTGATCCCATCATAGACCTGAATGCTATGCACGCACATTGAGCCATGCTCTGTATGTGAGTTAACACGTGGGCATATGGTTTAAATATTTACTAGCTCGCTAATTGGGCACGGAACTTTCTCTGCTCACAGCTCAAAAGAAAAGACAGCTACACAGCAAAGGCTTCCCCACTTGCCAGCATCCAGGTGCCCTGTGAGTAGGTACTGGAAGGGAGCTCCTGGCAGCTGATTGAGCTAACTTGCCTGCTCTAGGGATCTTCTCCTGTGAATAAGGACTGAAAGCCAAGGTGACAGATCTTACATACATGCCAATGGCAGCTCCTGCATCTGCTTCAGTCGGTGACTAACCACAGGGTTTATTTCTGGAGGCCTGGGGCTGCTTGGCCTATCTAGCGCTGCATTCCACTCCCATAACGTCTGAACTGGGATGTGATGCCAGCAGCCCAAATCAAAAGCTTCCTGGCAGCCACTCTTTCTTTTGATTGTTTTGTTTGTTTGTTGTTGTTCTTCAAGTATCTGGACTCACTGGGTATCAGCGGGGGGGGGGGGGGAGTGATGCCGTTATCAACTCCATATCACTTCGATCCCACTTGCGTCCACCAAGCCTCCATTGCATGATCAATTGATGGGAGTTTTAAGAGTGCGGAAGAGCATGATGGACTACTTCCGCCACCAAGGGTGCTGGGAGGATTCAGTCATTGCTTGGAAGGGGAGAGTAAGAGGGGAAGGGGAACAGTGGAATGAAGACAGACAGGGATTATGAAGCCTGGGCTTCATGTTTTCATATTTGTGCTAACTGCAGTATCAGTATCGAAAGAAGCAGCTATCTGGCCAGACGAGTGGGGAAGAAACAGGGGTCCAGCACAGTTCACAGGACAAATGGCACCAGAGATCCATCCTTGCCCATCTGTCTTCCTTACTGCTCAGCGAGTCTCTCATGTGCCATGGCCCTCCCTACCTGCACCGAGATCCCCTGCTTTCCTGACTCTTGGTCTTTGTGATTTGTCCACAGGAACTTCCACTATATCACCATCCTGCGAGACCCAGTGTCCCGTTACCTGAGCGAGTGGAGGCATGTGCAGAGAGGGGCCACGTGGAAGGCCTCCCTGCATGTCTGCGATGGAAGGCCCCCAACCTCCGAGGAGCTGCCCAGCTGCTACACCGGTGATGACTGGTCAGGCTGCCCCCTCAAAGAGTTCATGGACTGTCCCTATAACCTAGCCAACAACCGCCAGGTGCGCATGCTCTCCGACCTGACCCTCGTAGGCTGCTACAACCTCTCCGTCATGCCCGAAAAGCAAAGAAACAAGGTCCTTCTGGAAAGTGCGAAGACCAATCTGAAGCACATGGCGTTCTTTGGCCTCACCGAGTTTCAGCGGAAGACCCAGTATCTCTTTGAGAAGACCTTTAACATGAACTTTATCTCGCCGTTTACCCAATATAATACCACCAGGGCCTCGAGTGTAGAGATCAATGAGGAAATCCAAAAGCGTATCGAGGGACTGAATTTTCTAGATATGGAGCTGTACAGCTATGCGAAAGATCTCTTTCTGCAAAGGTATCAGTTTATGAGGCAGAAGGAGCATCAGGAGGCCAGGCGGAAGCGTCAGGAACAGCGCAAGTTTCTGAAGGGAAGGTTCCTTCAGACCCATTTCCTGGGGCAGAGTCAGGGTCAGGTTCAAGGTCAGAGTCAGAGCCAGAATCAGAGTCAGAATCCCAATCCCAATCCCAATCCTAATCAGAATCTGACGCAGAATGGGATTCAGAATCTGACTCAGAGCTCGAGCGTGAAGGAGAACCAGGAAAGGCAGAAGCAGAGCCTGGGCCATGAGCAGGGTGACAGCAGTGCCAGCAATGGCACCAGCGACTACATAGGCAGTGTGGAGAAATGGCGTTAAAGGCTTCAGAGAGGGTTCTCCACACCCCTCCCAAAACGCCAGTGAGAATATGGCAAATCTTAAAAGAGGAGTTCTGCTTTCTTCATTTGGGGAAGTTAAAAAAAAAAAGTTAAGAGGTTGCCTTTACAGTTGCCTTTCAATTAAATGTTATACTGTGCGTGGGTAAAATGAATCTCAGTATGTAGTTAAATTGTCTCTCTCTCTCTTTTTTTTTTGTTTGTTTGGGGGACTATTTATGAAATCCAAAAGCCAATCCAGATTCACCAGAAATCGCTCTTTAGCTATTTTCAGAAATTCTTTAATTAGTTACAATGAAAAGGAAAACCTAAAATGTGACCATTTAAGTTATGACTGAGAAACTTAACAAGTGAACTTGAGGGCTACAATTTTAAAGTATTCATGATACACTGTTAAAACTCAATTTTCAAAGCAAACAGATCCCCCAACCCCAGGGGTACGCATGAACAGAAACATAAAATAGATTAGAGGAAATACAAAACTTTTCCTTTTCTTCTGATTTTTAACTGGATAGTTAAAGAAGCAGCATAACAGCTAATGACAAAATTTACAGAACTCTATAAACAGTGAACAATATATCTCCCAAACAGGGGTTGTTTTATGCCAAAATACTGACTTTTCAAAGTAGAATGAGATTCAGATCTTGTTATTTTAAGATATTTGAAATTTTAAACTTTTTCTATCTTCTGCTGTTTAAAGGTTTTGAACAGGGTGTATCTCATATGAAGCTAAATACTTCTTTTTTTTCAAAGTGGACTACCAAGATTAAGATCTAATTTCCAGACACTTTTAGGGCACTGTAATTTCAACAATCCTGGAATCTTTTGGGCACTGCTTCTCATTCATTTTAAGGCTTTTCCGATTTGTGCTCATTCCAAATTAACCTCTTTCTAGAACCTTCCTTCATCATCTGAATGGTGTGTTGCTGAATTTATTGTGGTATATAATCCTGAATTAAAGTCAGGAACCTCTTTCTAGACACTTGTCTTATCAATGTTTGTGTAGTGAGGTCCATATCAAGAAACGCTTGAATGGGACAACATGTCTTAAAAGATTGATGAATTTCTTCTTGATCAGGTCACCTTGGGGATCTGAACATGATCTTGTTATTTACCTTTTTTTGTACATCTTTATTGTAATACTTCCAGTTGAGCTGGCTGTATCAAGTGCATCAATTCGTTTTTCCTGTGGGCAGATTGTAAACAGTTACAAGTGCAACACTGTAGAATAAACAAGCATTAGACTAGCCAGAGTTCCTCAAGACGACTAAAAGCTGTACCTCAGTTTTTTTGATTTAGCCTTCTGCCAGATTTTTACTTGACAGAAGGACAAAAGTAACATGTATTTATTCTGCAGTGAGAATATGTAGCATGAACATAAGAGCTGATTTGGTAGTGTAAGTCTAAGCAAAGATACTTTCAGATTTTAAATTGTGAATTGAGCAAGGTAAAAAAATAATATGTAGTATCTTTGTCATGTTTGTATCCTTAACTAGGGAAAGTTTCCATTTTATAGGTGTTGCTCCACTTTAAGACAGATTTACACTACCCACTCCTGGCTATCACTCAAACCAGGTGACAGGAAGGGACATTTCTGTTATCAGGAAGGACATGCTTAGTGATGTGACTTTGAAGTCACATCTTGTACAATCCGCTCACTTGCATGACCTAGTTTCATCTGTAATGATATGGCCACGAGCTGGAGAAGAAGCTAGATTTCCTTAATGCTGTGACTACATCAGCGCAGTTACTTTTTGTTGTGTCAGATAGTCTTGCAGTGCCAGGGAATTTTGAGAACTGAGAAAACTGGAAGGGAATTTAAAAAAAAAAAATCACACACGCCTTGAAGTCAAAGAGTATTCAAGTGAAATATTTTGTGTACAGTGTGTTTTTTTAAAAAAAAAAATAAAGATTCTGTATATCCTTATGGTATTTCAATTTTGTTTCCTTTTAATTAAAAAATATGTGATCTTCAGATGGATATGGGGACTGCTGGAAAGCAGGACGAAGCCCAAAAATGCTTGTTCTGGGTGGGGGGGAAGGCGTTTTGTGTTATTGCTGTGGTGTGCATGGTTTGCAGAGATTACGTGCATTTTCTCTGTCTATACTGATTATTGTATATAGGGGATGTTATAAATACACATTTTTGTCATTATCATGTAAATCCCATGGTTTCAACTGTAAACATCTGTCCCATGGTGTAGCTTTACAAATCCTTCCTTCACTGGTTTTGTGTAATTTAACAATAGATATGAAATAAAAGTTTAAATTACAGGCTCTGTGTAACTTCATGATTTTAAGGTTTGCAACTGCTAAGCATTGTTGATATCCAGGGAAGCATAGAATTTTCTTTACTTCGAGTTATGTTGTTTTGGGCTTTTGTTTGGTTGTGTTTTGTTTTATCTTGGCAGCCAGACATGGAAAAGGGACAAACCTATTCTAACCTTGCACTTGAAAATGGCCATGCTGTTGTTGTCAGTGCCTTTAAGTCGATTCCCGCTCATAGTAACACCAAAGGAAAAAAGCAGAACTGCCTCACAGTCTTCCTTAGGCTTTGATCGTATGGAAGTAGGTCTTTTCTCCCCTGGAGCCACTGGTGGCCTCGAACAACCCACCTTTTGGTTCATAACTAAATGCTTAACCATATACTACTAGGGCAGCTAAAATGGCGTTAACTCATAATTCACTGCCTTGGATTCAGAATTGATGTGCAGTTTCCTCCGGTTAAGATTTACAGCCTCAGAAACTGAAAAAAAGGGTCGTGATGGGTCAGAACTAACTTAGCAGTAATGAGTTTTAGTTGAGCTTTGCCTTCAGTGGAGAGTAAGGAAAAAGAAAAACAAACTCATTTTGTAGATAATGTTGTTTGTTGATAAGTGCCTTCAAGTCAGGACCCTCCAGCGGGTTTTCAGAGATTATAAATCAGATGGGAGGCGTTTGCCAGTCCTCCTCCCTCAGAGCAGCTGGTGAGCTCAAACGGCTTGCCTTTAGGTCGGGAGCAAAACTCTTTAACCACTAGGCTATCAGAGCTCCCTGTTTTGTAGATAAAGCAGTGTATACTGATTCCAAATGTAACCCCCCTGGATTATAGACCAAGGCAATCTTTACCTTGAAAGGAATCCTGGTGCTAGACTAGTTGAGCCCTGGGCTGCTAAACAAAACATTGGTGGTTGAAACCCATCCAGAAGCTCTGGGAGAAAATGGTCTAGTGATCAGCTCCCAAAAAGAAGAGAGATCTGTTTCTTTCTCTCTTCTTCTCCTCCTCTTCTCCTCTCCTCTCTCCCTCCTCCTCCTCCTCCTCCTCCTCCTTCTTCTTCTTCTTCTTCTTCTTCTTCTTCTTCTTCTTCTTCTTCTTCTTCTTCTTCTTCTTCTTCTTCTTCTTCTTCTT
>NW_006399766.1:14890707-14898869 GCF_000299155.1 Elephantulus edwardii | reverse complement strand
TTCTTCTTCTTCTTCTTCTTCTTTTCTCTCTCTCTCTCTCTCTCTCTCTCTCTCTCCCACTCTTGTGCCTGCTCTCTTACTCTGTGGGGGCACAAGCATGCATGCATGTCTTTCATTACTGTCAAGGCAGAACAGACTCACAGCTGACCCTCCAGCAGGTTTGCAGAGGTTGTAAATCTCATAGGAGGTTAGTGTCCATCTTTCTCCTATGGATTCAAATTGCCAAAAAGTTGTGACTTTTGGGTTGGCAATGCAACCTCTAACAGTAAGCTACTAGAGTTCCCCCTATAAAGGTTCCAGCCCTGAAAACCTTGTGAGGCATGGAGTCGACACACACGATGATCTCCCTTCAGGAGTCTGAGGCTCTAAATTCTCTCAGGAGAAGACTGCCTCATCTTTCTCCTGCAAAGTGGCTAATGGATTCAAACCACTGACCTTTTTGGTTAAGCAACTTATCATATTATGCACTTCACCCCAGGGGTCTTTACTCTGTCCCCTGAGGTGGTCAGAATGGATGCAATAGCATCAAACAACAACAGTCTCTTAAGTGCCAAGAGTGCAGTAACTGATGGTTTTGAAGGTCATAGATCTGACACCTTGGAATATCCAAAGTAAATTCACAGCACATCACCCAGCACTGAGATCTTCACAAATGTGCAAAACCCCTTAGCATGTTAGAAGATGATCATCATGAAAACAAAGTAAATTCCTCAATACCCATTGCTCTGCTTTAGCAGCTAGAGCAAGAATACACAAACTTTGGCCTCGGGGTTAAAACCAGCCCTCCACCTGTTTTTGGAAATAAACTTTTATTGGAACACAGTCAAACCCATTTGTGTACATATTTTCTTGGGTATCTTTCACAGTATTACGGCTGAGATGGACAGGAGAACATATGGCCCCAGAATCCTAAAATAGTTTTAATCTGGCCCTTTAGAGAGAAAGTTGTCAAACTTCTGAGCTAGAGAGTCAGAATTTTCCCAAAAGTGAAAACTTGAAGTCATTTATTATAATCCCAGAAGCTGACTGAATAGATTCCCAAACAACCTCCTTCCCAATAACACAATACACCACCATCATTTATTGTGTTCCTCTGTATACGAGTCACTGCATTAATACTGAGGGCAGAATACAACTAGATTCCCCTCTGCTAGGAAGGAGGAAGTAGAAATCAAATGTTATAGCAGCAAATACCATTACAATTTCAGCTATCTCTTCAGTAGCCTTGACACACACACACACACACACACACACACACACACACTATTAATAACAAAATATAAATTAACTTTTTCTAGTTATTATTCCGTTTTCTCTTTTCACTTTACAAGATTGAGTATATCATGGTTTTCTGCTGAAACGGGAGTTCAATGGATGGTTTATTCTGAATCCAGACTGCCTGGATTCAAACTCCAACATCACTCCTTGCCAGCTGTATGACCTTGAGAAAAAGGCTTAACCTCTCAATGCCTCCTTTTCTTGTAAATGAAGACAGTAAAATACCAAACGCAGAGGGAGATAATAAGGATTAAATGGGCTGACGTTTGTAGAGTGCTTAAAACTGTGCCTGGTACCGAATGACACTCACATGTGTTTGATTGTATTATCATCACTATTATTCTTGTTATCAACATGAAGACTGGATGACGACGGAATGTTCATGCTGTTTATTATCAGGTAAGAATTTACTCTGAAAACAAGAATTGACAATACTAGGCAGAAAATAAAGGGGGTGGGGGAACCCCATACAGCATATGCTCTATTGTAAACCGCCTCTTAGCAACTCTCCATTGGCTTTCTGAGGCTGTACATTGTCTTATGGATGGAGATTGTGAAGCAGCTTGTCGATTCGAACGCCTGATCTTCCTCATCACATGCCACAACACCTTACGTACAATGCCACCAAAAAATCCCTTTAAATCTCCATACTCCATAATTAACCATGCAACACCTAGCCTAAAATTTACCTCTTCGTCTTTTGGATGCAGCCAGTGACAGGCGCATTTGGAAAGACTGAATCTGCAAAATGCCAAGTGAGTCATAGCTCCTCTTTCCAGCAACTCAAACGCATACGCTGATGTCCCTGGCTGATTTGGAGCCTACTTTATTTGATTTAGACAAGGATGGCTCACTTATAGCTCCCTCTGCTTCCCACCCACCTCCTCTCTTGGCATTACCAGAACACAGGCATATCTGAGAGGAGACCAAGAGGGTTTCTGTGAGCTCCCGACCCCCCTAACAGGGCTGGCATGTCGCCTGGAATTCCCACACTCCCAGTCCTTACTCTGGGTGCAAGCAGTGCATCTCAAAGACCCGATTAAAATGCATATATGCCATGCAGGGGGGAGGACGGTCCATTAAAAGCACATATTCCTCTCTCAGATTAGCAGTCACGAAGGGCCCTCGGGATAGGGGCCCCAATGCTGAGAAATTCTGTTAGCCCAATTCAGTTAAAAAAAAAAAAGTAACAGAAGGGGCTGCTTGTATCTCATTTGCATTTTTAAATTTGGGTCTTGTAGCCTGAAGGGCAGGACAAGGTTCAATAATCCTCCTGAAATCTCATTAAGTTGTATAAATACGATTCTATGACGCCTGGCAAAAATCTTGTGACTTCACTAATCTTAGAAGACTGTGGGATTCCTAACTGGGTCTAAGAAATGTTTAACAGATTTCGTGACTTCCAAATGCTTGACTGCGTTTCATGGGCCTGAGAGGCATTGTCAAGTCTTAAAGGAGAGTGCTGTATTACAGCCAGGGAGCGGTTCTTCAGGAGAAGGAGCTAGTGATCTCGATCCATAAAAATTGTTGGATACCATCAAGTCGATTCTGACTCTTAGTGACCCTATAGACCAAACTAGAACTGCCCTGTGCATCTGTATGTAAAGATTACAGTTTGGGAAATCCTATGAGGCAGTTCATACATTTTTCTATAGGGACACTGTGAGTGTAGAATGTACCGAGGAAACATAGCAACAATACAAAACAGTATCATTTGAGATGACCTAACTCCAGTGGCATAGTGCATCATGTGTTGGACTACAACCTAAAAGGTCAGTGTTTTGAATCTACCAGCCACTCCAAGGGAGAAAGAGAAGACAGTCTCAACTCGGTTACCTTCAGCTAGAAGCAACCCAACGACAGTGGGTTGCCTAGGATGGGCATTGTTTCGTTCGGGGGGGCGGGGCATGAGACCACTCTGAGTCAAAATGAACCCAGCAGCACCTAACACCACCACAACCAGACAATCCTAATGGATTTTAAAAAGGCACACAGGTGTGCCCCCACACCCTCAAAAAGCAGGCTCATCTGTCTGTGGAACTACCTAGTGCAGGACCGCAGGCCCACGAAGGCCGTCAGGACCACATAGAAAAGATGGCAGATCTTAGCAGAGGTAGAGTGAGGCATTTGAATCCACTGGCTGCTCCACAGGAGAAAGATGGACAATCTCCTCCTGTGAGATTTACTGCCTCTGAAAACGCACTGGAGGGTCAGCTGTGAGTTAGTTCTGACTTGAAGGTACATGACAACGTTAACAACAAACAGAGGTCAACTGGGAAGGTAGGAAGTAGATTCCAGGAGCCTCTGCTCTGACAAGTCAAGCTAGGTGGGAGCTCTCCCAAAGAGAAATAACAGGCATCGGTCCTCATTTCCCATCCCGCCCCAGTCGCCATTGCAGCTGAAAGTCTGCTTTCCCCTACCTCTGATAGCGTTCCTGGATCTTCGTGCTTTCATTTCCCAGCACTCCCCATCAAGCAATGTCCATCAAAACAGCCACAGTGGCTTCTTAGCCCTCCTCCAGGCTTCAGCCTCTTCCGTGACCACCAGACTCAGGTCCCTAGAACAATTTCCTCTAAACCTAAGCCGTGTACCTGGGGCCTCAGCATCCTCCTGGATGTATGTGCTTCAAAGTGCAGATGCCTTGGGCCTCTCTGCAGCCATCTGAGTCAGAATCTCAAGGCTGTCAAGTAAGAGATTCAGCCGTTTCAGGGAGAGGCCAAGTTGGGGAGCTGCGGTCCTTAAAGCATGACTCTGGTCACAGCACTGATACATCCAGAAAGTTCTGGGTTCTATATTACCTGCAGATGGGATCACATCCACCCTCGGCTCAATGCATAAAGGGCCCTACAACCTAGGTCCCTGGTGGCAAAAACAATTTTCCATCAACTCTGGTGTCCTCTTGTTGTTGTTAGGTGCCATTGGGTCAAGTACGATCCATTAGTAACACTACGAACAACCATGTTCTAGCCTCTGCCATTCTCATCATCTCCAACACACTGGAGCCCATTGGCGCAGTCACTGTGTCAATCCATGTTATTGAGGGTCTTCCTCTCTTTCACCACCCCTCCATCTTTCCAAGCATGATGCCTCTCTCCAAGGAATAGCCTCTCCTAGCAACATGCCCAAAGTCCCTGGTGGCAAAGGCAATTTGCCATTGGCAATGATAGCTAAATGGTAAGGAATTGAGCTGTCAACCCAAAGATATGCAGTTTGAATCCACCAGCCGCTCTGTGGGAGAAAGGTGGGCAATCAATCTTCTCATGTGATTTACTACTTCTGAAAAGCCACTGGAAGGTCAGCTATGCATCACTTGCAACTCTATGGAACACAACAATAACGCTAACGTAAAAGGGAGCTCTGGTGGCCTAGTGGGCAAAGAGTTATGCTGCCAAACCAAAGGTATGTGATTTGAAACTCCCATCTGCTCTGCTAAAAAAAGAATATCTCTTCCTGTGCAATTTATAACGCCTCAAAAACCACAGGAGGGTCAGCTAGGAATTGGTTCTGCCTCCACGACACATAACAACAGCTAACCTAGAGGTTTCCCTCCACCCAGTGGAGCCACAGAAGAAAGGCCTGGTGACCTGCTGCCAGCGACCCCAAGTGACAGAGCACAACTACCCCCTGGGGTTTTCCAACATGTAATCTTTACGGGAGTCGATTATCAGGCCTTGGACTGGCCAGTTTGAACCACCAATATTTTAGTTAGCAGCCAAGTGCATTAACCATTGTGACATCAAGTCTCAATATTTTTTTTTTTAAATTGCAGACACCAAAACCCCACAACATTTACAGCCAAGAAAACCTTACAAAGCAAGTCTACTCTGTAGCACATGGATTGCTATGAGTTGGGATTGACTCAACAGTAACTAGTTTGGAGTCTTGTTTGGGCTTTTGCAGCCTGATTACCACTCTCATCACGCAGACTCATTGAACATTGACCGCACATGAAAGTCCTTGTCAAGCAAAAGCTCTTTACTCTGTGTCCCAGTCATGGACTTTCAAAATGAATTTGGATGGGAGTTTATCCAGTATAATGGCTATAGAAAAACTTAAGTGGACAGATTGGCAACTTAACAGCATTTTAATGAACTAAAAACTTTGGGAGCTCTGGTGGCGTAGTCCATTCGGACTAGCGTTTCAAAATGAAAGGTCACACTACACTGATGGTTCGAATCCACCAGCTGGTCCATGGGAGAAAGATGGGCAATTTCCTCCTATGCAATTTACAGGGTCAGAAACCCAATGGAAAGTCAACCGTAAGTTGGTTCTGACTCCATGGCAATGCATTAACAAGCCTTAGGGAACAGGTACAAAGCAAGTTAATAGAACAGCTCCCACAGCAAAAGAAGCCAAGTTCAGGTAAACAGAGTTCAACCAGTGAAGATTCCAGAACCCTGGAGATTCAACACAGAGCCCCTTGTAATCTCCTCTCTCATCCATTCCATACATGATTCTCATACCTGAAACCTCTGCACCCCACCTGGAGGCTAGGCCAGCCCCCACCTCTGGGGCAATCCCATCTTATGTAGAGAGAGTTACTTGGCCAGTTCTGCTTGCTGAGCCTGTGTCCAGCTTCTGGAGATGTTTTAAAAATTTCTGTTATGTTTGTCCATTCATTTGACAAGCCCACACAGAAGGCCAACGGTGTTACAGCAAGACTGTGGTTTATCAAGAAGTTGTCACTTTGAATCCCATTCCCACAGCTGGGCTCTAAAGCCCCACGAGTGAGGCCCTAGTAAGCTGCTAACTCCAATGGCTCTACCTATAGGGAGTCACCGGCCCTCCACACTAGCTGGTGAGGCAGCGTCATGCTGCCCCAACTGGACTAAGGATTTGCCCCTCTATAGACTTGCCAGTAAGTCTCTGCACTTATAAACCTCCTTCCAGTTGTTAAAACAAGCCAATGGCCACAAAAGAATGTTCTCTGGCCACAAAAGAATGTTCTCTGGCTCTATGAGAAGCAGCAGTGCCCCATCTTTTCTAGGATTCAAGGATCTTGGAGCTTTACAGACCATGAGCTGCGGGTGGAAGATTAGATTACTACTATTAGCATGTCCTGAGGATAACTGGAGTCAAGATTATATTCTAAATGGTTCATGATTGGATGTGATTATATCATTATTATCTTTGATTTCTTGAGCATCTGCTATATGCCAGTATAATGTGATAGAACTCTTACATAGTTCTTTATCGTCACAGCAATCCAATGAAGGAAATAGTACATTCTCTCTTTTTCTAGATGGGAATTTGCTTTACACTGTATTTCTATTGAGTAATGACATTGGGAATGATCTTTAAATTCATTGCCTATGCCTTTAACAGCTGTTACCAACTGATCTACCAAAAGATGCCTTGAAAGAAAGGCCTGTGATCTGCTTCCTAAGGTCACAGCCATGGACAAAGCCATACAGAACAGTTCTTCTCTGACACACAGGAGTTTACCATGAGTTGAAATCAATTTCCTGGCAAGTGGTCAGTCACCATGCATTGGCCATGCTCTGAGTCACAGCCTCAGAGGAGGAGGACTCTAGAAAGTAGATTGGAGGCATTCATCAGTGGCTGTAATTGTAAGAGCCAGTGAGGGTCCTGTGGGAACTAAGCCAAATAAGACTGAGCTGACTAAAATGAAGTCTGAACCTGTTATAAATTGTTCTTATCTGCTTAAGTCTCACATTTGACCTGCTCGAGGCTGGGGTATTTTATTCCCGAAAAGACACAGCAGCCACGGGCCCTTCATATATTCTGAGGACATCACTCAAATGCCAGAATCCCTTTGCTGGAAAAGAGAATTCTCTGTCCTGCCTCCTGCCCAATCAACTCACTTCAGTTGGTTCAAGGGGAGACTTTGCACTAAGGCCCATGCTATTGTACATCAGACCAGCTGCTTCCTCCAACCCTGATGTCAGTCCCATTCTACAACAGTGGCACCATGCAGCATCTGCCCCCCCTCAGCTCTCTACTGCCTGAAATGACACTCACAAGGCACATGCATGTTCATTCCTAGAACCAAGCTCTGAAGTTGGCACCAAAAAATGGCAAGTGTCAACTGGAGGATAGCCAGTCCCCATTCTTTGAAAGACATTGCCCAGTACTTTGTCCCTGGGGAGGAAGCCTGGGATCCCCTGGCCTTTGAAATTGGTGTTGCTATACCCATACACCACCCTCAAGGGCCTATGAACAGAAGCAGCCAATGCTGGTTCTTGGAAGCAAGATTTTTGGAGCCACAAGTCTATGCTTGGCAGGCTGCCAGTGTGATTTCTGGCTCAACTCTGGAGCTTTTGAAATAATTTTTCATGTTCCATGAAATCCTTTTGATTTCAGATCTGATTTGGGCCCTCTGCACTTCAGAGACTACATTTCTTAGTAAAGACCATTGTTTGGACATCCTTCAGTGCACTGGACTTTTGTAAATGGAAGCGGGAATGTGGTCTCCCCACCTGGTGGGTGAGATGGATCTGGAAAAATAATTCCACTAGCAGGATCTAATCAACATATATAAAACGCTCCACTTGACAATAGTAGAATGTGTTTTTAAATCATTACAAACATTCTACCAATTTTTTTTCTCTGTTCATACAGCAGCAGGAAAACCCATGTTAGTGTTCTGCACCCCCCTTCCATTATTTTACATGGTTTACCTGGGGAAGGTCACCTCGGATAATAGCAAAGAGGCATCTTTCAGCAAAGAGGCATCTTTCAGGTACACAGAAAAGGAAAACATAATCTACACAGGAGTTCTACAGGACACGTGACCTTCCCTTGGAGACAGTACAACTAAACTTAAGAGACACTGGTCAAAAGAAAAAAAGAAATGTCAGCAGTTGACATGTTTGGAATCACAGAAGCCAAGAAAGCTTAAGATACAAGCTGTCAGATCATGG
>NW_006399766.1:14886328-14887031 GCF_000299155.1 Elephantulus edwardii | reverse complement strand
AGTGAACTGGAGGGGAGGGGTGGGCAGGGAGAAAAGTGCAACAATGAATGAATGGAAATCCAAAATCTCTGTAAATGTTCATTAAAATTAATAATACAAAAAGGAAAAAAGAGAAAAAAATTAATTTTGCTTTAAAAAAAAAGAAAAAATGTAGGCATGGCCTCCACATGCTTCGGCACCTACTTTTAATAATCACGGGGTCTGATGTCATTAAAAATCTATTCACACATGTTAATTTATTCACACTGCAGGGTTTATTAAGGAAATTGGTTGGGAGCAGGGGAGGCAAAGGATATCACACAGTGAAAGTCCAGGTTTAACCCATCTGTTCCAAACCAGATTTACAACAAGACACAACTCCTCAGTTCAGAAAGCTTCTCAGATTTACAACAAGACACAACTCCTCAGTTCAGAAAGCTTCTCAGTCAACAAGTGAAAAATCTAAGTTCAGTCTAAAATATGTTTGCAACACAAACTTAAGAAGCCTCTGGTACCATCACTTGTCCAACAAGCTTTGTCTTATAGCAGTCACACGTCAGCTCTTATTTCAATTGTCTAGCAAGCTGAACCTTTAACTCTGGCTCAATCTCTAGGGCTCTGTCAAACTATGTTGTTGTTGTTGTTATGTGCCGTCGAGTCGCCTGTGACTCATAGCGACCCTATGTACAACGGCCCTAAACTCTGCTCTGTCCTGTGCCAATCG
>NW_006399766.1:14826345-14885703 GCF_000299155.1 Elephantulus edwardii | reverse complement strand
CCATATTGTAGGCTGCAGTCCTTGACCCTCTGCAGCAGGTGCTTCAGGTCCTCTTCAGTTTCAGCAAGCAGGGTAGTGTCATCTGCACAATCCAGATTGTTGATAAAAATCTCTCTGGTTGGTTTAGCGCTCTCTCTTACGTTGGCCTCACAGATACTGATCAATGAGTGAACCATGTGTTTGCAGTTGAGGCAGCTGGAGACTATGCCCCACAAGGGGGCTAAGGCAAAAGCTATTTTCACAAGTCCTAACCCAACAATTTCCCATTGACTCTAAACCAAACAAAACCATTGCTAGAATCTAAGCTACAATAATGTAATGGTCAAGTGCACATTAGACACTGTGAGTTCATGAAAACCTGGTTCTATCCCTTATTAGCTTCATTTCTCTGGACCTTAATTTACTCTTTTCTAAAATATGTTGTGGGTTTTTTCCTTTTAAAAAATTATTCACATTGATTTCCATATAAAATTCATATACATTGTGTATCATTCATGTCTATTGGGTTTCACGCATTTCTTCAATCACATTGTGTTTCAAATGATCACTCATGTACATTCTATATTTTAGAAAATTAATCATAATTGCTGTCAAGTTGATTCAAATTCATAACTATCTTGTATGATGCAAATAGTTAAGTGAATAAACAAAATAGCTATGATTAAACAAAAGTTGATGGTTTGAATCTACCCACAAGTTCCTTAGACGATTGGTCTGATGATCTACATCTGAAAAGCCCATGGATTGCATTGCCACCCTGTCCTGAGAGGTTCCCAATGGATTACTCAGGAAAGTTGTGGTATTGATTAAATGTGTTCAATCATGCAAAACATTTTAGAAGAGTTCCACTGCTTGGAAGTTTATCCAGACTAATACAGGCTGCTATTTCTAGCAAGAAAGCTGTTGGTAATTATTTTTGACTACTGCATAGTGTTCATTCACACTGTGACACTGATGTGTCAAATGCATTAATGGTTGGCTACCCAATGCAGACAGAAAGTGGGGTGGAGCTCCCCGATGAAAACAAGCTTGGAAGGAAGAGTGGCATCCACTTCCATAATAGCTTGCCTCTGGAAACCCTATGAACCTGGAGAGAGGATGAAAGGCACCCAAGCATCAAGGTCGCTATGAGTCGCCTGCGACGCGACGGTACTTCACAACAACAACAACATAGTGTTCATTCAGTAAAATTTTATAGAGAACTTACACTATTTTCCTTAGAAATGTTTGACATTTCCCCCCACATACATTCTATTTTGAGAAAGTTACCCCACAGTTGAATTAATTCTAGCTAAAAGGAAATACTTCTAAGACTTCCCCAAAAGATACATGGTGGCCTAGTGAGTAGGGAATTTCCCTGTTGGTCCAAATGCATGTAGTTTGAATCCACCAGCTGCTCTGAGGGAGAAAAATGGACAATAACCTCCTTTACAATTTACAGTCACTGAAAACTCACTGGAGGGTCAGTTATGAGTCAGTATAAACTTGCTAAAAATTATATATAGACATGGCTCAAATCTACCAGCGGCTTCATGGGAGAAGAATGTGCAATCTCCTCCCCTGTGATTTACCACCTCTGAAAATCTGCTGGAAGATCAGCTATGGGTCAGTTGCAGCTTGCCAGTACACAATAACAATGACGACAACAACAACAGGTGGCCTAGTAGTAAGGAACTGCACTGTCAACTAAAGGCATGTAGTTTGAATCTGCCATCTGCTCTGCAAGAGAAAGATGGTCAATCAACTCCAATATGGTTCGATTTACTGCCTAGCACTGGTCTGTCTACTTGCTGTACAGCGGTAACTTGTGGTTTCTGTGAAGCTGAACACTGTGACACTAATGCAGCAAATGCGATAACGGTTACCGATGGTGGGCAGTGTTTGGTGGAGCTCCCCGATTAAAACAAGCTTGGAAGCAGAAGTGGTATCCACTTCCAAAATGGCTTGTCTCCAGAAACCCTATGAACTTGGAGAAATGATGAAAGTTATACAAGTGTTCAGGTCTTTCATTCATAGGGTTGCTATGAGTTGTCTATGACTCAACGGCACTCAACAATAGCAACACTATATATGAAAGGTTCTTCCTTGGAGAAGGACATCATACTTGGAAAGGTAAAGTATCAGTGAACGGGAGGAAGACCCTTAATGAGGTGGATTAATACAAGGACTGTAGCAATGGACAAACATAATGAGGATGACACAGGATAGGACAGGCTCAGACATGTTGTTCATAGGGTCGCTATGATGTCACCTAACAACAACAAAGATACACACACACAGATAGATAGGGAACTGCCAGAGGTTTAAGTAGGATTTAGAAGAGCCCATGTCACCAGGGATATTATTGCAGATGCCAGATGGATCCTGGCTCAAAGTAAGGAATACCAGAAGAATGTCTATTTGTGCTTTATTGACTATGCAAAGGCATTTGACTGTGTGGATCATAATACGTTATGGTTAACAATGAGAAGAATTAGAGTCTCAGAGCACTTAATTGTTCTCATGCAAAACTTACACCTGGTCCAAGAGGCTGTTATGTGAAAAGAGCAGGGTAATACTGCATGGTTTAAAACTAAGAAGGAAGTGCATCTGGGCTGTCTTCTCTCTCCTTACCTACTCAATCTATATTACGAGCAAATTATTCAAGAAGCTTGACTCTATGAAGAGGAATGTGGCATCAGGATCGAAGGGAGACTCATCAATATGCAGAATTATGCAGACAATACAATCTTTCTTCCTGAAAGTGAGGAGGACTTGAAGCACTTGTTGCTGAGCAAGGAATGTAGCCTTCAATATGGATTGCTTCTCAGTGTCAAGAAAACAAAGATTCTTCCCACTGGACCAAAAGGCAACATCAGAATGGATGGAGAAGAGATTGAAATGGTCAACAACTTCCTCTTACTTGGAAGCACAGTTAACACCCTCAGCACCAGCAGTCAGGAAATAAGGAGACACATTGTACTGCGGAAATCTGCAGTTATTATTGAGGAGTAATTATGTCTATTTGAGGGCTAAGGTGCATCTGTTCCAGGCCATAGTCTTTCTGATTATTAGCTATGCACCCAAAAACTGGACAATGAATAAAGATGACAGAACAATTGATGCTTTTCAGCTGTGGTGTTGGAGAAGAGCACTGAACATCTGATGGACGTCCAAGAGAACAAACATGTCTTGGACAGGGTGCAGCCAGAGTGCTCATTGGAGGTAAAGATGATGAGGCTTTGCCTCACATACTTTGGGCATGGGAGGTGCTATTCCTTGGAGAGGGACATGACGTTGGGAAGGGTGGAGGGTTGGTGAAGGAGAGAAAGACCTCAAGAAGGTGGTTTGACATGGTGATTGCCACAATTGGTTCTAGTGTGTCAGGAAGTGTGAGGATGGCACAGGATAGGAGAGGGCCCAGATCCACTGTTCATAGGGTCGCTATGGGTCATACTCGACTCGATAGCGTCTACCACCACCAATACACATACATATAAAACTTTGCATTTTTTTGTTGAACATAGTAACATCTGTCTGACATCTGACATTGGCAGACCAAATCTCCCCTTTTGTGATGGCTCAGAATAATTGCAGGGTCTTTTCTCAACAATGCCAGGAATTGCTACTGGGCAGATGCACACTGTGAACTGCATTGTGGGAGGGATCCCTGGGGTGGGGAATGGAGCATAAGCAACACAGGCATCAATCACACGCTCTGCATTTTCCACTACCATCAGAATTTTTATTGTTCTATTCCATTGTCAGTCTATAGGTTTCCATTTGTGTTCTGGAAAAAGGTGGCATTCTTTAGCATTCATATGAAATGCTTTTAGAAGCTATTAGAAGCATTTTCATTTTCAGGTCTGACGTGTATAATCAACAGCATGGCATCTTTCTTTGTAGATAAAGAGCATGTGATGAGTGACTTTGAGCATTTAAGGCCAGAGCATTTAAGGCCATTCATGTGGACTTTGGACTTCGCCATCTCATCTCTCAACCCTCCCCTCACACTCTGGGCTCCAAAGCAGAGTTACTAGTTTCCATCTCCACTGTGGCCGTCATCTCTCATTTTACCCCAGGCATGATGCACATGCTATCCTCTTTACCCTAAATTCTACTCTGTGTCCCTTTCCATTTCCCCTTCTGTGGTATCATTGCAGCTCTCTTTCATCCAATCACACACACACACACACACACACACACACACACACACACACACACACACACGTTTAGCAGAGCTGATCCTTCCTTTTTCTTCAAGAAACTGCTCTGATGGCACCACATTGAGGAAATCTCCCCTGAACCCTTCTCAAATGGAGTTTAGACACTTCTCTTGTGTGCCCCTCACACCCTGCATTAACTCTCATCCCAGCCCATGAGACAGACACCCTGAGTTTACAGTTGTCCATTGTACAATTGGTCTTGATTTAGTCCTCTTTGATCTATATGCATTTTCCAACAATTTGAGAGGGTCAGATGTGTGTAGGGATGTCTCCAGCTGTTTCTATCACTCATTTGTTCTTAAAATTGTGTTCTGGGTTTGCATACGATCGTTCATATACACTGTACTTCATACGTGTACTTTGTGTTTTATACCATCATTCATACACATTGTATTTCACTCATGTACATTGTTTTATCTATGCCTATTACCACCTCGTCTGATTTTAGTCCCCATTGAATCTTTCCTTTCTATTCTCTCTCTCTCACCCCCGACACCCACACCCTTACTCTGCTATCCATATATTTTTGCAATAATAGTCTTACGTAGTAGTTGTCCCTATTGACTGAGTTAGTTCACCAATTTATTTGTTGACAGACATTTGGGCTGTTTCCATGTTCTTGCAGTGGTGAATAATGCTGCTATGAACACTGGTGGGCAAATTTCTGTTTGTGTCTCAGTTTTCATTTCCTTGGGGTATATTCCTAGCAGTGGGACAGCTGAGTCATATGGGATTTCTGTTTTCAGCTTTTTGAGGAAACACCAAATTGCCTTTCATGGTGACTGTACCATTTTACAATCCCACCAACTGTGCATGAGAGTTTAAACCTCTCCAACATTTCCTTTTTGCTGTATTGTTAAACATTGCTACAGTTGCTGGAATGAGGTAGTATCTCATTGTTCTTTTGATTTGCATCTCTCTGCCTGTTATTTTGAATATTCACCCATTCTTACGAGTGCCTAGTTGTTTCCCCTCTCCTCCCTCAAACTGGGGGCTCCAGCAAGGCAAGAATGCAATCTGCCCCAGTCCTCTTCATAGTTCCAAAGCCTTGCACTGTCCTTTGTTATTCATTCGTTCGTTCATTCATTCATTCATTCATTCATTCATTTCACAGGTATTTACTGAGTACCTGCCCTAGTGCATTCCAGGGTCTGTGCTCACACTAGTCAGATGTGAATGAGATGCAGTGCTGACTTTCATAGGGCTAGTGTCTCTGGATAGTGCAAACCATTAACACATTCATTCAGCTCAGCTTCTAACCAAAAACTTAGGGACTAGAGTCCACACTGAGGTGCCTGGGAAGAGAAGCTTAATGACCACCTTGCATTTGGTAACACACTGCCTTTGAGAGGCTCCCAGAGTGCCTTCCACAGACACTGCCCCAACTCTGCTAGTCGTGCAGCCTACTTCCTGACTGATTTCAGTGCACATGATCCCACCTCCTAACTCCTGGCCTTGGGCAGCCTTCTAGCCTGGCAACTCCTCTTCAAGGTTGTCATTCATCAATAAAGAGCCTTTAATGTGATTAGTTGGGATTTCCTCTTAACTGAGTTTTAAATGTACTTTGGAAGCCTTGAAAGTGGAAGGCCTGTCCTTGGAGCGAAAGGTGCTTGTGGTCATTTCAGTCCTGGTTGGCTATCAGATCCTTGGCCAAGAAGATAATCGGACAACATTTTTAACCCATCTTGCAGAACTTGTCACATAATGCTATGAATTTTATTTTATTTTATTTGTCTTCCTTTTGTTGAACTATAAATATAGTCCTTGGGACATTTTGTAGATATCTCTGTCTCCCATTAGTGACTTACCCCTAGTAGATCTTCAAGGCATGTGTCTGTATTAAACTTTTCTAGTAAGACGTCCATTTAGATTTTATTCATCCTGTTATAGTCTTGGATGCTTTTCACTAACATCCAAGGGCAGTGAGCTTCCATTGCGTGTAGCCCTGAGGTCCCATCATAACGGCAGGACCACAAGGATATCTAATGATAAAGAAATCTGATGTAGGGATTTAAAACTGAGCAAGTGGGGAAGCCGGTTGAGCACTCTCTTGGGGCCTTCACACCTGCTGACGCTTGACATCCCCCAGGCAGGGATGAATGTAAAGTGGGAATGAACCAGGACACGTTGGAACCTGTAAGCATACAATAGTGCCCACAAGAATGGAACTAACCCCATGTCAGTACCCGCTGCAGTGACCCTGACATTGGAGGTGTCCTGCAGGAAGGGGGAGACAGTGTGTCCCAGAGCTAAATACACACACCTGACCTCGGAGCTGTGGACAATGGAGCTATTATAGGTTTAGCCTCACACCCACCAGGAGAACCATCCAGGAAGCACCACCATATGTGAGCCACAAAAATGGCTACTACTTGCTTCCTTCCTTTTTGAATAACATGTTGAGTAAAAGTGTACAGAGTGATTTTGGGGTTTGGCATTACTTACAGTCACCACATTGTGACAACACTTTTCCTGCAGTCTCTTTTCCGTTCTCTTCTCAATCCTAACCCCTTCTATCTTCCAAGTTTATCCCTGGGCTACGGTGCCCTCTCTCTCTTGTATGGTGGCCTAAATATCTCCCCAAATTTATTGTTCACATTATTCTGTTTGCCTTCAAGTGGAGGTGCAGGGTTGAGATTAGTTCTAGCTTCCCAGAGCTACAAAAGGGGTTCCAGAAGTTTCTATTCAAACAGCAAGTCTAATCATTTCTGTGATTTTTGAGCGTTGCTCCACCTTTTTCTCCCACACTGTCCAGAACCCTGTGCTGTAATCCCTCTTCAGCTGCTACTTCCTTCCCACCCTCCAAATCTCCCAGAAGGATCTCTCTTGTGGCCCCTGTAGCCGAGATAGAAAGGAAGAGAGTTCTGGGAAACAGGGTTCAGCTGAGTCAAATAAACACATTGGAATGCCCACGCCATGATCTTGACTCAGCGCTTATCTCTCAAGTCTCCCAGCTATCACTTGCCCTTTATTCCTCTGGACAAGAAAATGGTGACCGGTTTTTGTCAACTCTGCCCCAGTGGGTAAAAAGCCCTTTGACTAAGAGTCTCACAGCCCCTTGATACAGAGGACTGTTACTCCCTTACATAGGCTACCATTCGGCAACTTTTCAGAAAGGTGTCCATTTGTTATTCCTTTACTGTCTCCCTTTTTAAGTTCGTTTGCATACAAGAATTCATTTACATTGTGTTTCATTCATGTACATTGTGTTTTATACAGACTTTCTTTTACATGTGTCTCATACAATCATTCACATATATAGTTGTTGTTTTTGTTGTGGTTGTTAGGTGCCTTCAAATCGTAGACGACTCATAGCGACCCTATGAATGAAAGGTCTGAGCACTGTTCATCGGGTTTCCGGAGGCAAGCCATTCCAGCAGTGGATGTCACAATTGCTTCCAGGTTTATATTAATTGGGAAGCTCCACCAAACACTGTCCATCATGGGTAACCATTATCACATTCGACACATCAGTGTCACAGTGTTCAGTGTCACAGCAACCACGAATTACCTCTGTACAGCAATGCACAGCCCCGTGCTATACCACCTAGAAGAATGTTTGACAGAAAACCAAATTGAACCAGGCCTGAGGGCCACAGATTAAAAATCACCCACATTGGGCTTGGTAGCATAACTTTCTGTCCACTAGGCCAATGTAGCTCTCACTATGTTGTCGCTGTTATTATAGTTAGGTGCCGTCGAGTCGTAGATGACTCATAGCGAGTCTATGAATGAGAGGCCTGAGCACTGTTCATAGTTTCCGGAGGTAAGCCATTTCGGAAGTGGATGCCACAGTATTTTATATAATTATTTACTATTGGTCGCTGTCTGTTGCCATCTGTCTTTTCAAGTCCCCATTGAATCGTTCCTATTCTTTTCGTCCCTCCCCCATCCACCCACTAAACTCTGCAATCCTAGTCATTGTCCCCTTCCCCTTTATCCACCTCCTTCACCCTTTCCTCCTCCCCTTCTGGACCTTTACTCACATTTTACTAGTTATCCTCCTACTTTTACAATAACGGTCTTTTGTAGTATTTGTCCTTATGAGACTGAGTTAGTTCACTCAGCAGAATGTTCTTTCGACTCTCCCACATTAGACAGAATTTTTCAAAATCACTGCTGCCGAGTCCTCCATCGTATTTCATTGTGTGACTGCACCACAATTTCTCAATCCCTCCACTTGTTGATGGATATTTGGGCTACGTCTATTTCCTTGCTGTTATAAATAATGCTGCTATGAACATTTTACTATTCTAATGAGGTAATTTTCTTCTACTGTGTTTACATTTTGTTTTAGGGAGGATTGTTTGGGGTTTTGGTTTGGTTGGGTTGTTGCTGTTCTTTTCAGTGAGGACCTTTCCTTGGATCAAGGACCCTAGGTAGTGGCTCAGTGGTAAAGCACTTGACTACTAACTGAGAAGTCAGTGATTTGAACCCACTAGCTACTCTGTAGAGGAAAGATGCCACAGTGTACTTTTAAGATTATAGCCTTGGGCTGCTGCGAGAGGAGTTGCCGCCATGTCCGCCCATCTGCAATGTATAGTCATGCGTAACGGCTCCAGCTTCTTGATTAAAAGGAACAAGCAGACTTACAGCACGGAGCCCAATAACCTCAAAGCCCGCAACTCCTTCCGCTACAACGGGCTGATCCACGCAAGACCGTGGGCGTGGAGCTGGCCCCTGACAACAAGGGGGTCGTGGTGGTGCTGAAGCGGAGGTCAGGCCACAGGAAGCCAGCCACCACCTACGTGCGGACCACCATCCACAAGAACGCCCTGGCCACGCTCAGCAGCATCCGCCACATGATCCACAAGAACAAGTACCGGCCCGACCTGCGCATGGCCGCCATCCGCCTGGCCAGGGCCACCCTGCGCAGCCGGAAGCAGCCCGCGATGGTGAAGAGGAAGCGAACCCGCCCCACCAAGAGCTCCCGAGCACCAGCCGTCCCAGCTCCCCAGCAATAAAGACAGCTTGTCTCCGCCAAAAAAAAAAGAAAAAAAGATTATAACCTTGGACAAATACTGTAGAAGGCTATTACCGTAGAACACATATGAGGATCTAAGGGGGGCGGAGCAGAGGAGTGAGGATGGGTGGGGCAGTAAACATAAGGTCACACAATTTGAGGGGTAGAGGGAAGAATGGGTAAAGGAAATGGGAAAGATCTGGTGTGAAAAACAACATATATGATCTTTGTAAGTAAACCAGCATAAAATAAAATTGTAGTAAAAAAAAATAATATTACAGCCTTGGAAACCATAGGGGACTAACCTAACCCTAACTCAACCCTGTTCCACAGGGTCACTAAGAGTGGAATCAATTCGATAGCAGTAAGTTTCATTTCATTTATGCTTTCTCCTTGAATTATTTCTACTGAAGAAAGAACGTGTAGCTCTCTGTATCTCTTTAGGGTGTATTTCACTGGGAAATTGTTTCAAAGGGATGCGAATAGGCATATCAAAACAAAAGACATCAGTTCTATAAAATGCAATCAATGTATACGAATGGCTCTATAAAACACAATGTATATGAAGCTCACCAATTTTAAAAACCAAACATAAACCTGCCATTTGAAGTAGGAAAAAAAATCAGCAATAAGGGATGTACTTGAGGCTATGGAGTTTGAAGCAAATCATACTTTAAAAAATTATTATTTTTTTAAATTTTATTTGATACTGGTTTACTTACAAAGTTCATATACATTGTTTTTTCACACAGGACCTTTCCGCTTTTTTTACCCATCCCTCCCTCCACCCAGCAAATTGTGCAACCCTATGGTTAAGCCCCCACTCTGCCCATCCTCACCCCTCTGCACTCCCCCTCCCCCACTTGCATCCTCTCAGATGTTCTACAGTAATGGTCTTATACAGTATTTGTGTTTATGAGACTGACTTAGATCACTTAGCATAATGCTCTGCAGTCCTTGCCTGCGTGCTGCATAGTATTCCTTAGTGTGAATGTACCATCATTTCTCAATCAGTTTCACTGTGGTTGGACATCTGGGCTGTTTCCATGTTCTTGCGATGGTGAATAATGCTGCTATGAACACTGGTATACAAATCTCAGTTTGTGCCTCAGTTCTCATATTCTCAGGGTATATTGCAAGTAGTGGAATAGCTGGGTCATGTGGAATGTCTATGTTCAGCTTTTTGCCGAAGTGTCAAGCTGCCTTCCGGAGTGGTTGTATTATGTTATAATCCCACCAACAGTGTATAAGAATTCCTGTCTCACCACATCTTCCCCAACATTTATTACTTGCTGTCCTGTTAAACTTTGCCACTGTTACTGAGGTAAGATGATATCTCATTGTGGTTTTGATTTTCATCTCCCAGTGACTTTGAGCATTTCTTTATGTGTCTCTTGGCCATTCAAATGTCCTCCTCTGTGAAAAGTCTTTCCATGTCTCTTTCCCATTTTGTAATTGGATTATCAGTCTTTTCCTTCTGGAGGCCCAGGAGTATTCTGTAAATTTTCATTGAGACCCTTGTCTAAGATGGTATTGCCAAATGTATGTTCCCAGTCAGTGGGTTTTCTTTTCACCCTGTTGGAAAAAGTTTTTTATGAGCACAGAGAGTTAATCTTTAGAAGGTCTCATTCATGAATTTTATCATCTTCAATTGTGCATTTCTGGCTGTATTTGGCAGTGTCTTTATACTGTAGACTAGACCTTTTAAGTTTGATTCTAGTTTGTCTCTTAGGAACTTTATGGTTTGGGGCTTTACTCCCAGGTCTCTGATCCACCTTGAGTTGTTTTTTGTGTATGGTGTGAGATGTGACCTATACAAATAAAACTATAGAACATTTCTGTGAGACACAATAAAAGACCTAAAGAAATGGAAATATGTTCCCTGTTCATGGATAGGAAGACTCAATATTGTGAAAATGATAAGCCTACCAAAAACAATCTACATGTTCAATGCAACCCCAGTGGTGGTGGTGGTGTTATGTGCCGTCGAGTTGTTTGCGACTCATAGCGACCCTATGTACAACAGCCCTAAACCCTGCTCTATCCTGTGTCAATCTTATTGCCTCTGACACACCCATCCCAATTACCCCAGTCACTGAATCAATCCACCTCATAGAGGGTCTTCCCCTCCTGCGCTGTCCCTCCACCCTACCAAGCATGATGTTCCTTTCCAAGAACCTGGCTCTCCTTATAACATGTCCAAAGTATGTCAGACCAAGTCCCAGAATCCTTGACAACCCCAGTACAGATACCAAATTCATCTTTCAAGGAGATTTAAAGGGAAATTGTCAAGTTTGTTTGAAGAGGAAAGAAACTCTGAATAAGCAAAGTATTTCTGAAAAATAAAAATGAAGTGGGAGGCATAGCACTCCCCGACCTCAAAACCTACTACATCGCAGTAGTAATGAAAACAGCAGGGTACTGGTAAAATGACAGGTACATAGACCAATGGAACAGAATTAACAACCCAGAAATCTATCTATGGTCAACTGATATTCAACAAAGACATAAAACCTATCAAATGGGGAACTGACAACCTCTTGAACAAATGATGCTGGTAAAACTGGACTGATAACTATGCGAATCATGCTTTTGTGAAAAATTTTTCTAGATGTCTCCTTACCTGACTTCCAGGATTTGTCACTGAGCAAGTCAGATTAAAGAATTGGAGCAATTCCAACAGGGTTTATGCGCATGTGCAAACACACACACACACACACACACACACACTAACGAGGAATGAAAGAAAGGAAGAGAGAAAAAGAAAAGCACAATGAGTAAATCTTACTAGCATAACCTTTCTTTTCCAGTTTGACCTCTGGAAAAAAGAAGAATAAAGGACAATATGGTGATGGGTCCCTTGCCATGTTTCAGCCGAGAGGACCTTGGCCAGTTGCTTAAGAGCAGGAAGTGTTCAGTTCACAGATATGGCCACAAGATGGTGCAGTGACTGTGCAAATGATGCTGGCAGGAAGGGTGCACGGAGCAAGGCCCTGCAAGTCTTCAACATTCTTGTTTTTCCATATCGGGCTAAAGTGACCAGATGGTAGCAAATGTCTATGAAAGACAAAGATTTTGAGTGTTTTACCAGGTATTATCCTTAGTCTTTAAGAATGAAGGAAAACTTGTTTACACCTATACTTGGCTCTGAAATCCTGTCGATGGGCCTGGGCAGATGACCCAATAAACAAGGGAAACACGGGCTCACTTGTGCTAACTCACTGTTGTTGTGTACCGTCAAGTCAGAACCGACCCTGAGCTGACCCCCAGGTGGGTTTTCAGAGGCAATTAATCACATGGAAGGAGACTGTCCAGCCTTCTCCCACGGAGCAACTGGTGGCCTCGAACCACGTACCTTCAGGCAGCTTCTACCACTACTGTTTTCATGTGTTTTTATCCATGTACTACTGCTCAGTGTGGACTAGTAACTAAGCACAAGTAAGCCTCCGCTGAACTTGCCCTTACTGTGTACTCCATCCATGTCACGGACTGTAAATTGTAAAAGAGGCTTTGATTCTGTAGGAAGGGGTTAGAAGAGAGACAGATGTAGGCCAGATCTAGCTGCAGAATCTTTGATACAGTGGGGAAATGGTGACATTGTTCGCTGTTGTTGTTATGTGCTGTCCAGTCGACTATGACTCGTAGGGACAATATGAACAATAGCTGTGAACCCTGCAGATTATGAAATAAGTACATGTAAACTCATGCTGACTTGCTTATTGGGTCATTAAACCCCAGTCAGGCACTGGGTATGAAGTCTGTAATCTGTTAGCTAATTATGAACTCTTTGCTTTATCAATCATATAGTGAACTAATGACTGTAGGACATATTGGCACTAGTTACTTACGCCACAGATTCTGTTGCCATTGCATGTGCTTTGTGAACTGGGAGGTGGGAAAGGATATGAGGGTTTGGTGGTTTGTTGGGTTGGTTTTTTTCCCCCCCCTCCAACCATGGAATTTCTCTTAAGGCTCAGATTATGAGGTTCATTTACTTTCTGCCAGAGTGGTGTAAAAACAGCAGTGCAAGATGATTAAAGGGCTCCAGAGTGGTGCAAATGCAACTAACGACTAGCCCAAACTGTGGTGGTTCCGAGTCACTCGAAGGTACGTTAGAGAGGGGGAAAAAAAGTCCTTAAAACCTGAAGTAGCAGTTCAGCTCTGCACACACGGGGTCGCTATGAGCCAGAATGAAGTGGACAGCAACGAATCGTAACAACAAAGAAAGCAGTTTAAGAATCTCAAGTCAAGTCAAATTCAAGTAATTTTTATGGTCTTGTGTGTGTGTGCGCGCTTACACAGAGATAGGTCTAGAAGGACAAACACTAAACCCCAATGAGGGGATCTGGGTAGGCAACATGAGGAATGCAACCACATTTTGCTTTATATTTCCGTATGTACTTCAATGTAGATTTTAAATAATGAGCAGGTATTAATGTGTTATGGAAAGTAAAAAGAATTTTATTTTAAAAGTTATTGCAGAGATCAGAAAAGTTACAATGCTGCTTCTCAAAGCTTCACAGGTGCCCAGATAATCCCCAGTAACAAACCAGAAAGCTAACAGCTCCATGAGATAGAGAGTAACAACTGTGTGCTCCCAATAGGCCTGTATTTTGTTCTTTGCAGACCCACACAACTCACTTTCATTAGGTGTGTTCTTTCCTGGCCTGTCCTCTGGCAGTGGCTCCCCAATGGACCTTTTTCAGGTGGACAGCGAGAGGCTTGGCTATGCTCTTTTTTTCCTCTCAGCTTCCTTTGTGGTCTGTAGAGCCCTAGAAGCTTAGCTGATTAAATGTTATGCTCCTTAGCAGCAGGGGCAGGTCAGCGGTTTGAATACACAGAGCACTCTGTGGGAGAAAGATGTGCTACATCTTCCCCGAATTACATACTCTGACATGTCGTAGAGGGCTGTTATGATCCAGAACTGACTCCTCCGCACTGGGTTTACTTTTTGGTTTGTTGCCTTCAGTAACTGAAGAGGATTTTCTCTTTACATTCTGCTCTTAAAAAGAAACAAACAAAACCCTCATCCTTGCTGTGAAATCAGAACTAACTCATAGCTGACCCGCTATTGGCTTTCCAAAACTGTAAATTGAATGGGAAGAGATTGGCCATCTTTTAACCTCGGAGCAGCTAGTGGATTTGAACTGCCAGAGAGTAGGAGTTTTATAGCTGTAACTTAGATGCAGATCAACGGGCCTGTCGTCTGAGCACACTTGGGCTGCTTTTGGTCCATTAACCTTTTGGTTGTATTTAACTGGCTATCCCACTATGTATACCCCATATGTCCTTCACAACTCCCTTAGGCTTTCTGTTATGGTTTTAGCTTATTGCAAACATTTGCCTTTCTGTCCTGTATTTTCTTTAAAGCTGATGATTTTACTGTCTCCTCTGTATTTTTGTAGCATGGAAGCACCCATTAAGGCTCCATTCACTTTTATCTCCTTAACTGTTTACCTTCACTGAAAAATGGCCATCATGGGTGGCATCCAGTTTTAGTGGATTATTTTACCTTCTTTACTGGGCAGTCAGTTGTCTTGAACTCATTCCTAAGGCATTTTTGGCAATTTGTGACCTGGTGTACTTCCCCCCGCCCCCTACAGCGGTATAGAATGCTAAACACACATCACCGTCAGATTCTGACCTAAAGTTGTATTTGTAAATGACTTGTCAGCCTTCTCCATTAACTCCCTCCAATCTGTGTATCTGTAATGGGCTCCTTCTCTAAAACCCTCACTATTTTGCTGCACGCCCTTTTAACTCTCTCTGACCTGCCTTTTGTCAGAGAAAAAGATGGGACGGTGGTGCCCATATTTCCTATGTGCTTCTAAAGTCATTTTCTTTAGCCCTTGGAGGTGGAAGCAAACATTAACCAACCATTTGTTAGTTAGTTTCTTATCCTTGCCTTCAAAATCCTCTCCCCTCTATTTTTGGCCTGAAATTAACAGGCACACTTTCTCTGCCATCCAACAAAAGTATTGACAGAAATAGGAAATAATGTCAGCCTAAGGTCCATTCTTGGCGAAGCACAGTGTGTTTCCCTGCCTCTGGTTCTTATCGAACTATCAAAAACCAGTTTGTCAATACCATCCTCTAGTGCCAGTTGTCTATGGTCTGAATCATATATTTTTTTAAGCTAGTTAATGAGTGGGTCATGGCTGGGGGCAGAATAAAAAACCTTTCGAAGGTCAATATATATTATGCTGTTTGCCACCCCAAATCCATTAGGCTTGTCATCTGTTACCAACATGACATAGATTGAGCCAGCATGGTTTTCCCTCCATAACGTAAGTGTTGATTATCACTTGGCACTCCCTTGCTGTCGTTATGGCTCCCTTTATTTTTATTGAGGAAAATTATGCTTTATCATGATGGATCCCTGGATTTGTTCTGTGAACCTTATTTGGCTGAATGAGCCTTCCATCTCTAAGTTGGCTTTTTACCCTCTTAGAACCTTGGTAGTGCCTCTGTCCTTTCCTGTGGCCTCCAAGAGCTCCATCTCCCTTGAACTCCCAAGGAGGCTAGTTTAGTAGTTCTTCAAAGAATCTAGATGATTCTTTAGAGACTATTTTTTCAGGATGAAAGTTTTAAAAGACTTGTTCTTTTGAATGCATGCACATGTGTTGTTGTTGTTGTTAATAGGTGCCAAGGAGAAGGATGACGGAAGCCCTGGCTGATCTTGCTCCAGTCCCACAATTTCTGCTATGTGTAAGCTAATTGTTGCAAACGTTGTGCCAATTTAAAATTCTTCTTTTCTTCCACTGACCATTTGCTTTACAAAGCATTACGTCCTTCTCCGGGGACACCCCACCTCTGTCTGACAACGTGCCCAAAGTATGTGTGTAGATTGCTCAGTGTCAATTCCACGCACATGAGGAGTGAGGCAGTCTTTGTTGCCTGCTGGGCTATTAAGAGTTGGGATTGCACTTTCGTGTGGATACACACAGCTCTGTGTGTGGATGCATTAAAGATTTCTCTAATGTCTAGTGTCTCGTTGTCAGCTATCTTCCCACACAATGAAATAACCACACAATTTCCTCTTGCTTCTATGCACTCTGTAATATTTTCCTATATACATCTGTTGCTGGCAGGATCTTATTTCTTGCTTTGGCTCCCTTCCACTTTATTTTTAAGTGTCACTATTTCAAATATTTTATGGACAGGATAAAGGTATGAAGAAACATTAGGCATTTCCTAAATGTTTCCCGGGTAGATTGAACACAATCCACTTCTGCCAAGGAATGCAATTGTTAGCTCCTGGGAAGGATGCTGGAGAAGGGGGAATTATACCTGTAAGAGCCCCACCTTAACACACAGTGGCCTCCACACCTAGGGTTTAGATGAATAATTTCCAGTCCCCTCAAAAATTTGAAGCTTTTCCATTGTACACGTCTTTTGAAAGCAATCAATAAGAAGAACCAATTCACTGAACTTTGCTGTTTAGATTTCTCTTTCCTTTATAGAATGACTCTGCTTTCATTAATCTTAGGTAAAAATGGAAGAGGTGACTTTGTGGTGCAGGCTCACCAACAAACATCTGCATATGTTGGCCTATAAACAAATCCCTTGTTGGAAGGTTTATGTTTCCCTGACCCATCCCCCATGGGCTTTTGTTGTCTATGAGAAATAGAGGGGGATTACAGAAGTCATGCTACTACTAATAGGGAGCTCTAATGGCTTAGTGGTAAGAAATCGCACTGTCAATATGAAGGTAACCAGTTTCAGTCCATCAGTTGCTCTGTAGGAGAAAGATGGACATTTTTTACCAGTGTGATTTACAGTCTCTAAAAATCCACTGGAAGGTAAGCTATGAGTCAGTTCTGACTTGAACAGCAATGAGGTTTTGTTGTTTTGGTTGTTTTTTTTTTAAAATTACCTCCAATAATATTGTTATTGTTGTTAGCTGCCAAAAAAATGTCTTTGATTCATAGGCATTTGGCTTATAAGAGAACAAAATGATATCTGATTTCTTACAATTGCTAGGATGTTCAAGTTCATGGTTGTGGCTATTTTATCAAGACGCCTTACTAAGGATCAATTTTCCCTGCCCTGTTTGATCCTCTAGTTCACACATAATACCCTCAAGCAATTTCTACTGATGCATCAAAAGTGAATAACTCCTACAATGCTCTGTTTTGATGTATATGGTTTTAACTGGCTAATTTTCAGAAGTAGATAGCCGGCCTTTTCCCTTAGTCTTATCTAAGAGTAGAAGCTCTGAGGAGACCTGTCTGCCAGGGGTGACGTCACCTTGGTGACATTTGAAATGCTAATGGCAGAGCTTCTAGTATCACACTACCACACAAGTCACGATAGTATGACAAACAAGGTGGTAGATTGTCAACAATACCTAATAACCAGATGTTGTGCTAAAATGTTTTATGAATTTAATCTTCATTTACAACATAGAGGAAGTAGAAGTTGAGAGAAGTTAAGTGTCTTTCTTAAAGCGATAGGGATACAAAGTGGCAGAGTTGGCCATTCATCAGACCACTTTTAAGCAGAACAGGAGTTATAAAGTCTTAGGTTTCTGTAACCAAAGTGCAACTAGAGTGCTCCTTAGAAGTCAAGATGGTGGCAGAGACAGACAGAGCATGCAAAGACCAACTTGGCACGCAGAGATTGATGCAGACAGTAGGAATCTGAGTCAGAACATTTATAAAACTAATTCATTTGGGAGCCACAGGTTCAGTAAGTCATGGCCCTGGCAGAAACTGCCAGCTGAGCCTCAGCTGGAAGCTGCCAGCCAAGTCATTGTGGGACCCACTGGCCAGTAGCAAGCAGGTCAGCAGGAATTTGACTGAGTTTTCTTAAGACCCGCTGGACCCATAGCCCTGCTGGAGTGAGAGCTATTGGGTGAGAGGCACTGGGTGAGAGCCAGATAATTGGAACTTAAGTAAGAACCCTGTGTTCAAGCACACCCAGACAGCTGAAATCTGAGTAAGTTTCCCAAGTGTGCCTGCCCTGCCTCTGTGCTTGCCTGCCCTCATGCCCACCCTGTCCCTCATTTGGCTCCACACTTGTGCCTACATGGTAAGTCAACTAACTTGCCTTTAATCTGGAGTACCTTGGTCTGACTTAGCTACAAAAGGCTGCTCTCACAGGCCCTGAACTGAACCTTCCCTTGAGTCAGAAGCTCAGAGAGAAACACAGGTGGGGTAGTTCCCCCACCATTTCCTAAAGCAATGTCTTCAGATCAAGAACCTATCATTGCCTCAGACATGAGAAACTCTACCACAGCAATGTCATGAAAGAAGCAGGATATTTCACACCGTAAACAAGCAAAAAGCAAGATGTCATCCCCAAAAGGTGACACAATATCAATGGATTTCCTGAAGAAAGTCTGATGGAACTTTCTGACACAGAATTTCAAAGAAAAATGACTGGATATCTTCAATGGGTGAAAGACAAACTTGAAGAATTACAGAACACTGCAAGCAAAAACAAGGAGGAGCTTAAAAAAAAAACCCAAAAAACCAAACCCAAACCAATCCAGAACAATGCAGATAAAACAAATGAGACATTAGGCACTGGAAGAATAAGAAACCATGATCCAAAATACGAAGTCCAATATTTCAGATGCTGTCAACCTGATAGAGGGACACATGAACACAGTTGAAGAGATGGAACACAGAACTAGTGAAATAAAGAATTGTCACCACTGATATGCTAGAGCAAAAAGCAGAATCACAAAGGAAGGGAAAAGAAGAAAACCTAAGAATAATGTGTGACACCATGAAGAGAACATGTGCATCATCAGAATCCCAGAACAGGAAGAAGCAAGAAAAGGCACTGAAAAAGTTGTGAAAGAATTACCAGAGGACAACTTTCGAGGTAAAATGAAGAATCAGAGAATATATATTCAAGAAGATGAGCTAACACAATATAGAATAGACCCCAAAAGAAAAACATCAAGGTATATCATAGTCAAATTTGCCAGAGTCAAAGATAAGGGGGAAATTCTGAAAGCAGTGAGGGAGAAACAAAGAGTAACCTATAAGGGAGAGCAGATAAAATTAAATGTTGATTTCTCAGCAGAAACCATGTGAGCAAGAAGACAGTGAAATGACATATATCAAACACTGAAAAACACAAATGCCAACCAAGAATACTGTACCCTGCAAAACTTTCCATGAAATATGAAGGAGAAATCAAGATATTCCCAGAAGAAGAACAAAACCTAAGGGAGTTCATAAAAACAAGACCAGTGTTGCAAGAAACACTAAGAGGTGTCCTTCTTATAGAGGTGCCACATAAGAAAACATAAGAAAATGAATCATTGTAATTCATCACATTAACAAAACAAAGAACAAGAACCACATGATCCTGAAAATTGATGTAGAAAAGGGCCTTTGACAAAAATCCAACACCCTTTTCTGATTAAAACACTCAACAAAATAGGATTGGAGGGGAATTTCTTCAACATAGTAAAAAGTATATACACAAACCCGAGAGCCAACATTAAAGGGTTCTTGAGAACAGGAACTAGGCAAGAATGCCCACTATCACCTCTCCTATTCAATAATGTATTTGAATTCTTAGCAATAGCAGTAAGATAAGAGAAGGATGCAAAGAAGTATCCAAAATGGCAAAGAGGAGGTAAAATTTTCTGTATATGCAGATGATATGATACTATACTTAGAAAACTCTAAAGTCTCAGCAAGAAAACTACTGGACATAGTTAACCAATTCAGCAAAGTGGCAGGATACAAGATCAACATACAAAAATCAATTGGATTTCACTACAGTGATAAAGAGAAAACAGAACTCTAGCTAAGAAAAACAAAACACTTCACAATAGCTAATCACAAGATTAAATACTTGGGAGTAAATATAAAAAGAAGCACACGGGATCTATTCAAAGAAAATTACAAAATATATTGCTACAAGAAACAAAAAGAAAGCTGGATAATTGAAAGAATATACCTTTCTCATGGATAGGAAGACTCAATATTGGGGAAATGACAGTACTACCAAAGGCAATTTACACATTCAATGCAATCCCAATACAAATACTAATTCCATTCTTCAACAAGATGGAAAAGGTAATCTCCAATTTCATTTGAAATGGAAAGAGGGTCCAAATAAGCAAACTACTTCTTAAAAAGAGAAACAAAGAAGGAGGCATCTCACGCCCTGATTTCAAATCCTACTGTACTGCCGTGGTGGTCAAGACAGTATGGTACTGGTACAATGACAGACACAAGATCAAGGGAACAGAATTGAGAATCCAGAAATCAGCCCATCTACCTATGGTCAACCGCTTTTCACAAGGAGATGAAATCACTTAAGTGGGGAAACGATAGGCTTTTTAACTATCTGTAAAAGAACTCAAGCAAGATCCACACCTCACAAACACAAAAACCAATTCAAAGTGGATTATGGACCTACGACTAAAACCAAGGACTATAAACTTCATTAAAGAAAAGCTTGGAAGAACTTTAGAAGCACTAATCCACAACATGAACAGTCTTCTAAGCATCCTGAAAAACCTACAACTAGGAGAGGATAAAATAGACTGAATGGGACCTTCTAAGAATCAAATCCCTATGCACATCCCAAAACTCCACCAGGGTTAAAAAAGAAAGCCACAGACTGGGGAAAAAACACTTAGTAATGACATGTCAGATAAGGGACTTATATCTAGAATTTATAAAATACTCAAGCAATCCAACAAGATAAAGGAAAACAACCCAATTGCAAAATGGGCACAGGATATGAACAGACACTTCAACAAAGAAGACATTCAGATGGTGAACAAACACATGAAGAAATGTTCAAAATTCCTAGCTCTAAGAGAGATTCAAATAAAAACAACTATGAGATATCATCTCACCCCAGTAAGAATAGCAACATTTATTAGAACAGCAAACAATTAATGCTGGTGAGGTTGCAGAGAAACTGAAACCCTTATTCACTGTTGGTTGGGGTGTAAAATGGTGCAACCACTATGGAAGGCAGTATGGCACTTTCTCAGAGTTGGAAGTAGAAATAGCATTTGCCCCAGCAATTCCACTACTGGAAATATACCCTAAAGAAACCAGAACTGCCGCCCAAGCAGATAAATGCACACCCATGCTTATTGCTGCTTTGTTCACAATAACAAAGAGTTGGAAACAGCCCAAGTGCCCAACAACAAACAAACTGATGGAGAAGCTGTGGTATAGTCATACAATGGAATACTATGCTGCATTGAAAAGCAAGGAACTCATGAACTATTATACAAAATGGGTGACCGTGGAGGACATTATGCTGAATGAGGTGTCTCTGTCTCAGAGGGAAAAATGCTGCATAGTACCACCATTGTAAAAACATGACTGACATTGGGGTTGGGGGAAGACAGAGGAAAGAGGGAATGGATAATATATACTGCATTGAAATGGATGAGGGAGAGAACCGTTTAAATGGGATATATGATTAGGTATTATTGTCATGACAGGAGTCCAGAGTGAAGGCTGCATAGTAGAGTGGACTTGGGAGGAGGGATTGTAATACAGTGAAATAATTTTTCTTTTACTTTTCAAAGAGAAGGACGAACTGGAGGGGAGGAGTGGGCAGGGAGAAAAGTGCAACAATGAATGAATGGAAATCCAAAGTCTCTGTAAACTTTCTTTAAAATGAATTTAAAAAAAATAAGTAAAGATGTTGAAACTTTGTCTCACATACCTTGGGCGTGCTGTCAGGAGGGGCCAGCCCTTGGAGAAGGATATCATGCTCAGAAATGTGGAGGGTCAGAGAAAGCGAGGAAGACTCTCAGTGATATGCACTGACACAGTGACTGTAGCAATTGGATCAAGGATATCAGAGATGGTGAGGATGGGACACTCTAGGAAATAATCCACATCTGTTGTTCATAGGGTCACTTTGAGTTCCAGTGGACTTGATGGCATCTAACAACAAGGTTCTGTGATAAAGTTTGTGGACATTTTAGTGTCCATGGAATAATTGTACTTCTTAAAGTTATTGTCATCTTAGATTCTGCTAATTTCAGCATTTTAAAGAAACAGTATTCTTTCTATTATAAAAGAAATACATACTCATCTTAGCAAATGCACAGAAAAATCCATACCTAAGTCCCACCATGTTGTTATACTTCCTTTTAATAATTTTTATATACCTTTTTCTTATTATTTGTTTCACATGCTGGTGGGGATTCTGTATGTACAATTTTGCATGGTTCAAAAATTTATCTCATTGCCTTTGTATTTCTCTGCTGATTTTTCCTAAAGGCTGACTGGTACACAATTGAATGCAATGTATAGTTAACCTTCACCATATTATTTAGCATTTAAGTGGTTTCTATTTTCATTATTCTAAATATTACTGTGTTTAAAGTCACCAGGCATAAAGCTTTTCTGTATCTTGGATTATTTCCTTAGAGATTCCACTGAAATACAATTACCAGATCAAAGAATGAAAATCTCTTTAATGTTCATTATAAATGTTGTGAAGATGGTTTCTGAGCTAGCTATACCAACCAGCAATGTCAGAGAATGATTGGACGGTGTTAAGCAACACAAAATCTTTCATATCTGTCAGAAGACGTGCTTGAATTTTCACTATGAGAGAGATTAATTTGTAGAATCATAGAAAGTGAAAAATTCTCCAGCAGAGTAAAAAAGAAAACCCACAGACTGGCAAAAACAATTTGGCAATGACATCTCTAATAAGAAACTCATATATAATATTTATAGAATACTTCAGCACCTCAACAAGTAAAAGGTAAATAACCCAGTCACAAAATAGGCACAAAATTTAGACACTTCACAAAAGAAGATGTTCAGATGGCAAACTTGTTCACAATCCCTAGCTCTCAGAGAGATGCAAATAAAAACTACAATGGGATATCATCTCACACCAGCAGCGACAGTTAATTGCCAATTTCAAAACAGCATGAAACAACAAATGCTGGTGAGGCTGTGGAGAGATTAGAACTCTTATTCACTGCTGATGGGAGTGTAAAATGGTACAAGTACTATAGAAGCCAGTCTGATGCTTTCTTAAAAAGTTAGAAATAGAAATAGCACTTGACCCAGCATTTCCACTACTGGGAATATATCCTAAAGAAAGCAGAGCTGCCACCCAAGCAGATAAATGCACACTAATAATGTTGTTCTATTCACAATAACAAAGACATGGAAGCAACCCAAGTGCCCATTAAAAAAAACAAAACAAAAACAAATGGATAGAAAAATTATGGTACAGTCACAGTCTGGAATATTATGCAGCACTATAAAACAATGAACTCATAAAACACTACATAATATGGATGGCCCTGGAAGACATGCTGAAATCCAATCTTTCTGTAAAGGTTGTTAAAATCACAAGAAAAAAAAAAGAAAATGAAAACTGGAAGTGATGCTGGATGTTATATATCACAACTTTTCTTTGTAGAGACAGTGAGATGCAGAGAGGTTGTGATTTACTCAACTTCTCCTAGGGAGTTAGAGGCAGCATCAAGAATTGAAATCAAGACACTCGGCTTCCAATTCCAGGTTGTTCCACTATGATTCTGTTTACTCCAGTCCTTGGATCATGTTACCTTTTCCATCCTGTAAGGATCCTGTGAGTACTCCTAGACTAAGTTATTGACAGAGCAGAACAGTGTCTAGCCCTCATGAGGAACATAATTGGGGCAAAGAGGTCTTTTTGGTCATGTTCAGTTATGCCATGTAGACTGCTACCACTTCTGCCAACACATAAGGCCTATTCTATTGAGAAACAGTTCTGAGAGAAGCTCAGCTCTCCCCTTCGGACAATCAGATAAATGATTTGACTCTTTTCCTGGGCTCGCTGTGATAGAACTGAAGATACGGAAAATTAATGAAAGAGGTGTCAGAATATATACCACATCTAACTCGGACTTTAAGAAAAGGTTAGGTAGTGTGGAGAAGGCTCTTCACAGAAGCTGAATAGAGCAAGCCTTTAAAACAGCTGGGCAGGAAATGAATGGGCCATAAGTGAAAAGGTGTCGGAAGTGGACAGGACAAAGCTAAAGGCCATAATTCAGAGGGTAAGGGTGGCCTCGATGCAGATCTCACCATGATCAAACATGGGCTTAGGTTGGAGAGTTGGGAAAGAGGACCCTAGAGATCTTTGAGAACATCTGGTCCATCTTCCTCATTGACTTGTTAATAATAACAACAGCAAATATTTATATTGCACTTCCCTGCTAAGTACTGCTCCAAATCCTTTACAGATATTAAATCACCTAGTCTGTATAACAACTCTACACTCACGATCCCCACTTTATAGATGGAGATAGTTAGGTGGGAGAGAGTAAAGAACTTGCTGGGGTCACTTCGCAAGTTAAGCAGTAGCATCCTATTTGAACCCAGCCATTTAGAAACAAAGCACATGTATTCAATGTCCATATGGTATTGTCTCATGTGGAAGTGAGAACATTGAGGCTCAAGAAAAGAAGTAACCCTATTTACCTTCTTGAGATTGCCTGGCAAGTTAATTCCAAAGTTGGAATTTGAATTCTGAATGCTTCTTGGTGTCCTTTCTTGGTGTCCAAAGCTTTCTTTACTTCTGACAAGAGCTTGAGCCATTTAAGTAGCTAATGTGTAATCAAAGTGCTGGCAGGTAAGCAACCAGAACATAACATCTTTCCTATGAAAAGTAAAGTATTAGCTAAGCTTCCTTATTCCTCAGTGAGGCTCTGGGTACAATGCCTTGGACTGGGAGGTGTTCTCCTGGCCTCGACTAGAAAGGGAGCATGGCTTCACAGGTGGCACTGGCTCAATTGCCATTTTCTGCCACCAGTCTACCTAATCCACTCCCACTACCATGTCAAGTTAGACTTTTCCCTACTGTAGCCACATGATTGCAGAGGCAGGCTTCCAAATAGAAATGAGCATTAGCTTCTGTTGCTTCATAATCTCCTTCCTAGACAGCATTCTGCTTTGTTTGGGGTTTTCTGTTGTTGTTGTTGATATGTGTGTGTGTGTGTGTGTGTGTGTGTGTGTAGGGTTTTTTGGTTCGTTTTAAGTTAATAAAGGATACTGAGGAATCAGAACAGGAAACTGGGAGGAGAGAGAAGAGAAATAGTGGAGTATTTGTGAAAATTTGAGATTAGTGAATCAGACTCCTGAAATATTTTTGACAATCTCATTCAATTCAAATCAGCAGATATTTGAAGGATTTTTGGCTGCTGTCCTGAAGCCTCATCACCTGGACCGCTACAATAGCTTTTTTCTTAACCCATCTCTCTACCTCCAGTCTTGATCTTCTAATTAAGTGCTGGGACTAGAAAGACCTTTCATGAATACAGACTCAATCAGGAGCTTTCAAACCTTCCCATTCCACCAGGATAAAGTCTATAATTCTTCACTTGGCTTCTCTCTTTGTTTTCTTGCACTGCCAGACACATGTTAGTCTCACTGAGTAGTCTATGGGACTCCCCTGATTTTTCATGTGTTCAGGGAGGACTGTAGTACAATGGAATGAGTTTGGTCAGTAAACCAGGGCACCCCTTCCAACTAAAGTTAAACTAAAGCACTATACACATTTATTTACTCTCCTAAAGTCTCAGTTTCTTCATCTGTTAAATGTGCACAATTAATGCCTACCTCACAGGATTGAATTTGAAGCACCGCCTAGGAAGCATCTGATACAGGTACTATCACATTCAGGAGGTGATGATTCTCAAGAAATTACAATGATGATGATGTGTATGAATATTTATAGGACGGCTATTCATAATAGCCTGAAAGTAGAAAAGACCCAAATGTCTATCAGCAGATCAAAGGATAAACAAAATGTGTTAACACACATAACAATGAAATATTGCATAGCTCTGAAAAGAAAGGAAGTTCTAATACATGCTGCCATGTGGATGAAACATGAAGATGTGTGGGGTTAAAAAGAAGCTAGACACAAAGCACAACTATTGCATTATTACTTTGATATGCAATATCTAGGACAGGCTGATGGGCAAGAGGCAGAAAGTAGAGAAATGGCTGACAGAGCTGGAGGAGACAGGAGAATGGGAAGTGGTTGCTTAATGTGTACACAAAGTGTTACTGTAGGGGAGGAACAGTTGAAACTAGTGTGGTGTTACAGCGTTGTGAGTGGGGTAAATATCACTGGATTTTTTTAAACTCTTACAGGATTAATTATATGTGGATTTCACTATAATTTTAAAAAATGTTCTGAAGTCATTGAGTTTAGCAGAGATGTATAGGTTTTTCTAATGCCACACTTCTCAGAACATCTAATGGACTTGAATGCTTTATAAGCCTCCTGGAAGTGTGTAATGTGCAAAGAGCTTAAACTTAATTGACAGTGTGTCAAAACTCCCATGCTTTTTGCTACACACCCCCCACCCCAATCTCTTTTAACATCATATGGAGCCAGTACTTCTTGGAACACAGTTTGGGAAATACTGATATTTTTTTAATTCTCATTTTATAGTTCAGAAAACGGAGTTTCCAAGTTTGCTGTTACAGTATTGCTATGCCACTGCTCTCAACTCATAATGATTCCATGGGACAAACTGTGCCAGCAGGGTTTTCTAAGCTGCAAACTGTGGAAAGTGATTACCAGGTCTTTCTCCTATGGACCCTCAGAGTGGGTTTGAAGCAACAATCGGTGGTTAGCCAAGCACTTACCCATTACACCACCAAGATGCCTTTATGGAATGTACTTGAATATTTAAAATCTTACTTGCATGTCAACCTATGAAGTATGACTATTACTTTATGAGCAAAGAAATATTGTTTGGAGATGAGTGTGAAAACAAAGTCAAGTAAAAATGCTAAGACAAGTTGGAAAGAGACCCTCTCCAGGGGTTGGTATTTTTATTTCCAAAGCATTGGAAGGTCTCAGGAGTAAGACTTTCATTGTAGAAAATTCAAACACACACACACACACACAATTTGCAAAGAACAATTAGACAGAATGTTAAAATTTTTAGGTTTATATCTTTCTATGCTTTTCCCTGTGCATAGAGGTTTTTGGGCTTTTGTTTGTTTGTTTGTTTGTTTTTTAAAAAAGGAGGGGAGAACTATAATTATACTCTGGTGGCCTAGTGGCAAGAAGCTGTGCTGCAATCCCAAAAGCAGGTGGTTCAAGGCCATCAGCTATTCTGTGGGAGAAGGATGAACATCCTCCTCCTGTATTATTAACTGCCTCTGGAAACCCGCTGGAGGGTCAGTTATGGGTCAGTTGTGATTCTACGGTACACTACCACCACCACCACCACCACCACTACCTATGTTTCTTAAATGAACAATGATCTTGGCTACTTTTTCCATGCCATTCAATATTCCTGTATAACATCATTTCTCATGTCAGAAAAGTAACTTTGATTATACAACCACAGATGATAAGAAAAAACAGGGGAAGCACCATCTCCAAGAGACCAGTGTGCGCATATGGAGCCCTTGGGTGTGGTCATTTTTGAGAGAGACACATTCAGAACCTGGCAGGACAGTTTCATCGTCCAGTTTGATCAGGTCGTCTTCCAGATTATCAATGCATTGATCACGGTGCCCATGATATTGTGTGTGGCACTCACCTGGCAGACAGCATGATTGGCAGCTGCTGTGCTCTGCAATTCCTTGGCCTTATTTGACCTTGGCTCCATCAATCCAGCTGTCAAGCCAATGGATTGACACAGTGAGTACCAAAGTAGACTTCTGCCTGCCAAAGATGGTGAGGATGGCACAGGAGATGGCAAGGTTCAGACCCATTGCTCATAGGGAAACTATGAGAGGTAGTCAACTCGATGACACCTAACAATATGTCTCTATGGGGCACACTTGCCTCTTAGTCGGAGACACTCCCAGCCTCTCTGGCTCCCTCCCTCATGGCCTTTCTCCATCTCCACTACCACCATTTCAAATAATTAAAATGAGAGATAATATTTATTGAACATTTCATTTGTGCCAGGCACCAGGCCAAGCACTGTTCAAGGATTCTCTTATCTCTTCTCATAGTTACTCTTTGAGGTAGACCCTAGCCACGCCCCTCCCTAGAGAGACATTAGGTGTTTGCTGAAGGTCACAGAGCTAACTGATGGCAAAATTGAAATGCAAGCCTATCTAGTTTCACAACCTGGATTCTTAACTACCAGAAGGAACACGCCTGGAACACACTCACAGCAGCTTTTCCTGCTGGTGATAAGCTGAGGCCAGGCCCTCAGCTTTTACTTGGTCTACCTAATAGCTTGGTCATGCCCTTCCTTCCCCAGCCTGATCTTGCCCCGAATCTCACTCTACAGTGAAGTGAGTGGGTGCTGGACTGGGGTGGGCTTGGGAAAGGTGTTGCATCTGAATTCTTGAGCAGACAAGTCTGTGGTTGAGAAGACAGCAGATGTGAACTCTAATCCTACTGAGCCAGTCAAAACAGGAGCTGGGCTTAAGAGGAAAGCTTTCCATTTTCCTTTTTTTTTAAAAAAAATTAAATGGTTATGTCATTTTCATGATCTATTTGAGCAATCATGGACTTTATAACACTTTACTTTTTGTTTATTTATTTTTACTATTTTTGTGTGTTTGTTTTGTGTGTACTGTCAAATTGGATCCGACTGGTACAGGAGGACATTGACCCTCCTTCTGCAGCAGAGCATCTGGTGTTTATAACACTTTAAAGAAGTCTTTTGTCCAATGCACTATGCCACTTGATTTCTTGGCTACCCACATAGTGGTGGTGGTGGTGCTGTTAGGTGCCATCAAGTTGATCGCAACTCATAGTGACCTTATATATACAACAGCTCTGAACCCTGCTCTATCCTGAGCCAACATCATTGTCTCTGACACACTTACCCCCATTTACCTGTTACTGTGTCAATCCATCTCATCAAAGGGTCTTCCTTTCTTGTGCTATCCCTCCACCCTCCCAAGCATGAGGTCCCTCTCCAAGGACTGGTCCATCGCTGCGACATGCCTCCCATATGTCAGATGAAGCTTCACATAGTAGAACATAATCATAATAATCAAACCAGGCTGCTCCTTGGAGGCAAGGATTCTGGGGCTTCGCCTGACATACTTTGGACATGTTGTAAGGAGAGACAGGTCTTTGGAGGGGGACATTATGCTGGGCAGAGTGGAGGGACAGCGCAGGAGGGGAAGACCCTCTATGAGGTGGATTGATTCAGTGACTGGGGTAATCAGGATGGGTGTGTCAGAGGCAGTGCGGCTAGCGCAGGATAGAGCAGGGTTTAGGGCTGTTGTACATAGGGTCGCTATGAGTCGTAAATGACTCGACGGCACATAACAACAACAACAACATATTAAGAAATTATTTCTAAAGTAAACAATAATAATTGCCCAAAGATTTCTACAACCTAGTAATGGCTTGGACTACAGTGCATTCTGGAATCTAAAGTCTTTCACCTTTTCAGTGCAGGTGGCAGAGTCGCTCCGCTCAAAACCTTTAGGCTTAATCCCTCTCGTTTATTTCTACTGGGATGGAGCTTCAGCTGGCAACTCACTTCGACTCCAATGCTAACAGGAGGGGACTCCCTGAAAACCAGGCTCAGCTTAATCACTTAGTCACCTGCAGAAATGGAGAAGCTGGGAAGGAGATGGGCAGCAGGAATAGGAGCAAGTGCCCTGACACAGCCATCAGTCACAGCCACGGTGCTCGTAATGATCGAGCACGCGCCTATCATCAGAGTGGGCTGAGTGGCTGGAGAGCCAGCCAGCAGTTTCCTAATTTCCTCAAATGGTGCTCAGCTTGAGCCTGGGTGCTCAGGGAGCTGTTATCCGGGTAGAGGTGGTGCTATTATGCTAATTTCTGTGTATCCCAGAGGTCCTCAAAGAACAGAGACTTGATCAACCACAGGAGGAATGGTGGCAGTTAGCACAGTCATGGTGCCTGGAAGCAGCAGTATTCATGGGACAAATATGCATGGGCATAATCCTGAACTTTCTTTATTTTAAATTTATTTTAATGAAAGTTTACAGAGACTTAGGGTTTCCAGTCATTCACTGTTGCAGTTTTCTGGACTTTTGAGAGAGAGAAAAAGTGAGAGAGAAAGAGATAATCCCTGCATAATATTTTTTTTTACTTAATTGTGACACATTGAGAACTAAGGTGTGCCTACCCTAGCCATGATATTTTCAACTGAGTTATATCCATGTGAAAGTGGATGATGAATAAGGAAGACCCAGGAAGAACTGATGTCTTTAAATTATGGTGTTGGTGATGAATATGAAATTTGCCATAGACTGTCAGAAGAATGAGCACATGTGTTTTAGAAAGCTCCTTAGCATGGAAGATGATAAGATTGGATCTTTCATCATTTGAGTATGTTAATAGAAGGGGCCAGTCCCTGAATGGGGACATCACGTCTTATAAAGTGGATGGTCAATGAAAAGGGGAAGACCTTCAATGAAATTGATTGAAACTGGGGCTGCAAAAATGAGCTCAAACATAACAATGACCATGAGGATAGCACAAGATCAGGCCATGTTTTATTCCATTGTACACAGGGTCGCTGTGATGTTGTTGAGTACTGCCAAGTCAGAACTGACCCCTAGTTGACCCTCCGGCGGGTTGTCAGAGACAGGAAATTGCATGGGAGGAGAATGTCCATCTTTCTACCACGGAGCAGCTGGTAGATTAAAACTTTGCGTCAGCCGTGCGATTCCTTACCACTAAGCCACTAGAACACCCTACAAGAGTCTGTCTCTATGAGTCGGAACCAACTCAAAGGCATCTAACACCAACAATTCTGTTATTTAACCCCATAAGACATTGTTATGTTGTTGTTATGTGCTGTCGAGTCATTTGCGACTTATAGCGACCCTATGTACAACAGCCCTAAACCCTGCTCTATCCTGTGCCAATCACACCGTCTCAGACACACCCATCCCGATTACCCCAGTCACTGAATCAATCCACCTCATAGAGGGTCTTCCCCTCCTGCGCTGTCCCTCTACTCTACGAAGCATGATGTCCCTCTCTAAAGACCTGTCTCTCCTTACAACATGTCCAAAGTATGTCAGACGAAGCCCCAGAATCCTTGCCTCCAAGGAGCAGCCTGGTTTAACCATTAGAATTATGAAATCCTTTATTAGCACAGCACTGGTCTTTCAGTTTGCTACATGGGGTGACTTGTGGGTTGTTATGATACCAGAAGCTATGCCACTGGTATTTCAAATGCCAGTAGGGTCACCCACAGTGGACAATTTCTGCAGAGCTTCCAGATTAAGACTGGCTAAGAAGTATGATTTGCAACGTACGTCCAAAATAACAGCCCTTCAAAAACCCTGTGTACAACAGAGTAACACAGGTCGCTAGAGTATTAGGTATAAGAGGTAAAGATCAGACGGGAAGTCACTCAAAATGAGGTGAAACTAATGCAAACAAGCATTACTCATTGGAATGCAGAAGACACAAAGCATGAATGTAGAAGAACTACAAGTTGTACAAAATGAAACAAAAGGCATAAAGATTGAAATTGTAGGCCTTAGTGACCTGGAATGGACTGGCATGGGCCACTTTGAACCAGGTGATCATATGATCTACTGTGCCAGTAATGAAATGGTGAAAAAGAATGGTATTGCATTCATAGTTACAAAGATCAATCTTGAAGTACAATATTGTACACTTTAGAATACTATCCATGTCTGTATACGGAAGGCCTGATAATATAACCATTATTCAAATGTATGTACCAATAGCTAAAGCCAAAGAGAAGGAAATTGAAGGTTTCTACCAACATTTACAGTCTGAAACTGATTGAACAAGGAATCAAGTTTCTTTACTATTTGGTGACTGTAACACAAAAGTTGAGAACAAAGAAGAGGAACTGGTAGTCAGTAATTATGGACTTGGTGACAGAAACGAGGCTAAAGTCCAAAAAAAAGAATTTTCCAAAAGGAATCAATGCAAATGCAAAATGAACCAATGTGAATGAATGCACATACCTTTTGAAAAAAAGCACAAATAGCGACTAGTCACATAGACTTTATTTAATGGATGATACAAGAATCAGATTGACTACATCTGTGGGGAAAAAATCACTGGAAAAGCTCAATAGCAGTATTCACAACCACACGAGTTGCTGACCAATTGATCAGGCTAACAGTTCATGTGTAAATTCAAACTGAAGCTGAAGATAACAACAAGTCCAAAAGAATGAAAATACAACCTTGAATCTATTCTACCTGAATTTAAAAACTGTCTCAAGAATAGGTTTGAGGCATTTAACATTAATGATCAAGACCAAATGGATTGTGACATGACATCAAAGATATCATCCATGAAGAGAGGAAAAGGAGACAAAGGAGAAAGAAAATGCAAAAATGGATGTCAGAAGAGACTTTGAAAAATGCACTAGAGCATCAAGAACTCAAAATAAAGGGATGCTGAAGTAAAAGAGGTGAACAGTAGATTTCAAAAGTCGTTTGAAAAGACAAAGCAAAGTGTGACTACAGAATGTCCAAAGAGCTGGAAGTGGATAGTAAAAAGGAAAGGACTTGCTCAGCATTCCTAAAGCAGAAAAGAATAGAAAAACAAATTCAAGTTTCGAATTGCAATGCTAAGAGATGCTATGGGCAAAATCTTGAATTATCCAGGAAGCATAAAAAAAAAAAAAAGATGGAAAGAATACACAGAGTCACTGTGCCAGACAGAACTGGTCGACATTGAAATATTTAAAGACTTTTTTAATGTTGTTGTTCCATACCATTGAGTCGGAAGTAACAGATGAAATAAGAGAGCCAAACAGAGAATTTCAAAGGTTAGCCTAAGTAATAAATCTAAATATTATAAGGAAGTGTGTGAGGACCGAGAGCCAGACAAGCAAAAGGGAATGGCATGCTTGGCATTTCTCAAGCTGAAAGAGTTTGAGAAATAAGGAAACTCTCACGTTACAATGTTGACATATTCCAGCCTGGGTGATCTAGTTTGCAATGCGTTGGACCGCTAACTGAAAAGACATCATAGATGGTAACGTGGAGGGCCAGCAGAAAAGAGAAAACATTTCTCCACAAGACATATTGACATAGTAGCCCATCAATGGTTCAAGCACATCAGTGGGTCTGAGAATGGTACAGGACGGGGCAGTGTTTTATCCTATTGTACACAGGCCATACAAGAAGTATGTGAGACGAAGTTTCACCACCCTTTCCTCTAAGTAGCACCCTAGAAGTACCTTCACCGAGATGCATAGTGATACCAATCAAGAAATCAACAGATGTGTTGCACTGGGAAAATCTGCTCTCCAAGAGTTATCCAAAGTACTAAAGAGGAACGGATATCAGTTTAAAAACTATTGGTGTGCCTGGCCCAAGCCATGGTCTTCTCAACTGCTTCCTATGTATGTACAAGTTGGACAGTTGAGGAAGTATTAGAGAAGAATTTATGCCTTTGAATTGTGGTGTGTTAGAGAATAATATCGAATCTATCATGGACTGCTAAAATAACGTTCAAGTCCATCTTGGCGAATGTGCAACCAGGATACTCTTTAACAGCCGGCTTGGTGAAACTTGGATTCACATACATTGTACGTGTTGTCAAGAGGGATCAGTCTTTGAAAAAAGACATCATAGTGGCAAAAGCGGAGGATTTCTGAAAGAGGAAGATTCTCAACAAGAGGGGTTATGCAATGATTTTAACAATGGGTGTGAGCATGATAGAGTGAGGATGGCACAGGATAGGCCAAGGTTTGGACCTGTTGTTCATAGAGTTGCTAGGAGTTGTAGTCTACTCAATGACACATAGCAACAACATTTAGTTGGAATCATAGTAAATGCACAATGTTGCATTCTCCTTTTGGAATTTCTGGTGGTTTTCTACTGAGTTCATTCCAATTCATAGTGACTCAAGAATAGAGTACGATAGAGCAATACTGCGTCTTAGGATTCTCTCAGCTTTAATCATTATGGAACAGAAAACGTGGCCTAGTGGGTAAGGAGTTGTGTTGTCAACCCCAAGGCATGTAGTTCGCATCTACTAGCTGTTCCAAGGGAGAAAAAAAAATGTACAGTCTCCTCCCATGTAATTTCTAGCCTCTGAAAACTCACATATGTGGGTGGTGTCAGCTATGAGCTGGTTCTGACTGAATGGCACACAACAACACCACCACCACCACTCAGTATGGAAGAGAGCTCTGGTGGCATAGTTGGTAGGCAGTGCTTCTCTACATGAGAAAGATGAGTCATCTCCTCCCATGCAATTTCCAGCCCTGGAAAACATGCTGGAGGATCAGTCATGCATCGATTCCGAATCTATGGCAATGAGAGTTGAGTGGGAATGGTTATGGAAGCAGACTGCCACATCTCCTAGTGGATTTGAGCTCCCAACATTTTAGTTAGCAGCTGAGAGCTTAACTACTATGGCCCTAGATTTCCTTTCTAATCTACTGATGTTTCAGAAATACTTGTTGCTGTTATAGTTTCTTGTCTCTCATTTTCAATGACTGCCTATAATAGCCTCAAGCTGATATATTAATCTGCTAAATAATTCCCGTCATTGGACTTTTAAGCTTTTTCAATATTCTTCCCATTACATTATTATACATATATTTCCACATATGTCCTTTCTCTTCTTTTAAATTATTGCTTTAGGAGACATTTCCAGAAGGGAGGTTATTAGAGCTTGGGTTCGTAACATCTTAACGGCTTTTGATAAAAGTGAGCCCTTAAAAATATTGTCCAAAAAAACCCAACTATGAGATATCATCTCAACACAGCAACAATAGCAAAATTCAACTGAGCAGCAAACAACAAATGCTGGCGAGGTTGTGGATAAACCAGAACCCTTATTCACTGTGGTTGGGAGTATAAAATGGTTCAACCACCATGGAAGGCAATATGGTTCTTTCCCAAAAAGTTGGAAATAGAAATACCATTTGACCCAGCAGTTCCACTACTGGAAATATGTTGTTGTTGTTGTTGTTATTGTTGATTGCCTTCGAGTTGAGCACAACTCATAATGACACCATGAACAAAAAGCCTGAAGCCCCTTTTAAACTATCGACATTGATCAAAGTTCATATAGTTTCCGGAAGGATGTTGTTTAGGAAATGGATGCCATTCCTGCTACTAAAGAAATCAGGACTGCCACGCAAACAGATATATGCAGACCTATGTTTATTGCTGCATTGTTCACAATAGCAAAGAGATGGAAATAACCCAAGTGCCCATTCAAACAAATGGATAGAGAAGCTGTGGTATATTCACACAACGAATACTCTGCAGCACTGAAAAACAAGGAACTCATGAAATATTATACAAAATGGGTGACCCTGAAGGACATTATGCTGAGTGAAACATCTCAGTCACAAAAAGACAAATATTGCATAATGCCACTGTTATAAAACCGGGCTGACATGGGGGTTGGGGGAAAACTAAGAAAAGGGATAAATAATATACACTGCACTGAAGCAGATGAGGGGGAAAACTCTTTAAAAGGAATATATGATTAGGTATTATTTGGATGGCAACAGTTCAGAATAAGAACCCCATAGTAAAGTGGACTTGGGGAGGGGGGAGGAAATTGTACAACAATGATATAATTTTTTTCAAAGAGAAAAGCAAACTGGGGGGGGAATAGGGAGGAAAATGTGCAACAGTGAATGAATGGAAATCTAAGTCCTCTATAAACTTTCGTTAAAATATCACCTAAATTTTTTTTAAAAATTAAAAATATACATTGTCCCAGCAGCTGAAAAGAATAGCACCAGTAGTTGATGGATATGCTTGTTCACTTCGACAGCAACCTAAAAATGTCTGTTGAACTTCTAATGAGTTAAGCATTTTGCCAGGTGCTATGGTTACTAAAAGAAATGAAATATGGACACTGCCTTTGGAGAATTTTCATTCCAGCTGAGGAGATAAGAGAATATGGTTGTTGTAGACGTTGTTGTTGTTGTTGTTGTTAAGTGCCGTCGAGTCGCAGGCGACTCATAGTGACCCTATGAAGGAGAGTCCTCGATGCTTGGGTGCCTTTCATCCTCTCTCCAGGTTCATAAGGTTTCCGGAGGCAAGCTATTATGGAAGTGGATGCCACTCCTCCTTCCACGCTTGTTTAATTGTGGAGCTCCACCCCACTCTCAGTCCGCATTGGGTAGCCAACCATGAACGCATTTGACACATCCGTGTCACAGTGTTCAGCCTCACAGCAACCACAAGTGACCGCAGGACGGCAACTTGTACACCAGGGCTATACAACCTAGAGGAATGTCTGAACAAAAACAATGAAAGACTGGCCTGAGGGCCGCGAACTAAAAGTCACCTACCTTTGCCTAGAGAATACGGTAAGTGCTGTAAATAGAGGCTTGTATATACTTCCATAGACACTCAAATGAGAGCTAGATTAAATAGATGAGTTTACCTCTGTATTCCTAGATCACGTTGTTGTTGTTGTGTACCATCGAGTCAGAACCGACGCAATCCAGTGTGTTTTCAGAAGCAGTAATTGCACGGGAGAAAATTGCCCATCCTTCCCCTGCAGAGCACGTGCCTTCAGGATTTTCTGGATCATAGATTGTAGAGAGGTTGCTTTCTACAGGATATGAAGTGTTTCTGAAACCAAAAGGGGGCATTTCATTTGAATTTGGGGGTTTTTAAAGCCACATTCTTTTCTTTTCCACATTCACACTCAATGTATGCATTTGCTTTTTGTAGTCCCTGTTACTTGATGTACCTGTTTTATTGCATTTTAAAAAAAAAGAATTGGTACTAATATTTACAGCAACTTGTCTATCATTTTGGTCAGGTGCTTATGATCCGTTCAAGCTGATACATCCATTTCAGTGAAACCTAACCACAATTGTTATTGTGTTTCAGCAACCATTTGCTGGAAGGGGGGGAAAAGGAGGGGGAGGGTCATTATGCTGAGTTGAGCTGTGAAGACATCTGGGGAGAAGAAAGGTGATTTTCCCAGGCTCACTCTTGAGTCAGAAGAGCCATTTGATAATGCCATTTAAGAAGAGACCAGCATATTCTTTTAAAAAACAAAAACCACAACAAATTCAGTTATTTTGTTATTGTTGTTATCCAATGGACTATGATTCAAAGTAATCCTCTGTACTAGAGCTCTGAACACTGCCCTATCCTGAGCCAATTTCACGGTTTCCAACATACCTGCCCCCATTGCCACACTCACTGTGTACTCCTCTCTTGCACTACTTGGTTTCAAAAATCACTTTAATAATCCATGTGGCCTTAGTGAATGGGCTTAGCAGTGTGGCAGAGTAGTTTTGTCAAGCCCTGGGCTGGACCTTACTGGAGTTTGTTGTTGCTCTGCACTGTTGAGTCAGAACTGACTCATAGAGGAACCTCCGCCACATTTTTCAGAGGCAGAAATTGCATGGGAGGAGATTCCCCATTTTATTCCTAGGAGCAGCTAGTAAATTTGAACCACATGCCTTTGGGACTGCAGCATAGCTTCTTACCAATAGGCCATCAGAGCTCCCTTAGGGAGTTTATTTAATATGAATGAATAATAGTATAATGCAGCAGAAAGAACATGGACTTAGTAAGTCTGTTCAAATCTTGGCTTTGCTACTCACGAACTGGTACCTCCTTCATCTCACCTGTTAATGGGAGTCCCTGGGTTGTGCAAATGGTTTTACCTTAACAAATCTAAAGAAGGGAGCTCTGGTGGTCTAGTGTGTAAGGAATTGTGCTGCCAACCCAAAGCAGTTTAAACCAGCTGCTATAGCCACTGAATAGCGACCCATTGCAGTGTCAGCTGCAAGTTGCTTCTGAGTAGACAGCCCACAGCAACAAACAGTACAGCAGAGCCTAAAGGAGTCACCCACTGACATCACAGAATGAAGGCCTGGCTGTTTACTTCCGGAAGATCACAACCTTGAAAACCCTGTGGAACACAGCTCGTCCCTGCACATGAGGTATCCACGAGTTAGAACCAACTTGATGGTGATGCTCGTGGCTTGGTTTAAGCTATCATGTGTACACTCTAGAAAAAGTGTTAGTGTTCAGTTAGTTAGTATATGGAAAAATAAATAGCACAGCACAAGTAGCATAGTCTTAAAAGCACCATGTTGTTGTTGTGTACTGTAGAGTCAGAATCGACCCATAGCTGACCCTCCAGTGGGTTTTCAGAGACAGTTAATTGCACAGGAGGAGATTGCCCATCCTCCTCCCACGGAGCAGCTGGTAGCCTTATACCCTGTGCCTTCAGGATTGCAGTGCAGCTTCTTGTCACTAGGACACTACAGCCAAAACCAATGAAAACCCATTGTAAGTATTGCTGTGTAGTCCGTTCTAACTCATAGCAAACCTTCGTTGGGTTTCTAAGGTTGTAAATCTTTATGGGAGGAGACTGCCCATCTTTCTCCTGTGACTGGTAGGGTCTAGCCACTGACCTCCTGGCTAACAGTGCAGCACCGCAGATATTCATGAAATCCTAGTCTTCCCTTTCTCGTTGTTGCTATAACTGGGTTGGGAAGGTACAACAACCCAATTCTAGAAAGGCTAGTAGTAACTGTTCCCTCTTGTTGATTGTCACATGAATCAATTAAAGAATCTGGCAAGAAGACATACGCTCCTTCCATACACACACCACAGAAATGGGGAGAGCCGCACTTTGAATACATCAAACACATAATGGAGCGGCTGTTGTTAGGTGCCATCAAGTCGAGTACGACTCACAGCGACCCTATGAACAGAAGATCTGAACCCTGTTCGATCCTGTGCTGTCCTCACATTTCGTGACACACAAGAGCCTATTGCAGGAGTCACTGTGTCAATCCACCTGGTTGAGGGTCTTCCTCTCCTTCACTGACCCTCCACCCTTCCCAGCATCATGTCCTTCTCCAAGGAATAGGCCCTCCTAACAACATGCCCAAAGTATGTGAGGTGACGCCTCATCATTCTTGCCTCCAAAGAGCACCCCCACGGCACCCTCTCCAAGACATATCCATCTCCTGAACACTCTCAAACAATTTGGGGGCAAGGAGAGTGCTACGGTGCCACTTTCATACTTTGTTTGACGTGCTGAGCAAATTCAGATGCCACCAAGTCTGTGCTTTTGGTTTTCCATCAGCTCCTTGACATCAGGGTGAAACCAAGTTTCTCCTCAGAGGCTAGGATTTTGAAGCTCCATCTCATATCCTTTGAGCATGTGGTCAGAAGGAACTGATCTTTTGAGAAGGACATCATGCTTGGAAGGGTGGAGGAACGGTGCAGGAGAGGAAGACCCAGGATGGGATGGATTGATACAATAACTAGGGCAATGGGGGTGTTGGAATCAGTGAGACTGGCTCAGGACAGGGCAGGCTTCAAAGCTGCTGTACATCGGGTTGCTATGAGTTGCAGGCGACTTGATGGTACATAACAACAACAACATAGACTTCATGTTTCAAGTGATTATGTCAAAGCTTGAGAATATGGCAACTCAGAGTTGCCATGACTAGCCCTTTGGGTTCTCAATGTTATGGTGGACACTATGCTTCTCCTCAGCAGAGATCGGAGTCCTAGTGGCCTGACCTGACATTGTCTGGTGCGTTCCCAAGATGTTAGTCATCACCAGCCCTGCAAACCACAAAGGGATAGGGAACACCACAGGGGGCCTGTCAAATGGACAGGGAGAGATCGCTGGGTGCATTTTGGAGTGGTTGTTACCAGGCCTTCCAAAGTCCTTTTTGTTTCCCATCTCTCAAGTGCGTGGGCCCTGACAAAGGCTAGCACTAAAAGGAACACACACGTGAAGAGGCCACTTAGCATCACTCCCCTCGCTGCAGTGAGACCACCATTACTTTTCATTAAATAGGTAATATTTGGAACAACCCACTTCCTCATCATTAAGGGCCATTAGTAGCTACTCTTTGTCACACATAAGCCCTAATGGAGCCCCATCGAGGGCTTTACTAAAGAGTTGCTAATTTGCAATGAGAAAATTAGTAATACCGGCAGCAGAATTTAGATTTCCCACTAAACCTCTTCTAAATATCCTCCTCTTTTGCCTTTGCCCTAGAAAACAAAGAAACTCCCTAGTATTATAGTGAGGCTTTAGAAAGACAAAAAAATTTCTGGGCCCCTTTGCCTGTAGTTCAGTCTTTGGTCACAAGGAAGTACACTGATCTCTCGCTTCAAAGGTACAAAGCCTTTCCCAGCATCTTTGTTCATTCTGGTTCCAACTCTATCCAGTTTGAGGGCTAGGCCATTTAATGGGGCCAAAGGGCAACAGAAGACCCCCCCTTTATGTCAAGCAAATGCCAGCTTATATCTGTCCCAATATTTCCATAGGAAAAGATTTCTCTAGGCTAACTGTAGCATGAGTGTTTGAGGGAGGTTGTGACAACAGTTATTTTTATGTCCTGATGGCAAATCCTCACAATGGGCTAGAGGACTGTTAATTAGAAGCCATGTCAAAGAGGTAATGTGGCTGGCCCACTTAGATGACCTCAGGTAAAATCAGTGAGAACTGTCTCTCCATTTGTGCTTCAATCTCCTAGATTTTGCAAAGTTTTGTACCAAAATAAAGAGATGATTCTCAGAGTGGCAGCCTGGGCATCTGTGCTTATGCTAAGTTAAAAAATACAGAGATAAGTAGGGTCAAAAAAAAAAACCAAACAAACCAGAAACGTCAAGCAATTAGAGAAAGCAAGCGTTAAGCCTAAAGCATAACGTTTTACTAATAAACTCATAGACAAGTTGGACTTTATTGCCTTTGCTTTCTAGCCATTCATCAATTTTAGTTTTGGCTTTGGCATGATAAATAACAGAGCAGTGGGTGACTTGGGGTAGGTTTTCTTTCCTTTGCTGGGCTCAGGATTAAGAGATAATACGGAGACTGTTCATTGTATATTCTCAAAGCGTGTAGAAATTAAACCCATCAAGGGACGAGGTACTTTATGTTTACCAGAAGACAATTCCAGTTGCAAATGTTTTTTAATTAACAGAGGCTTTGTATCCGCTTTCCTATGAACTCCGCTAGAGTCCTCATGTCTGGGCAGGTGCATCCTGTTCTGTATTAAAGAACAACAAAGGGGCATGCAAGGGAAGGGACACTTCAGACAATTCTTTCAGAATGAGCATACCTCCCTGCTTACTGGATCCTGCCGCTCCGTCTGTGGCATTGTCCAAAATAGTTTCCCTTAACAAAATTGGAGCTCCAGTTGCTTAATTCATTCATTTATTCAACAAACATGTGCTGAGAGCCCACTCTGTGCTTAGCACTGTGTTAGGCTTTAGCTACAGAGTGTTAGACAAAGAGGCTTCACCATCTAAGATGGAAGACAGTCATTCATCAAAGCATCATGCCAAAGTTTGGTGAATTTTTTAATGCCAGAAGTCCTGAGAAGTTTTCCCCTCAACGATTGATCACTTCTTTTCCCCAACAGTACTTTTCCCATTACCTTTCTGGATCTCTCAGATTAACCCCATCCCGTGTTTTCAAGAGGTGCCAGAGAAGCTACTGCAAATCCTATCTGCCACTTTGATATGGCAGAGTCCTACCAAACCCAGGGGCTGTAGAACCCAGAGTCATGACTATTAGTTTTCTACAACACATATGCAATCAGTCTTGGCATACAGAGGCCAACTAATAATCCTCCTGGTTCCTCTTTCTACCTATTGTCCCCATCAGCAGACTCAGACACATCTTGGCTTAGAAGAGGTCTGGCTTAGAAGAGAAGGAAGTAGGGGGAAAAGCAAGAAATTAAATATAAGAGTCAAAGACTTTCAGAGCTTGAATGGGTTTTCTATGCCTTTGATATTCATAGTGTGGCCTATGGATCAGTAACATCAACATCAACTTTACCTGGGAATTTATGTCCCAGAGCTACTTTATAATGAACCCTAGGTGATTGGTTAGCACATTCAAGTTTGAGAAGTGCTGTACTAGAGTAGCAATTTTCCCCACCTGGCTTCCATACAGTAGGTGACAATCTTGTGCAGGACACATTGCCTTAAGTTTGGTAAGACTGTGAACACTTCCATATCATGAGTGAAATATCTCAGTCACAAGAGGACAAATATTGCAGAAGGCCGCTGTTGTAAAATGGGACTGACATCAGGGTTGAGGGAAGACAGAGAAGGAGAGGAGGAATGATGTGTACTGAACTGACACAGATGAGGGAAAGAACTTTTTAAAAGGGATATATGAATGGGTATTCTTGTCATGACAGGAGTCCAGAGTGAAGGCTGCATAGAGAAGTAGACTTGAGTGGTAGGGAGGGATTGTATAAAAATGAAAGATATTTTCTTTCTTTTCAAGGAGAAGAGTGAATTGGGGGTTGGAGGTTGGGTAGGGAGAAAGTGCAACAATGAATGCCCGGAAACCCTAAGTCTCTGTAAACTTACATTAAAATTATTTTTAAAAAAATGATAGGCGAGTACCCCAGTAACCACTGCTATACAGCAGTTTAGAACTAAGGTAGACTCACCATTCTACAGATGAGTGAATTGTATGCGTCACATATGATAAGCTCATTGCGGAGCCAGAGACAAGAATCCTGGTCTTCAGTTATCCTTTGGATCATGTTGAACTGGGGACTTCTTTCTCTTTTTTTCCCCTTAGAAGTTAACTCCCCAGGGGCTATGTTTCTGTCACTTGTGTTCTTGGCTCAAGGTGGAAGTTACTGATATCTGAAGTCAGTTAACATGATTATTTATCAACTTACCTTGGAACAGATAGGTAAATTTTCTCTCTGCAGGTCAAAGCAAAGCATTTGCAATACAATTTCATCCACAAAGACCATTTTCTTTTGACCTTGACCTCCCAGTTACTTTGGCCTCTGGGCTTGACCTTAGCCTTTTTGAAGACTACACATTGCCTAATAGTCTGCTTTGTGAAGTCATACTGTCATGTGATCACATCCCATAAAGCAGAGTCCATAGTGAGACATCCATATTGGACTTTCTCAGGCTCTAAAGGACTGGAGGACGAGTCATTAATAACCTATGATATGTAAATTGCACAACTTTGTGGAATGTAAAGAGGACTTAAAGCTTTTACTGAAAAAGAGCAAAGATTATCCTTCAATATGGATCATATTTCAACACTGTTGTTATTGTTGTTGTGTACCATCAAGTTTGAACCAATCCATAGCTGACCCTCTGGTAGGTTTTCAGAGGCAGTTAATACATGGGAGGAGATTGCCCATCCACGTTGTGATAAATGAAGAAAAAAATTGAGCTTGTTAAGGATTTAATTTTACTTGGATGCACAATCAACACCTATCGTAACAAAAAACAAAACAAAAACACAAACCAACCCAACACCAAAAAATTTTAAAAAAAACCAACACAACAACCCCAAAACAACAAAACCCCCCCATAGTAGCAGCAGTCAAGACTTTTCACAGAGGAAGATATTTGAATGGCCAACAGACACATGAAGAAATGCTCAAAATCATTGGCAATAAAGGAGATGCAAATCAAAACCACAATGACATACCATCTCACCCCAGGAGGAGTGGTAAAGTTTAACAGGATAGCAAGTAATAAATGTTGGAGAGGATGTGGTGAGATAGAAACTCTTGTACTTTGTTGGCGGGATTGTAAAATGGTACAGCCACTCTGGAAAGCAGTTTGGTGTTTCCTCAAAAAGCTGAACATAGAAATTCCATATGACCCAGCTATTCCATTGCTTGGTATATACTCTGAGAAAATGAGAACTAAGGCACAAACAGAGACTTGTACACCAATGTTCATAGTAACCTTATTCACCATAGCAGGAACATGGAAACAGCCGAAATATCCAACTACAATCAAATAGATTGAGAAAATATGATACATTCACACGATGAATACCACAAGGCAGGCAGGAGGAATGCTTTTGTAAATTACTACCTAACTTGGGAGAGACTGGGGAGCATTATCCTAAATGAACTAATTTAGTCCCATAAGGATAATTACGGTATAAGATCATTATTGTAGAAGGTGTATGAGGATCCAAGGGGCGGAGGGGCAGAGTGGATGGGGGAGGATAGGTGGGAGGTTGAGGGTGTTAATCATAGGGTTGCACGATTTGATGAGTGGAGGGGAGAGGTGGGTAGAGGAAATAGGAAAGATCTGGTGTGCAAAACAATGTATAGGAATGTTGTAAGTAAAAGAAAAAGTTTCTTTTAAATAAAAAAGAAATCAAAAAACTTGTTGCATAAGACAAATCTTCAGTCAAGGACTTCTTTTAAAATTGTAAGGAATAAGGATGTCAGTTTAAAGACAAAGGTGACCAAAGCATGGTATTTTCAATTGTTTTATATGAGTGCGGAAGTTGAACAATGAAAGGGTAAGGAAAACCTAAGAAAAATCAATGCCTTTGAATTGTGGTATTGGCAAAGAACATTGAATATACCATGTTGTTGTTGTGATATGCTGTCGAGTCACTTGCGACTTATAGTGACCCTCTGTATAACAGCCCTAAACCCTGCTCTGTCCTGTGCCAATCTCACTCTCTCTGACACCCCAATTACCCCAGTCACTGACTCAATCCACCTCATGGAGGGTCTTCCCCTCCCGCACTGTCCCTCCGCCCTCCCAAGCATGATGTCCCTCTCCAAGGATTGGTCCCTCCTTGCAATATGTCCAGGATATGTCAGATGAAGCCTCAGAATCCTTGCCTCCAAGGAGCAGCCCGGTTTAACCCTCTCTAGGATGAACTTGTTTGTTTTCCTAGCAGTCCATAATATATTCAATATTCTTCTCCAGCACCACAGCTCAAAGGCATCAATTCTCCTTCTATCCTCCCTAGTCATTGTCCAACTCTCTGACTCATAACAAATGCTTGCAAAGACCATGGTCTGTATCAGGTGCACCTTAATCTCCAGAGTGATACCACTGCTCTTCAGCACTTTGCAGAAGTCCCTAACAGCAGAATTTCCTATCACAATACGTCTTTTAATTTCTTGGCTGCTAGTGCCAAGAGTATTGACTGTATGCGTGTGCGCGTGCACACACACACACACACACACACACACACATTTTGAATATACCATAGATTAAAAAAAAAAAAACACACAACAAAACCCAACCCAAACACATCTGTCTTGGGAGAAATGTAGCAAGCGTATTCCCTAAAGACAAAGATGGTGAGACTTCATCTCACATACTTTGGGTTTGTTATCAGGAAGGAACAGTCCTTGGGAAAAGGACACCATGCTTGATAAAGTAGAGGATCACTGAAGGAAAGAAAGAGTCTCAATGAAATGCTGTAATTGCAATAATGGGTCCAAGCACAGTGGAGATTGTGAGGAATGTCAAGGATTGGGCAAAGTTTCGATCTCATGTATAAGTCTCTATAAGTCATAATCAGTTCAATGGCACCTAAGAATATAACAGTAAAACTTACGTGGACTCTAAGCCCCAAATCCTAATTTTTCTGTTTAGTCCTATTCAGCCTTCAATGAAGGCATTGTTGACAGAAAACAAGACTACAAAATTTGATAGAATGCCCATTGAAGTGCTTCAACAAGTGACTGCAATACTGAAGGCTCACTGTTCATGCCAAGAATTTTGGGAGATAGTTACTTGACCAATCAGCTGGTAGAGATCCATATTTTAACATTCTGAAGAAAGATAATTCAACAAAATGTAGAAACTTTTTAACAATCTCATTAATAGCACATACAAATAAAATCTTCTTGAATATGATAATTTTTTTTAAGAAGCCAGTTACAGCAGAACATCAACCTTAATTTGCCATAGATTTATTCCAGATTTAGAAGAAGTAGAATGGATAACTATTGCTGCTGATGTCAAATAGATCTTGGCTGAAAAGAAGGAATTCTAGAAAAAAGTTTATCTGTTGAATATGCTAAGGCATTCAAGTATTTGGCTCATAACAAATTATGGATGGTATACAAAGAATAGGAATTTTTGAACATTTAATTGTGCTCATGTGCAACCTTTACATAGATCAAGAGGCAGTCATTTGAAGAAAACAATGGAATACTTACTGGTTTAATATCAGTAAAGGTGTGCAAAAGGGTTGTGTAATTTCTCTAAACTTATTAAATTTGTATACTAAATGAATAAGCTCAGAAACTGGAATACATGAAAAAGAATGGTACTTAGAGATTGAAAGAAAACTCATGAACAGCCTGTGGTATGTATATGGCACAACCTTCCTTGTTGAAAGTAAAGATTACTTAAAGGTCACTGACTACAGCATTCAATATAAATTCTAGGTCAACCTAAATAAAACAAAAATCTTCAGCAATGAACTAATAAGCAATATTATGGTAAACAAGGAAAACACTGAAGTTGCCAAGGATTTCATTTCACATGTACCTACACTCAAATGTCTATGAAGAAGCAAACAAAAAAATCAAATTACATACTACATTGGCCAAATCTACTATAAAATATCTCTTTAAAATGTTAAAAAGCAAATACATAACTTTGTATCTGACTCAAGTTGTGGTATTTTCATTCATCCCACATGCATACGAAAATTGGATGATGAATAAGAAAGATCAAAGAAGAATGATGCCTTTGAATTGTGTTGTTAGCAAGGACTGTTGAGAACAAACAGTTCTATCTTGGAAGTACAGTTGTAGCTCACCTTAGAAATGAGGATGGTGAGACTTTGTCTCATATACTTTGGACGTATTATCAGGAGGGTCTGTCCCTGGATAACAAAAACATGACTAAATAAAGCAAAGGGTTGTGATGCCCATTTGAACCTAGCCACAGATGGTTGGGGATGGGTTGACCAGATCCCAACCAGATGAGGAGAAGATTACACATGCTGAGAACTAGAACAGATTGCTGCAATTTGATGGCTTGCTCTGGACTGAACTTTGCTTATGGATGCAGATGCTCAAAGTTTCCCAAACAGAGCATAAGGGACATGCTTGTTCCTTCATAGTACTGGTTTGATAGGGATGGGCAAGTCAGCAATTGCTGCTCAAAAGAGGGGAGATACTTTACATGAAGCATGAACGAGTAGATGGCTTACCTGCTTTCACTAAAGTGGTTGTTAGGGTGATGATTGTAAGGGGGGGAAATAAACACACCTATAATATACTGTTGTTGTTGTTGTTGTTAAGTGCTGTTGAGTCATAGATGACTCATAGTGACCCTATGAATGAAAGACCTGAACACTTGTATAACTTTTGTCATTTCTCCTGGTTCATAGAGTTTCCGGAGGTTAAAAACAAACAAACAAACAAACAAACAAAAACAAACAACAGAGCAAAGGGAGCCTCGACAAGATATTTTGAATTAGTGGTTGCAACAATGTGCTCAAACAGAGCAGTAGTGATGACGATCATGATGATGATGATGGCGCAAGACTTGGCCATGTTTTGCTCTGTTACATAGAGAGTATGACTTGATGGCATCTAACAATAACCACCTCACACCTTCATCTGAGAACACGAAGGTCAGCTTCTGACAACAAGTCTTGATTATTTTCCAAAAATGTGCAAACTATAGTCATAAGGAGAAGAGAGTGTAGAATGATTGTAAATTGGAAATAAATAGGTTGTTATTAGGTGCTATTGAGTTTAATACAACTTATAATGACCCTATGAACAGCACATTGAAACGTACTCTATCCCGTGGCATCCTCACAACTTCTGCCTTGCTCAAGGCCAAGGGCACCATGTCAGTTTATCTCTTTGAGGGTTTCTCTTTCTTTGTTCTTTTGTTGACTCTATTTTTCCAAATATGACTTTTTTTCCCCAAGGACTGGCACTTCTTGACTACATGCCCAAAACATGTGAGATGAAGTTTCACCATCTTTGCTTATGAATAGCAGTGGAACATTGTTTGATAGAGTTCTTGAAAATGAACCCACTCATGTTGGAAGGCACTCAAATTTCAGCTTTAGAAGAGCTGCCACCTCAATGTAGAGTTTACCTTACTGACTCAGATGAAATAAGACTTTCACACAATGAAGGACTTTCATTTGCTCATGTGGTAAGACTCAAAAGGAGGAGAAACAGCTTAAAGCATTATTAATATTTGGAACAGGAGATCTAGAAAATATGAGTATAGGAAAATTAAAAGTTATAAAAAATGAAATGAGAAATATAAAGATCAAAATTCTAGCTTTTTCTTGTGAGCAGCTTCAAGTAATCTCCCAACATGGTTCGTTACTTGCTTGACCGGGAAAACCCCACAAAATCATGCAAATCAAGAGGCTCAAATCTCTGGGTCCATTTTAAGAACACCCGAGAAACTGCCCAGGCCGTCAAGGGTTCGCATATCCAGAAAGCCACCAAGTATCTGAAAGATGTCACTTTGCAAAATCAGTGTGTGCCCTTCCAATGATACAATGGTGGAGTTGGTAGGTGTGCCCAGGACACACAGTGGGGTTGGACACAGGGTCGGTGGCCCAAAAAGAGTGTCGAGTTTTTGCTTCATATGCTTAAAAATGCCAAAAATAATGCTGAACTTAAGGGTTTAGATGTTGACTCTCTGGTCATTGAACATATCCAGGTGAACAACGCTCCCAAGGTGCGCCGCCGCACATTAACCCCTACATGAGCTCCCCCTGCCATAGTGAGATGATCCTTTCTGAAAAGGAACGATTGTTCTTAAACCAGAAGAGGAGGTTGCCCAGAAGTAAAAGATCTCCCAGAAGAAACTGAAGAAACAAAAACGTATGGCTCAAGAATAAACACGTCATCAAGTAAAAGGAAAATAACTTTAAAGCTGAAAACAAAAAGATCAAAAGTCTAGGCATTAGAGAGCTGAGATGGATTAGTATTGACCATTTTTAATCAGACAATCATATGATCCAATATGCTGGGAATGAGAAATTGAAAAGGAATGATGTCACCTTCATTGTCAAAAATAACAACAACAACAACAAAGGTTAGACATGAGAATGAAAAAGTTTTATTTTCCAAAAAGGAATATAAAAAGTCTCTTTCTTACATTGAGGATATAATTTGATAAAATGCAGACAGATTTAGCATTGAAAGACTAGATTTTCCAAGGTCAATATTTAAGAAAGAGAAAATGGTACAGATAGATGATATCTTAATTCTAAGGCAATTTATTTCCTATCCAGCCTTCACATTTTTGTTATTAATGAGGATTATGTTCTTGAACACAACTGTAAGAAAAAAAAGCAAAAGTCCTTGAGTCACCTTATTTATCACTTGAGAACCATGACCTTTCCAAGGAATATGGAAAATAAGTAAAACTCTGGGGGCGTAGTCCATAGGGGATTGGCTCTGGTAACCCAGAGAATGTGCTCAAAGGGAGAAAAGGCAGGAAATGTCCTCCCATGTCAAATACAGCCTTGAAACCCCCTGGAGGGTCAGGAGTGTGTTGCTTCTGACTCCATAGCAATAAGTTTGAGTTTCCGTTTGGTCTATAACATCTCCCTTCTGTGGTCTGGGGGCTCTTGTACCTTTGGGAAAGGCTCCTTTTCTGACTTGGTTCTATTGCTCTCTTCCTAACTTTTCTGTTTTCTAGCCAGGAAAAGGCCAACTGTCAAATATATCCAATGCTGTGTAAATCATTGTTAGAGTGTTTGCTTGTGAAGAGACTTATCGTGAGAACAAAACTTCACCCAAAGGATGACTACTTAGTGGAATTTGAGACATTCCAGGTGTAGGAAGTCTACTGGCAGTGGGCTCTTCAGGTGACCTTCAGATTCCATCCATAGCTGGTTGTCTGCTTCTCTCATAGATAAGGTTAGTTAGTTCTGGAGAGAATGACACTTGTCCCTTCCTTGTTTCCTAAGAGGATTAGTAAGGGTAAAATTAGGTGAGGGATGTTAAAGTGTTTCTGACACAAATAAAATCAGAGCTTAGAATTTCTTAATCTAATCTAACCACTGCCTCAGGGTCAGTTTCTGTCTCCATCTTTCCATCTTCCAAAATGAGAATGCCCTTGCATTTCTCTGCAAGGCTGCTGAGTGCAAAAGGGAAACGATTGTGTTTATTGTATTGCCCATTGGATCAAAAGGTGTATGAGCCAATTACATTGATGGACCTGACGACTTTGCAGAAGGAATAAGGGATTGTTTTCAGTCTTCATTTCACATTGCTCTTGAGCAAAGCAATGCCCACACAGGTGGACATAAAGGAAAACTCCTCCTGCATTTGCTGTCTTCAAGAAGGAAACAATTCTACATCTCCTTTCTAAAAAGACCTAAAGCCATTTACTTGGTTTCTTTTCTCAAAGCTAAGCCAAATGCCAAATGCCTTCAGAGGACAAGAATGACTCCATGGGACAATTTCTGAAGGTGTGGTCTTCTGTCCCACTTTGTCAGAATCATTTGTTTGTTGTCAAAACAGATTCCTGGCCCAAGGACATCACCAAAGCCAGTTATCTAGGATATTTTGGGATCAAGGCTAAGAAAGCCGTTTATTTTAGCTAAGATTACTCTCAGTTGTACTAACATGTGTGACTCATAATCACACAGCAGCTTGAATCCCTCAAGTATTACTCTTGGGCAGTGGTTCTCAACCCTGGCTGCACATTAAAATAATCTGGAGTACTAGTCCTAGATCGCATAAGTAGTTTGTGCTCCACTAAGTGGTAATGCTTAGTGGTAAAGAGTTGCACTGCCAACTTAAAAGCACACAGTTCAAATCTACCAGCTGCTCAGTGGGAGAAAGATGGACAATGTCCTCCCATACGATTTACAGCATCTGAAAACCTACTGGAGCGTCATCTATAAGTCATTTCTGACTCAATGGCACTTAACACCAATAATTTAAAAGATAGGACGGCACTGTGAGCTATGGTTGTTATTGCAACCTGATGCTCAAATCTTCCAAGTTGAACAGAAGCAAAAGGGACATGCTTGTTCTCTCAGAGTGCTGGTTTGATAGGGATGGGATAAGCAGAAATTGGCTCTTTAAAATGAGGCTATCAAGACAGGCGCATGAAGTAGCTGCAGGCCAGAGAAAGGCAGTGCAGGCATGGGAAGCCACACATGGGGATGCTACAACAAAAATTTTATATACAGTAGTTATTAGCAAGATGATTGTAAGAAGGGAACAAACCACAACATACATGAATGAAACAGAACGGAAATGAAAGACTGTGTAAAACACAATGTACACGCATGAAACACTATGTCTATGACTGTTCAAAAATACGAACTGAGCGTATAAACTTTAGCAAAAAATACAATAGGGTTTTTCCCCCACCTAACGTGCCATTAGGGGGTTTTGGTGGCCTAGTGGTAAGAAACTGTGTTGTAATCCCAAAACGGTTTGAATCCACCAGCTGCTCCATGAGAGAAGGGTGGACAATCTCTTCTCATGTGATCTACTGTCTTTGAAAACCTGCTGGAGGGTCATCTGTGGGTTGGTTGTGATTTGATGGTACACAACAACAACAAAAGCGTCCTAAGTCTTTCCATGTCTTTCCCCTCCCGCACTGTCCCTCCGCCCTCCCAAGCATGATGTCCCTCTCCAAGGATTGGTCCCTCCTTGCAATATGTCCAGGATATGTCAGATGAAGCCTCAGAATCCTTGCCTCCAAGGAGTAGCTTGGTTTAATCCTCTCCAAGATGAATCTGTTTGTTTTCCGGGCAGTCCATGGTACATTCAGTACTCTTCTCCAGAACCACAGCTCAAAAGCATCCACTCTCCTTCTGTCCTCCCTAGTCATTGTCCAACTCTCTGATGCATAACAAGCGATTGCAAATACCATGGCCTGTATCAGGTGCACCTTAGTCTCCAGAGAGACACCGTTGCTCCTGAGTACTTTAAAATATAGCTCTAGTTTATAGTCCATAGTAAGTTGTGCTGCTAACCCAAAGATTTTGTGTCTCTGGTGGTTTGAATCAATCAGCATCTCTGAGAAAGATGAGCAATTTCTTCCCCTTACACTGTTGTTGTTGTTAAATGCCATCAAGTCCTAGACAACTCATAATTACCCTATGAATGAAAGACCTGAACACTTGTATAACTTTCGTTTCTCCAAGTTCATAGAGTTTCCAGAGGCAAGCTATTTGCGAATTGGATGCGATTCCTGCCTTCAATCAGGGAGCTCCACCAAACACTGTCCACCATGGGTAGCCATTTTCACATTTGACACATCAGTGTCACAGGGTTCAGTATCACAGCAACCTCGAGCTACCTCCACTTAGAAGAATGTTTGACCAAAACCAATCAAAACCAGGCCTGAGGGCTGCAGTTGAAAATCACCCACCTTTGGCTGAATACAATCAACTCACACACAATGGCCTCAGAAATTCAATGTAGGGTCACTCTGAGTCAGAAGTGATGTGACAGCAAAAAGAAATAGAGAGAATGAAGGAGGAAGGAAGGAAGAGAGAGAGAGCAATCTGTTTGAACCCATCTAACAGCTCTTGTGAAGCCAAGATTATAGTTCTGAATGCCCTATAGGTGAGTTCTCTTCTGTAACATATTGGATCGCCGTGAGGTGGATTTAATTGAATAGTCATGGGTTTGATTTTGGAATGTTAGGAAAAAACATCTATGGCCAGCCTTACCCCAAACCAATGAAGTCAGACTGGGGGGTGGGGGGCGGAAGTGAGGACCTGGTTCTCAAGCTCTTTTGGTAATTTTCAGTGTGCAGTCAGAGTTGAGAACCCCTGATGTAGGGTCATAACTGGGTTCATTCATCCTCAACTCCCTTAAGCTGCAAGGAACTTACTCCAGGGACTCAGCACAGGCTCCCTGACTTCCAGTCTTCCTTTTTCTGCTGATCAGAATAACAAGTCAGAATAACCTACAGTGCACCTACTGTGTGCTTTGTGTATGCTGAGGAAACCAGCAACTAGTGACACAGAAATTGACACCACCCTCAAGGAGTCTACAGTCTAGTGAGAGAGACAGATCCACTTCAAATGGTGGGAGAAGCATCACTCCTAGTTTGTCTTTGTTGATCCTGTGCTATGAACCTAAGATGGCTTCAGTGACTTAGCTCCACATTGTGTAATTATTTTTTTAAAATTTAATTTAATTTAATTTTTTAATTATTTTTGTGTGTGTACCGTCAAATTAGATCTGACAGGTACAGGAGGAGATTCTCTCTCCTTTTCCAGCAGAGCATCTGGTGGATTTGAACTATATTCCTCTGGGATTGTAGTGCAGCTTCTTGCCACTGTGTAATTCTTCTTAACAAGCTGAGAGCCACTAACCTCTACTCAAAAAACTAGGGCCCAATGCAAATTTATATAGATGGAAGGAGTATACAAAGTCACTGTACTAAAATGTGTGAGGTAAAACAGGCCGTGGAAAACCAGATGAAGTGAAACAGAGGAGTTTATTATCAACTCTCAGGCAAAGTTCCACAGCTGCAGGCCAGAGAAAGGCAGTGCAGGCACGGGAAGCCACACGTGGGGATGCTACAACAAAAGTTTTATATACAGGAGTTGGAGGTAAGCTGGTTTATTTCATGGTCAGCTCTCTGTGGAGGATGCTGATTGGATGTCCTTTGCCCATTCTCATGTATGGAACTACTTATGACCCTCAGGTGGATTGTGTCAAGCTGAATGTTTTAAAAAAAATCCAAACAAACAAACAAACCCACAGAAAATCAGCCAGGTTTTTTTTTTTTTTCCTGCAGTGTTTTTGGATGGGTTTGAACTGTCAACTTTTAGGTTAGTAGTTGCAAATCATTTGTGCCACTCCTGGATGTAATTCCAAGATAGTCAGTTATAAGCATATAATATACCAGTCAAATCATTCTCCTTACACTCACATAATATACATGTTGTTGTTGTTATGTGCCGTCGAGTCACAGAATATATAAACCCAAACCAAACCCACTGCTGTAGAGTCCACTTGCCTCTGACTCATCATCTGACTCACCATCAGGTTTCCAAGGCTGCAAATTTTTATAAGAGGAGGCGGCCCACTTTTCTCCCTCAAGTCCAATGATGGATTCAAACTACCAACCTTTTGGTTATCAACTCAACCAGGGCTACATAGTTAACCATTTAAAGTGTACAAGGGTTATCAGGATTTTTACTGAGTTGTCTAGCCACTGGCACTCATTTTCGTTACTCCCAAAGGAAAATCCATACAAATTAATCAGTCCCTTCTCATTGTATCATCTCCACCTTCAGCCCCAGGCAACCATTAATCTGACTTATGTCTCTATATATTTGTCTATTCTGTACAATTCATATGAATGGAATCATACAATATACAGTCTTCTTTTACTTAATATACTTGGGCAAATTTCTATGGTTTATTGGATGCTCTTCCCTTGAGATAAATTTGCCTGGAGAGGAAAGGACAAAAAAAAAACCCACAAAACACACAATAGTTTTTCCATTTGGTAGGTAAATAGTTGTTTATGGGCCTAGTTGTTATGGCCACAGGTGTGTGATAATACAGGAGCTAAGGGACCACACTAAAAGGTAGTCAAGTCAGACTCAAGTGGTATAAAGTCAAAGCCATGGTAGAAAGAGAACGTTTGGAAATCATCATTTATAAAACTGGGCCAACTTTGAAACTTATCACTTGGCAGTGACAATTGTGGTGGGTAATGTTGAGGAATATTTACTGATACAGTTGTATGTGCTTGATGTCATACCATGGGCTTTCCATGAACCATTCCATTAACCTCATTTCACAGATAGGGAAATTAACACCTGGCAGGTAAGCAATTTGCTTAAAGTAAAACATGTAATAAAAGTCAGAACCCAGTTCTGTCTGAATCTAGAGCCAATGCTCTTAACTACACAAGCTCTGCTATAGCAGATCTTTAAATTCACAGCTAAATAACTTCTAAGTCCTCTAGTCTCCCAACCAATAGCTTTAGCCTCTTCAGAACTGGTTTCTCTTCCACACATTCTAGAATTCCTGATTACCAAGTGGCAATGGAGGTGTTGTTGTTAGGTGCCATCAAGTCTACTACAACTCAGTGACTTCATGCATGAATAATTTGAACTTTATTCTATGTCATCCTCATCAAAAATGAAGCTAAACATTGAGAAAACAAAAATTCTCACCACATGGCCAACTGGCAATTTCATAATAGATGGGGAAGAGATTGAGATTGTTAACAGCTTCAGCTTGCTTGGCCCCACAATCAACACTCTTGGTAGCAGCCAGAAAATCAAAAGACAAATTGCATTGGGGAAATCTGCTGTCAAGGACCCCTCCAGAGTACAGAAGAGCAATTATGTCAGTCTAGAGACTAAGGTGCACCTGATCCAGGTTATGGTCTTCACAGTTAACTTGCTGTGCATCAGAGATCTGGACAAGGTACTGAATATACCATGGACTGCTAAGAGAACAGGTCTGTCCTAAAGAGGGTGAAACCATGTTTCTTTCTTGGAGGCATCTCACATACTTCGGGCACATGGCCAGGAGAACCAGTCCTTGGAGAAAGACATCATGCTTGAAAGAGTAGAGGGACAGCACAAGAGAAGAATTGAACATGAGATGAATTGACTCAGTAACTGAGATAATGGGGTTAGATGTGTCAGAGACAATGAAATTGGCTCAAGATAGATCAGGGTTGAAATAAAAAAGAGCAGGGTTCAGAGCTGTTGTACATAATAGAATCACTACTAGTCAGAGTCTACTCGATGACACATCACAACAACAACAACATGTCATCCTCACTGTCTCTGACGTTGTTGACAGTCACTGTGTCAGTCCATCTGGTTGAGGGTCTTCCTCTCTTTTGATCACCTTCCAATTTTCCCAGCATGATGTCTTTTTCCAAGCACTGGCTCCTCCTAACTACATGTCCAACATAAATGAGATAAAGTTTCACCATCCTTTCCTCGAAGGAACATCCTAGTGCAATTCTTCCAAGACAGATTTATTTGGCTTTTTGGGCAGGTAGGTAGTTCCAAAATAGCCCTATTTTAAAACAATAAAACTTTTCTTTTATACTGGTTTACTTAACAAAGTTTGTAGACATTGTTTTTCACACTAGATCTTTCCCATTTTGTTTACCCACCCCTCCTTCCATTCATCAAATTGTGCGACCCTGTGATTACCCCTTTCCCCTCCTCCACTGCCCATCCTCACTCCTCTGCTCCCACCCTCCCCTACTAGTTACATATTTCTATAATAATAATGGTCTTCTACAGTATTTGTTCTAATAGGACTGAGTTAGTTCACTTAGCATAATGCTCTCCATTCCCTCCCAAGTTAGACAGCAGTGCATAAAATCATTGCTCGTGCATGCTGAGTTGTTTTCCATTGTGTGAATGTACCAGAATTTTTCAATCAATTTGATTGTGGTTGGACATTTGGGCTGTTTCTATGTTCTTGAAATGGTGAATAACGCTGCTATGAACATTGGTGTACAAGTCTCTGTGCCTCAGTTCTCATTCTCACGGGGTATATTCCAAGCAGTGGAATACTTGGGTCATATTGAATTTCTATGTTCAGCTTTCTGAGGAAATGCCAGATTGTTAATACTCTTATAAGTTATACTTGTAAAATTTGCTTTCTCTCAGTTCACATAAGCTCTGATTGCATGCCCCAGTTGGTGAGAAAGAACTACTAAAAAGGCCTAGAGGCTTTTAGAAGCTGTGACATCTCATGCACCTCCTTCTGATGCCCTGGAACATCTTTGCCTGATGCTATCAAGCAGTGACAGAACAGGCTTATGATCTCTGAAACCTCACTGGATACCACTAAATTGCTTCTAAATAGTTTGCTTTGATGTAGATCATTGCACTCACTCAGCACAGACCTCATTCTTTTTCAATCTAAACAAGAAATCTTCTCAGGCTACCTCCATTTATTACAGACCATGAAGTTGTGTTGCTCTAAGTTCTTTAGAGGCACTTCTTGTTCCTTTTTCTCCTCTTACTGTGCTTAGGGTGAAAAATGTAAGTGGCAGAGCTAGAATGAAATGTGTCCTCTGACCCCCAAAACCGTGTTCTGTCCACCACATTAAGCTGTCTCCCACATTCAAAATCCATTGTTTATCACACAAACCATAGGATGTCCCCCAAGTTAAAGCATGCCAGTGTCCAAATTACCTCTTCCTGCAACTCCTTAATTCCAAGAAGAAACAGGAAATACCTTCCACACTTTCTTTTAACTGGAGTATTTTGTTAAGTCGATCATCAATCAGAATTAAGTTTGTTCTACTAATCGTGCTCGTAAGGCATTTACGTTCATCATCTTGTTCGTGAGAAGTCATCTAGTGTCTAGTGTACTAAGTACATAGATAACTTCCTGTATTTTTGTTAAAGTATGGAAATGGGAGCACCTTATTCTATTTTTCAAATTTGTGAAACTGCGTTGTGCTACCTACTTGATCTGCTTTTGTCCAGTCTTGGCCAGTAACTTACTGCACTGGAGCACAAAGCTCACTTTAAAATTTTGTAAATAAACTAGTATAATTTAAATTAAAAAACAAAAATCTAGATGGAGTCTTCAGCTTATGACTTAGAGTCCCAAGAAGGCGTGAACATTAGCATCCTCAATTACTAGTGTAAAGTTTGGAGGATCCAAGTCACCTAGAAGTGCTTTGGAAGAAAGTTGTGGTGATCTACTTCTGGAAAAAAAATCAGCCATTGAAAATCCTATGGAGCACAGGTAGGTCTACTCTTCTACTCTGCAATACATATGAGTCAGAGTTGACTCCATGGCAATTGATGATGGTGATGATGATGGTTATGATGATGATGATTCACAGTGTTGAGCTATTTGTAGGGTTTTCAAGGGCCCATTATTTCAGAAGTGTATAGCCAGTCCTGCTTCCTTAGTCTGTCATAATTTGGAAACTCTGCTGGAACCTATTTATCATGGCTGACTCTACTGGTATTGGAAACATCTGTATCATAGCTTCAATCATCATAGCATCAAGAAATACACTACAACATATTGACAGGCAAAATTTGTAGGACAGCTTCCCAGTCATGTGACTAGAGGAGAAACCTATTTGCACCCATTCAGGGAAAAAAAGAAAAGATTGCCTAACAAATGCAGACATTGTCAAACAATATTATTAATATCACCCGCAAGTAAAATATTGCTGAAGCAGCTCTTCAAATAGGCATCTCCTGCAGTTCAAATCCACCAGTGGTAGACTCCTCTTCTTATAATGGAAATCCAATAGAGGGTCACTATGAGTCAGAAGCAATTCAACAACAGTGAGCAAGTGAGTCACATGTTTGTGACCACTGGACAATGACTAAGGAAGATCAAAGAACTAACACCTGTGAATTATAGAGTGGGTGAAGAATATTGAGTACACCATGATCTGTCAAAAGAACAAACAAATTTGTCAAATTTGTCATGGGGAAAGTACAGTCAGCATGCTCCTTAGAAGAATGTATACTAAGACTTTGTCTTGGATACTTTGGGCATGTTACCAGGAGGGGTCAGTCCCTGGAGAAGGGCATCATGTTTCATAAAGTTGAAGTTCACTGAAGATCCTCTATGACATGGATTGGCAAAGAAGCCACTGTGATTGGCTCAATCACAATGAGTGTTATGAAGATGGTGCAGGATTGCTCAATGCTTCATTCTGAGTTAGAAATGATTCAAACGTACAGTAGAACAGCAACAACCTCCTAGAGTCAGATAATTCTGTATTCAGATAAACAGTTTCGAGATATAGGTATAAGATTGAGATGGTTCTTGTGGACAAGGGAGGAGGAATTGATATATCTATTATTCCAAAGGATGAGGGAAATAGAGGGAGCACACAAACTTAACATCACAGTACTATCAAAGTTCATGGAGCTACATGGTCAACAGACGAATGAAAAGATGTTCAACGTCATTAGCCATCCAGAGAAGCACAAATCAACATCACAATCAGATACCATTTCACTCCTATTAGGATGTACAAGATAACGATGGACAATTAACAAATGTTAGAATGTGGAGAAATTAGAAATGTCACCTACTATAATAAAAATACAAAATAGTATAGCTGTTGTGGCAAATAGATTGGTGACTTCTCAAAAACTAAAGGTGGAGTTGCCGTTTGAACAGATCCTAAGGATCTGACAGAAGTGACATGCATCCTAAGTGACCTGATAGACCTTTCAACAACAATGAAAGCACATATACACAATGGAATGCTACTTGGTAATTTAAAACATTAGCTTTCAAAATATTTTGTGACATACATGAACCTGGAGGACAGTATGTTAAGCAAAATAATAATGAAATTATAAATATTACATTTTTTGTCATTTTTATGAAATGGCATAATATGAACATACACAGGAGCTAAAATTCCTTAGTGGTTAACAGTATGGACTGTAAGTATTCTCTAGATGGAGTATACCCACTAAATGGTTGTTGTTGTTGTTGTTGTTAAGTGTCGTTGAGTTGCAGGCGACTCTTAGTGACCCTATGAAGGAAAGTCCTCAACACTAGGTGGTTGTTGTTGTTGTTGTTATGTGCCATCGAGTCGTTTCTGACTCATAGCG
>NW_006399766.1:14821129-14824950 GCF_000299155.1 Elephantulus edwardii | reverse complement strand
GTGCCATTAGGGGGTTTTGGTGGCCTAGTGGTAAGAAACTGTGTTGTAATCCCAAAACGGTTTGAATCCACCAGCTGCTCCATGAGAGAAGGGTGGACAATCTCTTCTCATGTGATTTACTGTCTTTGAAAACCTGCTGGAGGGTCATCTGTGGGTTGGTTGTGATTTGATGGTACACAACAACAACAAAAGTGTCCTAAGTCTTTCCATGTCTTTCGCCTGTTTTGTAATAAAACTATCAGGGTTTTTTTGTGTGTGGAGGCTCTTTAGTATTCTGTAAACTTCCATTATGAGACCATTATCTGAGATGTCATTGCCAAATATTTTCCCCCAATCTGTAGGTTTTCTTTTCACCCAACTGGAAAAAGTTTGCATTGCGCACAGGGACTTAATTTTTAGAAGATCTCATTCATTGATGTTATTTGAGTGTCTAATATATATTCAGAGTACTAAAGAACAATGATGTCAGTCTAGAAACCAAAGTGTGCCTGATCTAGTCTATGGTCTTCTCAGTTGCTTACTCAGTTGCGTCAGAGAAAGCACTGGACAATGACTAAGGATGATAGAAGAAGAATCGATGCCTTTGAGTTGTGGTGCTGGAGAAGAGTCTTGAACACAACATACATGGCCAAGAGAGCAAACAGGTCTGCATGGAAAGGGTGAAACTAGGTTGCTACTTAGAGGCCAGGATTTTGAATCTCTGACTCACATATATTTGCATGTTACCAGGATGGAACAGTCCTAGAAAAACATCATGCTTGAAAGGGTAGAGGGTCAGCATTGAAGACCCTGAATGAGATAGATTAACACTGTAACTGTGGCAATGGAATTAGGTGTGTCAGAGGCAGTGAGGTTGGCTCAGGCTAGGGCAACTTTTAGAGCTATTGCCCTTAGGGTTGCTAAGAGTCATAGTCAACTAAACAACATATACAACAACTATATATCAAGGGTGTGTTAGTGGCTATGGAGTCATGCTGCCAACCCAAAGTCAGGTGATTTGAGCCCACCAAGTGCTTTGTGGGAGAAAGATGAGCAATTTCCTTCCATGCCATTTATTGCCTCTGAACACCGCTGAAGGGTCAGCCATGAGAGGATTCTGACTAGGTAGCAATGAGTTCCAGTTTTGACTATATTTCAGGTGCTGGATATATCAGTAAGCCAAAGAAGCCGAGATTTTTGCTCCATGAAACTTACATTGTGGCAAGGTGGGGAGAAAAAGAAGCATAACAGAAGTAAACAATATGTTAGAAGAATATAAGTGCTAAGGAAAAGTAAAGAGAAGACAGAGCAGAGCTAAAGGGATGAGTAACACTGGCAGGAACCAGCAGGTTATTTTATGGGACAAGATGGTCAGTAGATCTAATTGAAAAAGTAATGCTTAAAGAAACCTGAAAAGCTAGAAGGAAGTTAGGCACCTAGATATTTAGGAAAATAATGTTTCAGGCAGAAGGAAGAACTAGGAACAGTGCATAATATATCAAATTATCATCAACATAGACAAACGAGGTCATGAAAGTCTTTGTCCCTATTTATATATTGCAATCCCACTATGCCCACGTTTTTCATTTTTAAAAAAAATGGTAATTTGTTCCTAAAACTGTCACCTGAAAGGCTCAGCCTCCCTTCCCTTATCTTAAAAAGACATCTAGGTAAAAATGAATAGGCTTTTTCAAGCAGATGTACCCATGATCAGGGGTGTTGACCAGGCAAATTCTTGTAACTCAAAAATTCATTGCTGTGGAGACAGAACTGACTCACAGCTGACCTGCCCTTGGGTTTCTTTAATGTGAGCTGCCAGAGAGGCTTGAGTTAGCAGTCCACCTCTCTGAACTGTCACCCGAACTCCCTTCAAATTCTTTCATTTCCTTCCCCCACCCCCCGTCACTCTTGTAGAGATGATAAACTCAAGTCAAACTCACTGCTAATTGACTCTGACTCATGATGACCCTCCACCTGGTTTTCCAGGCTAGAAATCTTTACAATGAAACTGTCTGATCTTTCTCTGGAGGAGTGGCTGATGTATTCGCATTTCCAACCTTCTGGTTAGCAGCCCAACATTTAACGTTTGTCCTGTGTAGCTGCTAGTAGACCTAAGCTCTAAATTTTTTCAGCCCATGAAGATCTTCCCTACCTATATCATGACTGAGTTTCTCAAATTATCAATGAACCAAACACAGTTTTCTTACCTGGTTTTTTCCCTCAAGTGAAACAAGTACAGCAAGCCTCTGGATGACTGTTAGGAATTCCAGGTGAATACAAAGTAAAAAAAAAAAACAAAACAAAACAACACAGCACCTTTCTTGGTTCTATATCATGCTTGCTACACAGTTTTCCTCAGACTAATATTTCTATTTCTGCCATCTGTCACACCACACCTTCAGCTTTGGGAATAGTTATTACTAGTGTGTTTGAGGTTTTTCCTCTCCTTGTCTCTGGGGATGGAGCCTTCTCCTATCCCCTGTCTCCTAAGTTCTTAACTCTAGCTACCCTGCACTCTTGTCCTAAACAAGACTGTGTCCTTCTATGTCATCACTTCAGCTCTCTGTTCCAGTTCCTTCATGTGAGATCCACTGACTACTGACCCACCTGCTCCCACGCTCTTCCCACAAATGAGCCTTTCAGGTGTGATTCCTGTTCCAGACTTGGCAAATGATCTCTTATCACCATTTTAAACACCATTGTCTCTGCTGATCTGTCCTAATAGAAATTTGCCCTCCTCTCAGACCCAATGGTGGCTCCCAGACCATTTATCTAGCCCAAGAATTCAGCTTTCCCTTGTATATGTGTGGATACACGTGCGCGCGCACACACACACACACACACACACACACACATAGTGGAAAGTGAAGTTTTGAGTTAGCTCTCTCTCATTTAAATTTGGACTTTCACGTTTTTGAAGTGTGTTCTAAAACAAACAAACACATAAACAGATGTAATTCCCATATCAAAATCTATTCCTCAAAGAGTACAAACTATTCAGTTTCAGAATATTTTAATCTTCTCAATCCATAGCTCTAGCAGCCTAGTGGTAAGAAATTGCACTGTAATCCCAAAGGCATACAGTTCAAATCTACCAGATGCTCCACAGGAAAAGGAGGGTGGGCAATCTCCTTCTGTACGATTTACTGGAAATCTGCTAGAGGAGTTCCTATTCGACAGCAAACAACAACATCAACAAAATGGGAATTCAATGTTTGTTTTCTGAGGAAATATCAAACTGATTAACACAGAGGTTGTACCATCTTCCATTTCTACAGCTTTAATTTGTTTGCCTCTACAACCAACACTCTTGGTATCAGCAGCCAGGAAATTATAAGACAAATTGCATTGGCAAAGTCTGTTGTCAGATACCATGTCAGTCTGGAGACAAAGGAGAATTCTTTGAAATTACTTGCTATGCATCAGAGAGCTGGACAGTGACTAGGGATGATAGAAGGAGAATGGATGCCTTTGAGCTGTGGTACTGGAGAAGAGTATTGAGGGTACCGTGGACCGCTAAGAAAACAAACAGATTCATCCTGGAGAGGGTTAAACTAGGCTGCTCCTTGGAGGCAAGGATTCTGAAGCGCCATCTGACATACTTTGGACATGTTGGAAAGAGGGACCAGTATTTGGAGAGGGTCATCATACCTGGGAGGGTAGAGGGACAGTCCAGGAGAGGAAGACTCTCGATGAGATGGATTGATTCAGTGACTGGGGCAATAGGGGTAGGTGTTTCAGAGACAATAAGATTGGCACAGGATAGAGCAGGATTTAGGGCTGTTGTATCATAGGGTTGTCTCAATATCATCTGTTTAAAAGATTATACTGTCCCTGTTGAA
>NW_006399766.1:14816479-14821029 GCF_000299155.1 Elephantulus edwardii | reverse complement strand
GATTGGCACAGGATAGAGCAGGATTTAGGGCTGTTGTACATAGGGTTGCTATGAGTCACAGCTGACTCAATGGCATGTAGCAACAACAACAAGCAATGTAAGCTGACTTTTACTCTCCATTTCTTTGCTCCACTTGTTCTCGTTTTGATGATAGCCACTTTAGTAAGAGTGCAGTTATATCTCATTTTTATTTCACCTTGTATTTCCCTAGTGTCTAATGACGTTGAGCATCTTTTCATGTGATTATTACTCATTTTAATATCTTCTCTAAAAAACTATCTGTTCATATAACTTGTCTATTTTAAAATTGTTTCTTTTTTCTCTTATTGAGTTACAAGATTTTGAAATGATATTTGGAATATCAGTCTATAATCAGATATATGATTTACATAGATTTTTTTCCACCCATTTTTGCCATTTAATTTTAAATGGTGTTCTTTGAAGCGGAAAAGCTTTCCATTTTGATAATGCTTGATTTATCTATTTCTACTTTTGGGTTTTTTTTCCTTTTCTTTTCTTGCCATATCTTTGACTAATTTTAATACACAAAGATTTGCACTTCTTTTCCATATCTCAAAAACTCATTGCCATTAAGCAGGTGCCAATTCATAGTTGACCTTCCATGAGATTTTGGACTCCACAGATGGACTCCTGTGGAACAACTCATGGATTTGAACCAACAATCGCTGCCTTTTATAAAGCAGGCAACTCTTCATGGACTTTCCACCAGAGCTCCCTTTTCTATCGAGAATAGCCAAAATTATTTTGAAAACCAAGATTTGTGTGGAATTCTAGCTCTTAAATTTTGGCATTTGATACATTTTTAATTTCCTTTTAAAAAAAATTTTAATGAAAGATTACAGAAACTTAGGATTTCCAGTCCTTCATTGTACTTTTCTCCCTGCTCACCCTCTCTGCCCCAATTCACTCTTTTCCTTGGAAAGTAAAACTCTTTCATTGTTATGTAATCAATCCCTCCTGCCAAGTCCACTCCACTGTGCAGCCTTCATTCTGGTCCCCTGTCATGACCATAATACCCAATCTGAATTTCTTTTTTTATGCAATCTAACTTCTTTCTTTTCCACATTAATGCCAGCAAATTTTATTTTAATGCTCTATTCTTTTTTGTAAATTGAGAACTTGTGGCAAGCTACATTTTGCCAAAAGCCTCTGTGTCGTATTTTGATAATTCTCAGTCTATTTCAAACTTTTATAGAATGCTATAAAACCTTTAGTAGACAAGATAATCTAAATGTAAGTTTTATATGCTCTTGAAAACAAACAACAAAAATCATGTGACTTGCTTTATTACTATACTAGTCTGATTGTAGAGGCCTAGAACCAAAACTGCCATCTCTTCAAGGCATGTTTGGTTGTCTCAATATCATCTGTTTAAAAGATTATACTGTCCCTGTTGAAATGTATTGAAACCCTTTTCAGAAATCAATGGACTGTAAATGTAAGGGTTAATTTCTGGATCTCAATTCAATTTTATCTCTTTTGTAAGTTCTGAAAATGTTGTCATTAGGTACCATCGATTCAATATGACTCATAGTGACCATATGAACAACAGATCTGGAACTTGCTCTGTCCTGTGCCATTTTCACAGTCTGTGTTATGCTTGAACCCATTGGGATAGTCACCATGTCAATTCATCTTGAAGTCCTTCCTCTCTTTTGCTGACCCTCTATCTTTGCCAGCATGATATCCCTGTAAGGACTGGCTCCTTCTGAAAATATGCACAAAGTAAGTGAGATGAAATTTCATCATCCTCGCCTCCCATCCATGCTATAGTCAATAATCTTAGCCAGCCCACACTTCTAAGGCATCAATTCTTCATCCTTCCTTACTAGTACTTTGGAGATGTACTTGACAGCAGATTTTCCAATGTAACTCGTCTTCTTTTTTGTAAATGGTAAGTAAGATTGATTTTTATTACCTGAACATTCAAGTAACACTCTTTAATACCTGGTGGCTCTTCCTAGAAATATATTTAACTTTCTATAGCATTGCAATATGTCTTGTTTGTTGATTGTGGAGCCAAGTAAAAAGAAATAATTGGCAGTTTAAATCCTTTCTCTATATATCATTATTTTCATATTTATCATATTTTCTCAAGTTTTGTTTTACTATGCCTGAGATGATAAAATAGTTCTCTTATTGGTTTCCTTGCTATGTTGTTGATATTTGTTCTAAAGCCTTTTTTTTTTAACTCAGCGTAACCCAATGTGACAGAGAATAATAGTCTCACAGGATTTTCTAAGTTGTAACCTTACAGGAACAGATCCCCAATCTTTTCCTCCTTGTATCTGGGTTTGAATTACTAAACCTTTAGTTAGCAGTTGGGTGCATAACCATTGCTCCACCAGAAAGGACTCTTTAGTTTCATCCATAACTTTGTCCTCCTGCACAAATCCACAAGATACTCTGCCTGTCTCTCTCCACTTAAACATCAATTCCCTCTTAAGAAAATTAGTCTCTACTGGATAAAGCACAAAGTTTTGGAAATTCTATTTGAAGTCACTGTACTTTCTGGCCCTACCTATAGTACTTTGTTCCCACATCTATTATAGTACTAATGATGCTGTCCATGTAAGTATCCTTTAATGTATTTGCCTTCTGCATTGAACTGTAGGTTCCTAATGGCCAGGAATTGTGTTGTATTCACTTTGTAGTCTTATGTCTAGCTCACATGGGACATTAATACACTGAAGTTACCTTAACTAAAAATGTGCTTTTAGATCACAGAAGTCACATGGAGAGCAAAAACGTCTTTTATATTAGAAGTGCTCTCATTTTTGTTTTCTTCCTCTTTGATTTTCTAAAATTGATACCAACCATTAGATTCTAGTATTCCTGTTGATTTTGGCTTGCTTTCCCCCCTCCACCGTGCCTCACTCTGGCATATACAAGTTGTGTCTTACTTGACCCCCTCAGTATTCTCTCACCAAAGAGTCATCAGAGTATCCTGGCTAGCAAACTGCAGGCACTCTCTGATTATCTACATCTATGCATGAATCTCTGGAAGTTACCTTGATGTTCTATCTTTCATCAAACATTACTGTGTACAACCATTTGCAAGTCTGAAAAAATGATAATGTCACCGCCAGGATGTTGCCAATGATGCTAGGAATTGGAACTCATTTTTAAGCTCACAGTCATGATGAAAAACTAAATTTGTTTATGTTAGTAGCAAAGTAAAAGGGAGAAAAAAAGCTCAAAAAGCTAAGAAATAGAATCTTTATCATTTACATTGACTTTGTAATCTAGGCAATATTTAAGAAGAAGGACTGGCCATACATTTTTAACTATAACAGACTTTTGAAAATCCTATGAATAAGGGAAGAACTGTGTTTAATACAATGCCAGGTGAGTTCCTCCTGCTGGAAGGCACTCAAACACAATTCAAGAAGTTTCCTCCTCAAAGTAGTATATACTAAATGACATAGATTAATTGAAGCTTGTTTATGTGGCAAGGTTCAAAAGGAGGAGAATCTTCTGCAAATATTTATTAATAATTGGAACTTGGTATGTGTAAAGTATGCATGTAGGAAAACAAAAATTTGCAAAACAGAAAATGGAAGGCATACAAATTGGCATCCTAGGTATTAGCAAGTTGAGATTCTCCGGTATTGGGCATTTACTACACCAAAAAATGGCAAATTGACAAAAAGTAATGTTGCAGTTACTGTACATTTCAGGTATAATGTTGTGATACCATACTGTCAATATACATACAACAAAGACTCCTTCTTCTTGTTGCTGTTGTTAAGTGCCGCCGAGTTGCAGACGACTCATAGCGACCCTATGAAGGAGAGTCCTCGATGCTTGGGTGCCTTTCATCCTCTCTCCAGGTTCATAGGGTTTCCGGAGGCAAGCTATTATGGAAGTGGACGCCACTCCTCCTTCCACGCTTGTTCAACTGGGGAGCTCCACCCCACTCTCTGTCCGCATTGGGTAGCCAACTATTAATGCATTTGACACATCCGTGTCACAGTGTTCAGCCTCACAGCAACCACAAGTGACCGCAGGACGGCGACTTGTACACCAGGGCTATACGACCCAGAGGAATGTCTGAACAAAAACAATGAAAGACAGGCCCGAGGGCCTCCTTAGTACAAATATTATTCAAATGTATGCACCAACCACAAAAGCCAAAGATGAAGAAATTGAGCATTTCTACCAACATTTCCAGAACAGCAATCTAACTCTATAGCTTCTAGAAGAGAAGAAATTATAAGGAAATAAAACCTGAATAAGAGATAAAGATAAAAATAAAACAGAGAAACAACTGGAATAGAAAACAGAAAAACAATTGAAACCATCAAAAAGAACAGGAGTAGTGAGCAGCAGGGAGCGGCAAGCCTCTGTGGGGAGCAATGTGCTTCGGCTTGGAGTGAAAAAATCTACAACCAGGAGAAGATAAAATAGATGACTGGGACCTTCTAAGAATCAAATCCCTATATTGTGGTGTGCCACTGAGTCGCTTGCGACTCATAGCGACCCTATGTACAAGAGCTCTAAATGCTGTTCTATCCTGTGCCAACCTA
>NW_006399766.1:14800487-14814144 GCF_000299155.1 Elephantulus edwardii | reverse complement strand
ATATTCACACAATAGAATACTATGCTGCATTGAAGAACAAGGAACTCATGAAATATACAAAATTGGTAACTCTTTGAGGACATTATGCTGAGTGAAATATGTCAGTCACAAAAGGACAAATAGTGCAAGTGCCACTGTTGTAAAGTGGGACTGAAATAGAAGGAAAACTAATAGGGGATAAATAATGTATACTGCATTGAAACAGATAAAGTAAAGAAATGTTTAGGAGGAATATATAATTAGGTTTTATTGTCATGACAAGAAAACAGAATGAAAGCTGCATAGGGGAGTGGACTGGGGTGGGGGATCGTATGACAATGAATTTTTTTTTTTTTACTTTTCAAAGAGAAAAGTGAACTAGGGGGAGGGTTGTGCAGGGAGCAAAGTGTGTAACTATGAATGAATGGACATCTAAAGTCTCTAAACCTTCAGTATTTTTTTAAAAATAGAATACCAAAGCAAAAAAAAATTATAGAGGTGACATCACAACAAAACCAGATGAAATTAAATCTATTATACTGAAATATTATGAAAAACTATATTCTGATAAATTAAAAAAACCTAGAGAAAATGGACAAATTCCTTGAAACTCATGTCGTACACAGATTGATAAGGACAGATATAGAACACTTGAACAGACCCATTACAAAAGAAGAAATTGAACAGGTCATAAAAATATTTCCCCAAAAGAAAAGTCTTGGATCAGATGGCTTCACAGCTGAATTCTTCCAAACATTCAGAGAGGCTCTATCACCAATTCTACTTTAATTATTTCAAAAAATTGAAAAAGAAGGAACACAACACAGCCATGTCATCATTTCTGCCTCATCCTTATAGTCACCACATCATCACAGCTGCCGCTTCATTACAGCTGCCATGTCATCACAGGTGCCATTGATCTGTTCCAGTCGATTAAGTAGGTACCTGTCTTAGAAATGTCTTAGTTTGGCCTGGACTGCTCTCTTGGCTGAAATACTAGACCACAGCCCTCCTACCTGGAGGCCCCTGGACCCTCTGCCTGGTGACCCAAGCCCTGCCACCTGAATTCCCAAACCTTCTACCTGGAGAACCTGGCACCACCACCTGGATGCTCCCGTTGTATGGATGGACACCCAAGCCCTGCCACCTAGAGGAACTGGCTCCACAGCCCCAGTGCCTAGATGCTCCCACCCACTGCCTGGACACTCCCTCCCACTGCCTGGATGCACAGCTCTGCTGCCTGGTGGATCTGGCCCTGTTGACTGGATGCCCTGGCCCTGATGCCTGGAAAATGACCCATTGGCACCCCTCTGAACTGCTCCAGGGACACCAGTATCACAGGTGAAGCCATTTCTCCCTGGGCACCTTGGACCTGCCTAGCTGCAGTAGTTGCCTCACAGAGAAGGTTGTTAATTCACAGGCCTTATCTCTCTCAACTGAAGCAAGTCTTCTTTTGAGTCAGAAGTTCAGAATGAAACTCAGACAGCATAGCTGACCCACCCTGCTCTGGAGCAGTGACTTCCTGAGCCAAGGTTTTCAGATCAAGAGCCTGCTAAGGCTACAGGCATTAAAAACTCTACCACAATGTCACAGAAGAAGGAGACTACTTCATACCCTACACAAACCCAAAACAAGATGTCACCCCCAAAATGTGACACAGTATCAATAGAGTTCCTGAAGTCAGAAAGTCTGATGGAACTTTGTGACACTGACTTCAAAAGAACAATGATTGAATATTTTCAATGGGTGAAAGTCAAACTCAAAGAATTACAGGACTCTGCAAGCAAAATCCAAAAGGAACTTAACAAAAACTATCCAAGACAATGCAGGTAAGCCACACTGATCTGCTAGAACAAAAAACAGAATAAAAAAATAAGGAAAAAGAAGAAAGGCTAAGAATAATGTGGGACAACATAAAGAGGAATAACATGGATATAATCAGAATACTAGAAAAGGAATAAACAAGTAAAGGCACTGAGAAAGGTGTGGAAGAATTAGGAAGAAAACTTTGCAGACATAATGAAGACGGAGAGACTATGTATTCAAGAAACTAAGCAAACACCATAAAGAGAGTGCCAAATACAGCCAGAAAGGCACAATCTGGAGATGATAAAATTGATGAATTGGACCTTCTAAAGATTGTATCCCTGTGCACATAAAAAACAATTTCCAGTAGAGTTAAAAGAAAGTCTACTGACTGGGAAAAAACATTTGGCAACATAATTTTTTTCCAGAATGTGGCACCATAATAGTAGGAGATCAGGGAAGCAGTGGAATGCTCCCAGACAGGAGATTTTGAGTGGTCAAAGCCAATAAAAATGCTTGATTATGGAGGAATGTGGAATGATGGAGCTCATGGAGTTTGAACCTTGCTTTGGTTCTGAAATTTGGTTGGGCACAAGGTTTTAATTGCATTTGGTCAAACATCCTTCTAGGTCGTATAGCACTGGTCTGTCTATTTTCTGTACAGAGGTAACTTGTGGTTGCTGTGATACTGAACACTATGACACTAATGTGTCAAATGTGATAATGGTTACCCATGGTGGATAGTGTTTCATGGAGCTCCCCAATTAAAACAAGCTTGGAAGCAATAGTGGCTTCCACCTCTGAAATAGCTTGCCTCTGGAAACCCTATGTACTTGGAGAAACAAGGAAAGTTATACAAGTGTTCAGGTCTTCCGTTCATAGGGTCACTATGAGTTGTCTATGAGTTGATGGCACTTAACAACAAAAACACTATAATTTTAGACAAAGGTCTTACCTCAAAACTTTAGAGAATCCTACAGAGCCTCCACAAGGGAAAAAGTTTGATAACACAAATGCAAAATAGGCAAAAGACATAGAAAGAATTTTCACAGAAAAAGATCTGGTTGGTCAAGAGACACATGAAGAAATGCTCAAAGTTACCCTCAATATGAGAGGTGCAAATCACAATCACAATGTGTTACCATCTAATGCCAATAGCAGTGGCAAAGTTTAACAAAACAGAAAATAATAAATGCTGGAGAGGATGTGGAGAGATAGGAAATCTTGTACACTGTTGGTGGGATTGTAAAACACTACAACCACTATGGAAGGTAGTTTGGCATTTCCTTAAAAAGATGAACATTGAAATTCCTTATGACCCAGCTATTTCATTGCTTTGAATATACCCCCAAAGAATGAGAACTGAGGCACAAATGGAGACTGCACACCAATGTTCATAACAGCTTTATTCACCATTGCAAGAACATGAAAACAGCCCAAATGTCAAACCACAATCAAATGGATTGAGAAAGTATGGTGCGTTCACATGATCAAATACTATGCAGCACACAGGAGCAATGATTTTTTAAAATTACTACCTAACTTGGGAGAGACTGGAGAGCATAAGTGAACTAACTCCCAATAAGAACAAATACTGAATAAGACCATTATTGTAGAACATGTATGAGGATCTAAGAGGGGAAAGGGGGGAGCAGAGGGTTGTGGATGGGCAGGGGTACAGAGCGGCTGATCAATCATAGAGTTGTACAATTTGATGGGCAGAGGAAGTAAACCAGCACGAAATAAAAAAAACCAAAAAAAACAATCCCAAAATCCACAATGTATGGCAGTGATCACATGAAACACAATGCAAATGCTGCAACTGTGAAACACAATGTATAAGACTTTTGTATACAAACCATTATAAAAGAAAAAGAAAGTTTTAAAAAGAAGAAGGAATAAAGTCAATGTATCAAAAATAACTGGTGCACACTGAAATATTTCAAGAAAAAGAATAAAGAACTAATGGTGATGAAGGGGAAAGTCCAAGTAGCACTGAATGTATGGGCAAAAATACAAGGCCCAAGGAATTTATGGAATACCAACTGAGATGTTTCAACAAACACAGTCCTGAATATGCCCATCAGACTGCACCAAGATATTTGGAATAGAGCTACCTGTCCAACTGACTGGAAGAGATCCATATTTGTAAAAAAAACAAAAAACCCCTCAAACACAAAAACCAAAACTCACAAAAACTCCCCAGATGATTCAACAGAATGCAGAAATTATCAAACAACATCATTAATATCAAATGCAAGTAAAATCTTGCTGATGATAATTTTTTAAATGACTGGAACAATACATTGACAAGAAATTTTCAGAAATTCAAGCTGGTTTCAGAAAAAGATGATTTCAGAACTTTGTTAAAAGTCAAGAATACCAGAAACTTGTGTCTTATTGACTATGCAAAAGGCATTTTACTGTGTAGAATATAATAAACTGCAGATAAAACAAAGGGAAGTTATCAGAAAGTCAGAGTTGAACCGAAAAGTTCAAAGAGCAACTTTGGGAGCCAAAGCAAAATATTATTATGAAACATGCACAGAAATGGAGTCAGAAAGTCAAAAGGGAAGAACTCACTTGGCAAGTCTCATGCTGAAGGAACTAAGGAACAAAATCAAGCCCAAGTTGCAATACTGAAATATGCTTATTTGCAAAAGTTTGAATGATTGAGGAAGCATCAAAAGAAGATGGAAAGAATGTACGGAGTCACCATGCCAAAAAGAATTGGCTGACACAGAACCATTTCAAGAAGAATAAAATCAAGAACTAATGATAATTAAGGAAGAAATTAAAGTTTCTCTGAAGAAATTGGCAAAAATTTAGGCCCCACGATTTTATGGAATACCAATTGATATATTTCAACAAACAAATGCAGCTACAGCTGTGGATGAGCCAGGAAATCTGAAGGACAGCTACCTGGCCAACCAACTAGAAGAGATTTCTATTTATTCCCATTCCCCAAAAAGATGATCCAACCAAATGTGGAAATTTTCAAACAATATGACTAATATCACATGCAAGCAAAATCTTGGTGGAGATTATCCAAAAACTTCTAGAACAGTACCTAGGGAACTACCAGAAATATAAGCTGGGTTTAGAAGAGGCTGTAGCACTAGGGATATTGTCGCCAATGTCAATGTTCTTGTCTGAAAGCAGAGAGTATCACAAACATGTCTATTTGTGTTTTATTGACTACAAGAAAGCATTTGACTGTGTAGATCATAACAAAGTATGGCTAACACTGAACAGAATGGGAATCCCAGAACACTTAATGCTCATATGAATCCTATACCAGATCAAGAAGCTGTTGTCCAAGCAGAACAAGGGAACACCACATGGTTTGAAATCAGGAAATGCGAGCATCAGGGTTATGTACTTTCTCCATACTTATTCCATCTATATGCTGAGCAAATAAATCAAGAGGCTGGCTCTATGAAGAACATAGCATCAGGAAAGGAGAAAGACTTACCAACAACATGTGTTATGCAGATGATACAATCTTGCTTGCTGAAAGTGAGGAGGACTTGAAATACTGCTACAGAAGATCAAGGACTACAACCTTCAATATAGATTACATCTCATTATCAAGAAAATAATAATCAATAATCTGGAACAAGAGGTGCACTGTAAAGTGGACTAGGAGAGGGAAAAGAAAAGAGGAGAGGAAAATATGCAATGATGAATGAATAAAAAAAGAAAAAATAATCATTACTCCTTGACCAATAAACATCATCACAGATGGAAAAAAGATAGAAGTTATCAACAATTTCATCTTACTGGACCTACCCTTGGCACCAATAGTCAGGAGATCAAGAGATGTATTGCATTGGGCAAGTCAGTCATCAGGAACCTCTCCATATAATTGTGGAGTAAAGATGTCAGTTTAGAGACTAAGTTGCTCCTGATTCAAGTCATCATCTTTTCAATAACTTTTTTTATGTATTTGAGAGTTGTACAATCAATAAGGATCACAGAAGAGCAATTGTAGTGTTGGAGAAGAGCACTGTATATCCCACAGACTGCCAGAAGAATAAACAGATTTGTCTCAGGAAAAAGCGCAGACAAAATGCTCCCTGGAAAGCATTCAAACCTTTGTCTTACATACTTTGGGCGTGTTGCTAGGAAAGGCTATTCCTTGGAGAAGGACATCATGCTTGTAAAGGTGGGAGGATGGCAGAATAGAGGAAATCCTTCAGCCAGGTGGACTGACACAGTGACTGCAGCAATGGGCTATCTATCGGAGACTGTGAGGATGGCACAGGATAGTACAGGGTTCAGTTCTGTTGTTCATAGGGTCACTATGAGTCGTACTCAACTTGATGTCAGCTAACAACAATAACATCACCTCAATGTCTTCAGCTTAGACCTGCCACCTGAGTCCATATGATCAACTGCTTTCTATGTATATAGCTCCATTTGAATATCTTTTTGGCATCATATCACCTCACCTCAAATTCTGCATATACCAAACTGAATTTATCGCCCCACACAACAAATCTGCTCCCTTTCCTGCATTTTTTGGCTCAGTGAATGGAGCCAGAGTCAGAAACATAGGAGTCTTATTGGTCACCTTTTCCTCTTTCGTTTCCTTCCACAGCCAGTTAATGATCAAATCCTTTTGATGATCTTTTACTATTTTATTCTTTACCAATATTTGCTTAATATTTTACTAATTTCATCCCCTAGGGCATCCTCTCTTATCTGAACACTGTAACATTCTGGCAATTGGTCCTCCTGCATCTATTCTTGGCTCCTCTATCACTAACCACAATTTCTTTGCCACAGCCAGAGTTATCTCAGAAGGCCATTTACTCAAAGGACATCTACCAATGGTAATGGGGATAGGTGTGTAAGAGTCAGTGAGATTGACTCAGGATAGGTTCAGGATTATTGTGCATAGGGTTGCTACGAGTCACAGGTGACTGCCTGGCATATAACTACAACAACATCACCCTGAAAAACGTCAAATTCCATAGCCTGGTAAGCCTTCCCCAATCCTACAGGAAAGCACCCCTGTGAGCATCTCTAGAACCCTGTGATTACTCTCTTGTCACACTCTCAGCATGGAATGACATTTCCTAGCTTTATTTTTTTCCTCCTTCACATGATTGAAACTGGTCTTTGTATTGTAATCCTAGGAGTCAGTCTAGTCTCATTAAATGTTTGTTGAATTAAGCAATGCTCACAATTGCCTGCGCTTATGTATTTCTCCTTGTAATACTCGTTTGCACTGAATAGTTCTTAAGTATACAGTAGTGGCAAAATCTGAGGAGGCAAATTATTGATGGTGCTGAATTTCTTAAAGTTACAAGTGATTGGGCAAGGAAACAGAAGAAAGGTGTTTTGCTTCCAAGAGCGGAGGGACCAATTAGTGGGGCCCCTACTGCCAGTTCAGAGGGTTTAGTGGATGTGGAGAGTTGCAGATTTAGTTCTCTGTGGGATCTTTTGAGTTCTACATGAACACAGATTATTATACCTCCTGTTGAATTAGCATAACTGAACAGTGGGAATCTCCCCTGGCCCTTTTCCCTCCAGTTTCTCCAGCAAAAATTGTAAATGCACCAAATAAATAAGAAATAATTTTGTAAATAAAAAAAAAAGAATTGAAGGGGCAAGGTGAGAAATCAATGAACGAGCATCTATCAGAAATGTAGGAATTTTCTATTTCTCAGCTCTAAAAAACAATTAACATCCAGTTACATGATTCAAGTTGTAGAAAATTGAAACTTCCTCCTGGAGCTATATTACAACCATGATAATGAAATCATATGATTGGGATACATCAATGTGAAGAAAACACAAATGACAAATTGTATCAGTTCCAGTGACAGAAACTGCATTAGCTTCTTACTAAATGGGAAGTGTCAAGGTAGAGTGTCTGTGGGTGTATTTTCATACACAGAACCAAATGAAAATGAAATCAATTATCAGAATAATTTGAGCCCCAATTCCCCAAGGTTTGTTTCAATTAGATAATAGGCACAATTAGGTGAAAGGTTTGCGGGTAGATTTTCTGTCCTGAATTATTGCAAATTACTTTAATTTTCCACTTCACTTTGATTATGCATCATGCTAGAATACGAATTTGAGTAACTCTTATCCTGTTAGTTCAGGTAATTCCTTGCTATATGGGTATTTTTCCCCTCTCATAAAATGTGCTTTGCACACTTGATTTATAAACTGAGTTCAATGACAAACCACTACTTAATAGAATAAAAGTGTAGGACTTAATGCATAATGGAAAACAATGCCTGGAAAGGAATAGTTCAATGAAACTCTGCTGAGTAGTAAACATTCCTGGCCTGAATACTTCCTTCTTTTTTGTTGAAGAGGCTATGTATGAGAAGAAAGAAAAAAAACTGACTCAAGGCAAATAAATAATAAATACAGAGACTTGTTCTTAACGGAAATTACTTTATGAGGTTAAGAGCTTATTGCATTATAACAAAGACACCTTGATTACCCTCTGGTCAAATGTTCAGCAATTTCAGCCAACTTTGTTGTTAGTTGCCCACAAGTCAATCCCAGCTCACAGCATTCTCATGATAATGCAAGGTAGAACTGTTTCATAACATTTTCACAGCTGTAACCTTTTGGAGGCAGATAATCAGGAATTCTGTCTTCTGAGAAGCCTCGGAGTGGGTCTGAACTGCCAGCCTTTGGGCTGGTAGTGAAATCCTTGCACCATGCAAGGACTTCTTAATTAACCTTGCAATATTGTAAACCTGGAAGGCTTCTCAGAAGGAATTTGCCACTCTACAGTGAAAGTGGCCTCCAGTCGGATTCTACTGACTTATAATTGAATATAAAGCCTGCCTTAATAAGTTTAGTTACCTTGTTTGTGCCTTAGTTCTTCTTGAAATACAATATGAGATTACCAAGGTGGAGGGGAGGGGAGGGGAATGAAAGAAATGAGAAAAAAAGGATGCCATATTCCATATACTGATGGTGCAAAGAAGGTATGAGAATCTAGGGCCTTTCAGCATGGGAGCAAACTGTCCTGAAAAGGCAGCACCACCTGGATCCCCATCTCTATGAAAAGTAATAATAATTATAAAAAAGTAATAATAATAAAATGATATTGAGTATAATCTGTTTATGACATCAGGTGAATATGTGATACATTTTAACTATTTTTGTGTGTGTGTGTGTACCATCAAATATGATCTGACCGGTACAGGAGGAGATGGTCCCTCCTTCTCCAGCAGAGCATCTGGGGGATTCAAACCACACACCTCTGGGATTGCAGTGCAACTTCTTGCCACTAGGCCACCAGAGCTCACCACATTTTAGAGGTGTATTTTATACTAAGTAACAGAAAAACCCCAAACCAACTTTGTATGAAAAGAGGTATAATTCAGGTATCTGGAGATTTTATTTACTACTAAAATTTTATTTTATGGAACTATCCCTGCAGGGAGCTCTGGTGGTTTGGTGGTAGGTTGTGCTGCAAACCCAAAGGCATACAGATTGAATCCACTAGCTTTTTTGAGGGAGAAAGATGGACAATCCCCTCCTCTGTGATCTATAGCCGCTAAAAATTTGCTGGAGGTTCAACTATGAGTTGGTTCTGAATCCACGGTACATAACAGAAACAACAAACTCCTGTATGAATGGTACCATTTAAATGATAACAGGTGTTTTCTGTTGTGCTGCAATCATTAAGGCATGCAGTTCAAATTCACCTGCTGTTCCTCTTGAGAAGGATGGACAATATCCTCCTGTGCAATTAACTGCCTCTGAAAACAGTCCGGAGTTCAGCTATGGGTTGGTTCCAACTCTACAGTATACAACAAATCATAGCTAAACAATGTTTAAGTACCAAGTATTACAGAATCCTCAGTGTCAACCTATCCAACGAATTCATTGTTGTCAAATGGGAACTGACTCATAGCTGACCCTCCAGCACTGTTTTAGAGGCTGTAAATCACATGGGAGGAGATTTCCAACTTTCTTCTGTGGAGCAGCTGATGGATTTGTACTACTTGCTTTTGGGTTGGCAATGCAACTCCTTACTTACCCACTAGACCATCATAGCTCCCTGTACAATTGTTGTTAAATAGAGGGAACTTCACAATAACATGCCAATTCTCCATTCCCAAGTTAGCAAATCACCCTCTGGACATGCTGAGTTTAGACAAACATCTCCTGCTCATCTGTATAAGCTTTTCATGAGCGCGGAGCTACTGGTCATAAATAACTGTACCCTTTAATTTACTAAACATAATTATATACTTGAGAGAAACTAGTAACTAGTTCTTTATGAAAAATATAGTGATAATGATGACATCTGTGGCAATAGAATCCAAATAATATCCTCATTTCCTAAATCAAATGCTCATTTGTTGTTGGTTTTGTAAACTCTTTGGATATTATATAGGTTATATGTGATTTTCCTCCATTTTGGTATTTATCTTGACTCAGGTGTTTTTACTATATACAAATGTTTTCTTATACTTAAGTATTCAAGTCTGTTGTTCTTGTTATGTGCCATTGAGTCACCGATGACTCATAGCGACCCTATCTACAATAGCTCTAAAGCCGGCCCTGTCCTGAGCCAGTCTCACTGACTTCGACACACCTACCCCCATTGCCCCAGTTACTGTTTACTCCATCTCATCTGGAGGCTTCCTCTCCTACACTGTTCCTCTACCCTTCCAAGCATGATGTCCTTCTCCAACGACAGGTCCCCCCTAGCCACGTGTACAAAGTATGTGAGATGGAGCTTCAAAACCCGAGCCTCCAAGGACAAACTTGGTTTCACCCTCTCCAAGACAGGCCTATTTGTTTTCTTGGTAGTCCATGGTATGTTCAAGACTCTTCTCTAGCATCACAACTCAATTTTTCTTCTGTCAACCTTAGTCATTGTCCAGCTCTACCAATCATTTATAGCTTTGGTCTTTCATGTTATGTTGGAAAAATATTTTCCACTTCAAGAATATAAAAATACTCACCTATAGATTCTTATTGTACATGTAGTGGTTTTAAAACATTTGACTATTTAAAGATGTGGGCATTTATTTTGTTTTAAGGTAACTTAATTTTCAGCCCCAATGAGTAGCTATTTGTTAAAGTACCAGGTATTGAATTATTCCTCCTCTTCTCTTGACTAAAAAGATACCTTCATTTCATACAGACATGTGTAAGTTTCTGTATAAATGAGGCAAAGGTCATTAATTTTATTTTTTAAAATGTTGCTGATTATATTTTTCTCCTCTTTTGTATATGTTTTGTAGTCTTTAATTTACATTATATTTCATTACATACAATAAGCTTTCTTTTAACATTGTGTCTTATAAAATTAATCACCAATGATCTATGCCCACTACTACCCCTTCTTTTCAGATCCCCACTGCATCTAATTTCTTCACTTCCTCCCTCCACCCACCATGCTTTTTATATTTATGGACTGCTAACTCAGCCCTCATATATAAGTCTAGTGATAATTTTGTTCTCAAACAAAAATAAACTTTTTTGCATATAATTTGCATGTATCATCATTTTTACTCTGACTTTGGCCTACATGGAAATATAAATGCTAGGTTGTATTTATACACAAATTTTTGTGCAATATTTCAGGTTCCTATTAATGACCAAGCACCTCAAAATGCTTGCAAAAGCTCAAAAGCACTTTCAAAATGCTATTTGTAAGCAGACATGTGAATATTTTAGTCCATTTAAAATCTGTGTGCAATGATTTTCCTTATTAAGGTTTTTCACCAGTCCACAAACCACCTTACCATCAACTACAGAATATGACATTTAGTTAGACTGAGTACATACAAATCAATGTAAAAAAATTTTTAATGCACTCCAATTATACTAAATCTCATTCTAAGAAAATAACCAGCAAGGCAATTCTCTTGTATTTCGCAATAGGAATCTACCAGACCCACTGCCATTCAGTAGGGAGTTCTGGTGGCCTGGTGGTAAGAAGCTGTACTGCAATATTGAAAATACAGTTTGAATCCATGAGCTGCTCCACAGGAGAAGGGTGGCAATCTCCTACCATGTGATTTACTGCCTATGAAAATCTACTGGTGGGTCAGCTATGGGTCCGTTCTGACTCGATGGTACACAATAACAACAACTGCCATTCAGTAGACAATTACTCACAGAGATCCTATGAAACAGAGTAGAACAGCCCACAGGTTTCTGAGGTTCCAGATCTTTATGGGTGCAGATTGCTACATCTTTTTCTTCAGAACAGCTGGTAGATTGGAACTGCCAACCTTTCAGTTAGCAGCCTAAAGCTTAACTCACATAATCACCACATCTCTTAATAGGAACATCATCAATAAGTTGCCAATCATTTGGCCAGGTAACCATTCTGTCAATGTTTTCTTTTTCTTCTTTTTTTTTTTTTTTTACTTTTTGTTGTTATGTACTGTCAAGTGAGAACTGACTCATACTATACCCTCCAACAGATTTTCAGCGGCTGTAAATTACACTGGAGGAGACTGCCTACATTTCTCCTACATAGGCACCTGGTGAAATCCAATTGCATGCACAGAGAGTGGCACACAGAGAGCGACACACGGGCAGCAATGCACAGAGAGTGAGCAGGATATTAGGAAGTTGAGTGAGAACTATTATGAAAATAATTATTTAGCCACAGTAGCAGCAAGCCATGGGCCCTGGCAGGAGCTGCCAGCCAAGCCACTGTGGGACCCATCTACCAGGAGCAAGCAGGACAGCGGGAATTTGAGGTTTCTTAAGCCCTGCTGGACCCAGAGCTCTCTGTGTAAGAGCTGCCAGGCAAGAGCTTGACAGCTGGAATTTGAGTGAGGACACTGCACAAGCCTACCTGCATAACTAGAAACTGAGTGAAGTCCCTGAACTTGCCTGCCCTGCCCCCGTGCCCACCAAGTGCCCATTCTGCCCCTCACCCATGCCTACACGTACATTCAACTAACTTGCCTTTAATCTGGAGCGCCTTAATCTGATTTAGTTGCAACAAGAGGCTACTCTCACAGACCTTGAACTGAATCTCCCCTTAGGTCAGAAGTTCAGAGAGAAACACAGACAAGGTAGTTGCCCCACCCTCTTCTAGAGCAGTGTGTCTAGGTCAAGAATCACCTCAGGCATTAAAAACTCTACTACAACAATGGCACATAAGAAGCAGATTACATTACACCCTATGTAAGTGCAAAGCAAGATGTCACCCCCAAAAGGTGATACAGTATCCTGAAGACATAAAGTCTGATGGAACTTTGTGACAACGACTTCAAAAGAACAATGACTGAATATTTTCAATGGGTGAAAAATGAACTTGAAAACTTATAAGACACTGCAAGCAAAAATCAGGAGTGGCTAAAAAAAAAATCCAAAACAATGCAGAAAACTAACAAAGCATTAGAGGCACTAGAAAAACAAGAAACAATGATCCACAATATGAGGTCTAATGTTTCAGATGCTGTCAACATGATGGAGGGACAGATGGAACACAGAACGAGTGAACTAGAAGATAGTATTGTCTCCACTGATCTGCTATAGCACAAAGCACAATAAAGAAAAAAGAAGGGAAAAAGAAGAAAACCTAAGAATAATGTGGGGCATCATCAAGAGAAATAACATGTGTATCATCAGAATCCCAGAACATGAATAAACAAGTAAAGACACCAAGAAAGTGGTGGAAGAATTGGTAGAGGAAAACTTCCTGGGCCTAATAAAGAATGAGAGAATATATATTCAAGAAGCTGAGCTAACACCATATAGAATAGACTCCAAAAGAAAAACACCAAGGCATATCATAGTGAAATTGGAAAGAACCAAATATAAGAAGAACATTCTGAAAGCAGCAAGGGAGAAACATAGAGTAACTTATAAGGGAGAGCAGAAAAGATTAAATGCCATTTCCTCAGGT
>NW_006399766.1:14797073-14799457 GCF_000299155.1 Elephantulus edwardii | reverse complement strand
ATTGGGGTTGGGAGGAAACTAAGAAAAGAGGGGATAAGTAATGTATGCTGCTTTGAAACAGATGAAGGAGAGAACTGTTTAAAAGAAATATATGATTGGGTATTATTGGCATGACAAGAGTACAGAAGATAGCTGCACAGTGGAGTGGACTAGGGTTGGGATTGTTTAACAATGAAAGAATTTTTTTTTTTTTTTACTTTTCAAAGAGAAAAGTGAACTGGGAAGGGTGAGGTAGGCAGGAAGGAAAGTATGCAACAATGAATGAATGGAAATCCAAAGTCTCTGTAAACTTTCATGAAAATTAATTTTAAGTTTTTTTTAAAAAAAAGAAAGAGTGGCTACAACAATGTGTTTAAACACAATAATGGTGAGGATGCCTCAGGACCAGGCAGTATTCCATTCTGTGGTACTTAGAGTCACTATGAATCATAACAGACTTGACAACACCTAATAGCACCAACTCTGATGGCCTAGTGGTAATGAGATTTGCTGGCAACACAAAGGTATGTGGTTTGAAGCCACTAGCGGATCTGTGAGAAAAAGATGGGAAGTCACCTCTGGTGTGATCAACTACCTCTGAAAACCCACTGAAGTCATAGGTCAGTTCTGACTATGGTATGTGACAACAAGTACAATAATTCAAGATCAAATATCTTGCAACTGATTCACAAATCAAAGAGAAATGCTAGGATTTTGAGAATAATATCAGATCATGAGACTTATAAACTGAAGGCTTATATATTAATACCTAATTTGACCCTTCTTTTTGAATTAAACTGGCAGTTTCATGACCCCAGAATGCATGCCCTTTAAAAAATTAATCCATCTGAAAGAACCCTGGGCTATAGAATGTAGGTCATGTTATTTTCACACCTGCTTCTGTCCAGTACACTGAGAACATTGTTTTTGTTTCAGAGCCAAACCTGGGATTATCAGGATGTTTCTAGCAAAGCCTGGATCTCTCTGTATTTGCAGAAGAAGAAAAAGAGAGAGAATTATAATCATTGTTCTTAGGTGCCGTCGAGTTGAGTACACCAGCTAAATCAAGCCAAAACGCACTGGTCCCTAACAATGTTGAACGGGAGAGCCAAATGGATTTGATGAGATATTTTGAGTGTGAAAAAAACCTTCCAGCTTCTTGATTTCTCTGTATTCACTAATAAAGTTGGTGATAGGATCATCCTACACATTGAGAAGTTTTCTATGAAAGATCTAGAATCATCCTATTTGATCCTCATGGGAATTCTACAAGGTATGTACTATTATTCCTATTTTACGGATGAAACAACTTACGTCCTTTTAGGCTACATACCTTACACAGAGTAAACGAAGTAATACAGATTAGGTCTGTGGAGCTCTTATTAGTTGGCATCACTCTCTCTTTAGCTAATTGTAGAAACTTAAAATGGATTTTATATAAAAATTTACAGGCTGCCTTCTGGATGGAAAGAAAAGGTATGCATCAATGTAGTAGGCCCTTGCAGTACTTAAATAGGGAACAAGAAACTGTGGAGGCACTGAGACTATGGTCCTTAATCATCTTTTGAGTCTAGAACGAAACTTACCCCGTGTCTTGAACTTCACTTATAGGTGTAATTACACCAGGGAGACTCTTATTCCTTGGGAAAAAAATCAACGATAAAAGATAAAAAGGAAATTATTTGCCTAAGTAGAGCTCAAAAGACAGAAATGGAGTGGAGAGAAGGATGAATGGTGACGATAATCACAGGGGAGAAGTGGACAGAGTGCTGTTACAATGTAGATATTGTAAACACTGTCATAAAACAAAATATGTATTAATGATTGAGTGGAAACCAATTTGCTCTGTAAACTCTCACTCATGTTAAAACAAAAAAGTATAGAATAACAAAGACCAAGATGGATGTCAGATAAGACTGAATATTGCACTGTTGTTGTTATGTGCCGTCGAGTCACTTGCGACTCATAGCGACCCTATGTACAACATCCCTAAACTCTGTTCTGTCCTGTGCCAATCGCACTGTCTCTGATACACTCATCCTGATTACCCCAGTCACCAAATCAATCCATCTCCTAGAGGGCCTTTCCCTCCTGCACCTGCCCTCCACTCTCCCAAGCATGATGTCCTTCTCCAAGGACTGGTCTCTCCTTACAACATGATCAAAGTATGTCAGATGAAGCCTCAGAATCCTTGCCTCCAAGGAGCAGCCCTGTTTAACCCTTTCCAGGATGAATCTGTTTGTTTTCTTAGCAGTCCACGGTACCCTCAATACCCTTCTCCAGCACCACAGCTCAAAGGCATCAATTCTCCTTCTATCCTCCTTAGTCAGTGTTCAACTATCTGATGCATAACAAGTGATAGTAAAGACCATGGCCTGTATCAGATGCACCTTAGTCTCCAGAGA
>NW_006399766.1:14793102-14794946 GCF_000299155.1 Elephantulus edwardii | reverse complement strand
TGGTACTAGGGATATTATAGCTAATTTTAGATGGATCATGACTGAAAGGACAGAGTACCAGAGGAATATCTGTGTTTTATTGAGTATGCAAAGGCATTTGACTGTGTGGATCACAACAAACTGTGGCTGACTCTGAGAAGAATGGGAATCCCAGAATATTTGATTGTGCTTCTGCAAAACCTATACTTGGACTAGGAAGCAGTTATCAAAACAGAACAGGGAAACACTGCATGGCTCAAAATCAGGAAAGGTATACAACAGGGATGCATCCTATCTTCATCCCTTTTCAATTTAAATGTGGAAAAGATCATCTGGGAGGCTGGGCTCTATGAGGAGAAATGTGGCATCAGGATTGGAGGAAGATTCATCAACAACCTGCATTATGGAGATGAAACAACCTTGTTTGCTGAAACTGAGGAGGACCTGAGTCATTTGCTGTAGAAGATCATGGACTGCAGCCTTCAATATGGATTGAAGCTCAACATCAAGAAAGCAAAGATTCCCACTACTGCGCCAATTGGCAGCATCATGATAGATGAAGAGCTTGAGATTGCTAATAGCTTTAGCTTGCTTAGACCCACAATCAACACTCTTGGTACCACCAGCCAGGAAACCAAAAGACAAATTGCAATGGGAAAATTCGCTATCAGGGATCTCTCCAGAGTACTGGAAAAGAAGGATATCAGTCTAAAGTGCATTTGATCCAGGTGGTGGTCTTCACAATTACTTGCTATGCATCAGAGAGCTGGAAAATAACTAAGGATGATAGAAGAATAATTTATGCCTTTGAGTTGTGGGCCTGGAGAAGAGTATTGGATGATCTAAGAGATTGCTAAGAGAACAAATAAGTCCATCCTGGAAATAGTGAAACCAGGCTGCTCCTCTGAATCAAGTGTTTTGAAGCTCTGTGTGATATACATTTGGCATGTTGCCAGGACGGACCGGTCCTTGGAGAGAAACATCATGCTTGGAAGGGTGGAGGGACAGTGCAGGAGAGGAGGACTCTGGATGAGGTGGATCGACTCAGTGACTAGGGTAATGAGGGTAAGTGTGTCAGAGATGATGAAATTGGCTCAGAATAGAGAATGATTCAGAGTTCAGAGGTCGCTATGATTCGAAGTCGACTCAATGACACATAATACCAGCAAGAACAACAAAGAAAATTAAAATAAACTCACAAGAATAAAAATTCAATCTTGAGTTTATCCCATCTGAATTTAAAAACTACTTAAAGAACAGGTTTCAGGTATTGAACACTAATGAACAAAGATTAGGTGAACTGTGGGATGAAATTAAGCCTATGAAAATGAAGAAAGCAAAAGGTCTTTGCAAAGACAAAATTAGAAGATAAGACCAAAATGGGTATCAGAGGATACTGAATATATCCCTAGAATAACAAGAAGCAAAAACTAAGGGAAGAAATGATTGATTTTTAAAAAATTGAACAGAAGATTTCAATGCACAGCTCAGGAAAACAAAGTATTATAACAAAATGTGCAAAGAACTGGAGTCAGAAAGTTCAAAGAGAAGAATCTGATCAGAATTCCTCAAGCTGAAGGAACTGCGGAACAAATTTAAACCTTGAGTTGCAATACAGAAAGATGTTATGGACAAAATCTTGAATGATCCAGGAAGCATTAAAAAAAGGTGGAAGGTATCGTGCATAGGGTCTCCAAGACTCACAGGTGACTTGAAGGCACAGCACAACTGGAACTCAAGATAGTACATAGAAAGGGAAAGAAGTAGTACCTGAAAAGATAATATCTGTGATTTATTTAATAATTGTATTTTTACAAGGCAATTTAGTTGACCTAAGTATCTCAAGAATCCTAAAGATGATACTA
>NW_006399766.1:14783036-14792856 GCF_000299155.1 Elephantulus edwardii | reverse complement strand
ATTAAAAAAGAAGGTGGAAGGAATAGAGTCACTGTACTAAAAATGACTGGCTGATACTGTACCATTTCACAAAGTAGCATATCATCAAGAAGCAGTGGTACAAAGGAAGAAGTCCAAGCTATTCTGAAGTAATTGGCAAATATAAGGCCCCAGGAATTGAAAGAATATCAGTTGACATATTTTAACAAACAGATGCAGCCCAAATGTGCTCACGAGATTGTGCTAAGAAATCTGGAGGATGTCTGGAGGATTGCTGGCCAACTGACTGGAAAAGATACATATCTGTTAACAGTCCCCCCCAAAAACGTGATCCAACAGAATGTGGACATTATTGAACAATATCATTAGTATCACATGCAAGCAAAATATTACTAAAATGATCCAAAACAATTAGAACAGAACATTAACAGAGAACTGACATAAATACAACTGTAGTTTAGAAGAGGCTGTGACACTGGGGATATCATGGCTGATGTCAGATGGATCTTGTCTGAAACCATAGTATCAGAAGGATGACTGTTTTGTTGGGTTTTTCTGTTTATTTCTTACAATCAATATATATATTTTATTTTATTTTACACTGGTTTATTTACAAAGTTCATATGCATTGCCCCTCTCACAGGATTCCTCCCCCCAACTCCTGAACTCACCTCCTCCTCCACTCATCAAACTATGTGACCCAAAGACCCATGATTATCCCCTGCCCATCGCCACCGCTCTATAATAATGGTCTTATACAGCATTTGTCCTTATGGGACTGAGCAAGTTCACTTAGCACAATACTCTATAATCTCTTCCCAGTTAGCTAGTGATTTACAAAACTATTGCTCCTGAGAGTTGTGTATATATTCCATTGTGTGAATGTATCATAATTTCTCAGTAAATTTTATTGTGGTTGGACATTTGAGTTGTTTCGATGTTCTTGCAATGGTAAATAACACTGCTATGAACATTGGTGTATAAGTCTCAGTTCTCATTCTCTTGGGGTATATCCCAAGCAGTGGGATAACTGGATCATATGGAATTTCTATATTAAGCTTTCGGAGGAAATGCCAAACCACCTTCCAGGGTGATTGTACCATTTTACAATCCCACCAACAGTGTATAAGAATTCCTATCTCAAACATCCTCTCCAATATTTATTATTGTTGCCTTGTTAAACATTGTCACTGTTACCAGAGCGAGATGGTACCTCATTGTGGCTTTGATTTGCATCTCTCTTGCCAGTGATTTGGAGCAATTCTTTTTTTGCATCTGTTGGACATCTGAATATCTTCCACTGTCAAAATTTTTTTCCATGTCTTTTGCCCATTTTGTAATTGGGTTATCATTCTTTTTCTTGTGGAGGCCTTGTAGAATTCTCTTTACTTTTGATATGAGATCCTTGTCTGAAGTGGCATTGCCAAATATTTTTCCCCCATCAGTTGATTTTCTTTCACTCAATTTTATCTTCTCTCGATTGAGCATTTCTGGCTGAATTTGGCAGTCTCTTTATACAATAGACTATGTCATCTAAGCATGATCCTAATTTGTCTCTGATGAACTTTATGGTTTTGGACTTTAAGGTCTCTCTCTGATACACCTTGAGTTGATTTTGTGTATGGTGTGAGATGCAGATCCTGTTTCAGTTTTCTGCTGGTAGCAGTCCAGTTTTGCCAGCATCATTTGTTGAAAAAGTTATTTCCCTATTTGATAGGGTTTTATTTCCTTGTCAAATATCAGTTGGGTCCATTTCTGGGTTCTCAATTCTGTTCCATTGGTCTATGTGCCTGTCATTGTACCAGTACAATGCTGGTTTTATTACCACTGTGTAGTTTTTCAAAAGTGCTTTGCTTACTTGGGGTCTCTTTCCTTTCCAAATAAACTTGACAATTTCCCTTTCTAATTTCTTGAAAAAGAAATCTTGGCACCAGCAGCCAAGGAAATAAAAAAAGTATTGCGATGGGAAAGTCTGCTGTTAGGGACTTCTCTAAAGTACTCAAGAGCAACAGTGTCTCTCTGGAGACTAAGGTGCGCCTGATACAGGCCATGGTCTTTGCAATCACTTGTTATGCATCAGAGAGTTGGACAATGACTAGGGAGGATAGAAGGAGAATTGATGCCTTTCAGCTGCGGTGCTGGAGAAGAGTATTGAATGTACCCTGGACTGCCAAGAAAACAAACAGATTCATTCTGGAGAGGGTTAAACCAGGCTACTCCTTGGAGGCAAGGATTCTGGGGCTTCATCTGACATACTTCGGACATGTTGTAAGGAGGGATAGGTCCTTGGAGAGGGACATCATGCTTGGTAGGGTGGAGGGACAGCGCAGGAGGGGAAGACCCTCTATGAGGTGGATTGATTCAGTGACTGGGGTAATCGGGATGGGTGTGTCAGAGGCAATGTGATTGGCACAGGATAGAACAGGGTTTAGGGCTGCTGTACATAGGGTCGCTATGAGTCACAAACGACTCCACAGCACATAACAACAACACTGAGATTGCGTTGAACATGTAGATTGTTTCTGGTAGAATTGTCATTTTCACAATATTGAGTCTTCCTATCCATGAATAGGAAACATTTTTCCATTTCTTTAGGTCTTTTATTGTATCTTTTAGAAATGTTCTGTAGTTATCTTTGTATAGATCTTTGGTGTCTCTAGTTTCTTTCACTCCCAAGTATCTCAATTTATTTTTGGATATTATAAATAGTATTGATTTCTTGGTTTCCTTCTCTGAGTTCTCTTTGTGTAGAGGAATCCCACTGATTTTTGTATATTGATCTTGGATCCTGCCACTCTATACATTTTTCTACTAACAAACAGTTTTGAGTCCTTGGAGTTTTCTGTGTACATTATCTTATCATCTGCATATAGCAATAGTTTAACCATCTCTTTACTGATCTGGATGCCTTTTATTTCCTTATTTTGTCATACTGCCCTAGCAAGCACTTCCAGTAAAATATTAAATAGAAGCATCTTTTTTCTGGTCTTTGTTCACAAGGAAAATGCTTTTAGTTTTTCTCCATTACCCCCTCTGAAACCCCACTGGAGGGTTAGCTATGAGGTGGTTCTGACTTGATGGTACATGACAATAAAGAAGTGATATTCAACAATATTTACAAGCTATTTTCCTTGTAAATACAGTAACCTAAAAATTAGCCTAACTCTCATAAAGTTCTTGAAGATCTGTTGATTCAAAAAATAGAAAAAGGAAGGAAAGAGCTATGAAAAAGAGAAGGAAAGGAGTAAAGACAGAAAACTTGAACACTTATATTGCTATAAATCTCAGTATATTTTGCTTCAGTTGCAAGAGTAAATGGAAAACAATTAGATAAAATATGTGATAATCTATGTGTATAACCTTTTAGTTTAATATGAATATAAATTTCTAAGTATCAATTCACCTGATACTAAAGTAGGTTTGGTTCATTCCTTCCTTTACTAATTCTACAACATTTTATAGGTTGATTTTTTTATGCATAATACTACGTAAGATTCTGTGGAGAAAACATAGACATTTACTGCAAGACTAATTCTTCTTAATGCTGTGAAAAATTATTAAATGTACTTGTGGAAACAAGAGACACAAATTTAATTCCATTTTGTCAGGCTTAGGGAGATTCATGCTTCAGAGGTCTAAGTCATATGAAGTGCAGATTGTGTGATGCTCTTCTGAGATACAATTTACTGAGACATCAAGAAAAAAAATAGGAAGACACACAAATGTCAGATAAATACAAGGAGGTCCTTGCAGAATTCACCTGTAGAATCCAAATAAAGCCTCATAATTTTTACATTTTCAAGCAATGCACATGATTTATTCATTTATCCATTCTATGATGTGCCAGGCAGCATCCTTGTTGTTAGGGACACAGCAGTGAACAGGAGTGACAAAAATTCCTCTTCTCCAGGAGCTTACCTCCTAGCAGGGGAGATAAACAAGAAGTCAAGCCAATATGTGATTTCTCAGATAAGGATGTGTCATGCCATTACCAGCAAAATTGCATGCTTGTCAGACTAGGGGAGAAAGGGTGTGAATCTTCACATATTAGCTCTATTTTATTTTTTACCCTAGGAAAAAAGTTTGATAGAACTACTAATGGTTTCATTTTGTCATACATTGTGGTACCCTGACAATGGACATCCTTATCACTATGTTTGCATAGTGAGAACATGCTCCCCATTATTAAAACCAGTTTGACAAGCTATCTATGTCAATGTTTCCTCCTCTAGGCCACATTCATCTGGTAGGACATTGTCCTGAACTCTTCTCTCAGAAATACTCTTGTATAGGTTGGGGGGGGGGTGTGGGTGATGGTATGCTCACCATTATCAATATCTTACTATTTTATATTAGGACTTTTCTTAGAACTTATTTGGTTCAGTATTTTGGTCTAAATTGATAAAATTCTCATTCATGACATCACTTAGGTGGTGGTTGTTTTTTTTAGGTGCCATCAGGTTTACTACAACTCATAGCAACCCTGTGATCAACAGGTCTGAGAATTAGCTTATCCTGCATCATAATCCATGTCATGCTAAAGTTGATTGTCATAGTCACTGTGTCAGTCCATCTCACTGACCCTCTACCTTTACAAGTATATCTCTCTGCAAGGATTAGTTCCTCCTGAAAATATGCTTAAAGTAAGTGAAACCAAATTTAACCATCCTTGACTCTAAGGAGATGTTGATTGTATTTCATAAAAGACAGACTTGTTTTTTCACTTGACAGTCTATGATATATTCAATACTCTCCACCAACACTGAAATTCAAAGACATTTATTCTTCTGTCATCTTTAGTCATTGTCCAGATAAACAGAAAATAATTGAAAACCATGACTTAAGGCACATTGTAGTCTTTAAACTGATAACCTTGTTCTTTTGCATTTTGGAGAGGTCTTGGCAGAAAATTTTCCCAATACAACATGTCTTTTGATTTCTTGATTGCTGCTATTACAGCTGCTAATTATGGGTCCAAGTAAAATGAAATCCTTGAAGTCCTCTCTGGTATTGAGGCAGGCAGAAAGAGTTATCTTGGCTGGGGAGCCCACTGCTCCAAGGCTGAAGGCTGCTGTAGTCTTTGATCTTCTGCAGCAAGTGGATCAAGTCCTTCTCACCTTCAGCAAGCAAGGGTGTGCTATATGTATAATGCAAGTTATTGATTACTCTTTCTGAAATCTTTATGCAACATTCTTCATCATGTAGTCCAGCTTCTCAAATGATTTGCTCAGGAGGTGGACATATATGAAATTCTACTCCTTTATTATGCTCTTCAGCCCTTGTAGTGGAAAGCTGTTGTTGATTTTTGACTGCACGGTATCTTGATTTCTTTCTAGAAAACTATCTTTTCTCCACTAAAGTTTTTTATCTTGGTGTTATCTTTGCCCATGGGGTAGGCATTATAATCCAAGGTAAGTGAATTGTATTCTACCAAAACAATAATCTTTAAATGAAAGACCCAAGGGTGAGGGAAATGCCTGGAGCTCAGTTTTTTCTGCAAGAGTTTTCTGACAAGATCACTGAATGAGCAGTTCTTGGTTCCTACTCCTGAAGCTGCTTATGTGTTTTGGAGGGCTGGTTCTCCATTGGCAATATGAGTCACATTATATCCCACCAATAAGTCCATTTTCTACTTGGTTTCTATGGTTGCAACCAAGGTACTCTATCCAATACAGCTCAAATCCAAATCAACTTATGCAAATATACATGACATAGAAGATATGTTCTAATTCCACTCATAAAAACATTTTCACTTCAATGGCTTCACAGTTAAAATATCTTTCTAGTAAATGTGAAATCCTGCAGGCTACTGAAAATCATGGTAACTCAAACTCTTCATTTCATAGATAAACCAACATCTGGAGAAAGTAAGAGGTTTACTTTATTTAGGTTGGTCATTCGTCACAAATATTGAGTGTCTATTGGGTACAAGACACTGTTGAAAGTGCTGAGGTCATAGTTGCTTTTAAAATATGAAAATTGTTTTTATGCGGCTTAAAGTCAGCTACATTAAGTCATTGACAATTCATGCTTCAAAGTATGTTATATTAAAGATGCACTGGCAAAGTATCCTGAGAGCTGAACCATGGAAAGTAAGGGTTTAGTTGGATGTGTCAATTAAACTTGTAGTGGAAAAGATTATTAGGAAATGAAGAGAAGGATAAATAAGTCAAGGAAAACATAATCCAGGAAAAGCCATGTTCTAGGAATGGGGCATATGAGATGGAAACATGAATGATTCAATTGGTTAAATATCAAAGATATGTGAGATATATGAAACGTGGTTAGAAAAAGTGGATTGAAGTCAATAAAGAAGGATATTGAATACTAACATACATGTGTAGTCACTGAATAAAAGCAACAGAGATGTGAAAGGTCTTTGAAACAGAAATGAAGTAGTAAAATTAATTTGTAAATAGAACGGAATCAATACCAAAGATTTTGAGAAGACAGAATTAGGAGGTTAGAATGTGAAGATCAAGAGAGAGAGAGGATTGAAAGAAGATTGAGTAACTAGAAGTGAGAGAGTAAATATAGAAGGGATAGTTTTTAGGAAGAAGATGCCACATTAGGTTTGGGATGTTTTATATTTGGGGAGTTGATGAGATATATGGAACTAATGGACTTGGCAGAAAGGATAAGTGTAGAGATTTTGGAACGATCCTTAAGTGAAAATGATGCATTTGAAGACATGAGATTGGCCAGCTCATCTATAAATGAAAGAAAAATAGAGGATGGAGTTCTCAAGAGTATATTTATACATCTGGGAAGGAAAAGAGAAAGAGATAAGGCTGACAGAAGTGTGCTAAAGCCTAAACATCAGTCTGTATTCACCTCTGCACATTGCTGTAGGAGTGACTTTTCTAAAATGCAAATGTGATTATGCCATTTCCCTACATGAAATCCTTTAGTGGAGATGTTGATAAAGGTGTGGTCTGAGGAAAATATATATCAGCAACTCCTGGAGTATTGTTTAAAAGTAACAGTCCAAGGACCCAGGAGAAAAATAATAGGCAAGGTCCAATGGTGATTAATTTTATAAAGCATAATGCATGCTCATGATTGTATGAAACACAACATATATGAACTTTTTAAGCAAACCAATAAAAAGAAAAGTCAGCTATATAAAAAGAAAAGTTAATGTTCCAAGACCAGCCCAGTAATTGTAATTTCTATCCTTAAGGATACTTTACTTTTCACAGAATGGAAGAGGAGAAAGAAAAGAAGCTCTTAATTGCCAAGGCCACTTGTAGCCAAAGCCATGAGTGGATTTCTTCCAGTCCATTAACTAAGTACCTGTCTTAAAAATTTCTTGGTGTGGTGTGAACATCTCTCCTTCTTGGAGCAGAAGACCATGGCCTCACTGCCTGGAGGCCTCTCCAACCCTCCTACCTGGAGGTCGCCCAGGCCCCACTGCCTAAACCACCAAACTTGTTGCCTGGAGGACCTGGCCCTGCCACCTAGATGCCCCTGCCTGTTACCTGGATGCCCTGGCCTGGCTGCCTGAAGGACCTGGCCCCACCACCTGGAGGACAACCTGCTGCTGTCCCTCTGAACCATGTCAGGAACACCCATATCACAGATGAACCATTTCCTCCCCCCTTCCAGAGCTTCAGCCCTGGGCCCTTTAGCCCTGGGCCCTTTGGACAGATCTTACTGCATCAGTTCCCTGAGAGAGAAGGCTGTTAACGCGTTGCCACAAATGACGGCAAAAAATGTGTTTCTAAGCATGGTCTCAATTTAAAAGTGTGTGGCAACGTGTTAATTCACAAGCCTTATCTCTCCCAACTGAAGCAAACCTTCCCTTGAGTCAATAGATCAGAGAGAAACTCAGGCAGAATAGCTGTCCCATCCTACTCTGGAGCAGTGACTTCCTGAGCCAAGGTTATCAAACCAAGAGCCTGCTAAAAATCTCAAGCATGAAAAACTCTACCACAACAATGACATGAAAGAAGTAGACTACAACACACCCTTCACAAGCCCAAAACACAATGTTGCCCCCCAAAAGTGAGAGTATCAAAGGATATCCTGAAGCCAGAAAGTCTGATGGAGCTTTCTGACACAGAATTCAAGAGAATAAAGACAAAATATTTTCAATGGGTGAAAAACAAACTCAAAGCATATAGGATGCTGCAAGCAAAAACCAAGAGGAACTTTAAAGAAAAAAAAATCCAAGACAATGCAGAGACAACAAATGAGGCATTAGAGGCTCTGGGGGAAAAAAAACCAAAAAATAAAATAAAAACCCCCATAATCCAGAATATGAGGACCAATGTTTCAGATGCTGTCAACATGCTGGAGGTACATATGAATGGAGTTGAAGAGAAGCAACCAGAAAAATACAAGATAGGACTGTCACCACTAATCTGCTAGAACCAAAAGCAGAATGAAAAAGGAAGGAAAAAGAAGAAACTCTAAGAACAATTAGGGACATCATCAAGAGGATTAGCACGCACATAAACAGAATCCCATAACAGGAAGAAGCAAGTAAAGACACTGAGAAAGTTGTGGAAGAATTACTAGAAGAAAACTTTCTAGGCATCATGAAGAATGAGAGAGTATATATTCAAGAAGCTGAGCAAACACCAAATAGATTAGAGCCAAAAAGAAAAACACCAAGGCATATCATAGTCAAAGAACCAAAGCTAAGAAGAGAATTCTGAAAGCAGATAGGGAGAAATGAACAGTAACCTATAAAGAAGAACAAATAAGAGTAAGTGCTGATTTCTCAGCAGAAACCATGCAGGCAAGAAGGGAATGGAAGGACATATATCAAACACTCAAAGAATTCAACTGTCAACCAAGAATACTCTACCCAGCAAAACATCAGCTATGAAGGAGAGTTCAAGATATTCTCAGGAAAGCAGAACCTAAAGAAGTTTGTAATAACCAGTCCAGCATTGCAGGGAACACTGAGTGAAGTCCTTCTTACAGAGATGCCACAGAAAGCAGGATGGACCAAAGTAAGCAGCAACAACACTAAAAAAAAACTCAACAAAATGATAGAAATAAAGCCTTGCCTCTCAATAAGGACCCCGAATGTTAATAAGAGAAAAAGAATAGCAGATTGGATTAAAAAAACAAAACTCGTCAATAGGCTATCTACAGGAGACACAACTGAGGAGTGAAGATTAAGAAAGACTTAAAATATAAGGGTGAGAAAAATTATGCCAAGCAAATGTTGTTGTTGTTGTTAAGTGTCGTCTAGACGCAGGCCCTATGAAGGAGAGTCCTCAACGCTTGTGTGCCTTTCATCCTCTCTCCAGGTTCATAGGGTTTCTGGAGGCAAGCTATTATGGAAGTGGATGCCACTCCTCCTTCCAAGCCAAGCAAAATAGCAATCAGAAAAAAGCAAGATTAGCAATAGTGATCTCTGACAAAATAGATTTCAATGCAAAAACAATTACAAAGGACAAGGAAGATCATGATATAATGCTTACAGGGTCAATAGAATAAGAGGACATAATCATAATAAATATCTATGCACCAAATGACAGAGCTGCAAAATATACAAAGCAAACATTAATAGAACTGGAAAAAATAACTAGAAAACACCACTATATTAATAGGAGACGTCAATAAATTACTCTAAAGAAAAGATAGAAAAACTAGAAAGAAACAAACTTAACAAAGATAGTGAAGAATTAAATTACACAATAAACCAACTCGATCTCATAGATATATACAGGCTAATGCACCTTCAAAAAAGTACAATATACGTTCTCCAATGGGCATGGAACATTCTTCAGAATGTTGTTGTTGTTGTTGTTATGTGCCGTCAAGTCGCTTGCGATTCATAGCGACCCTATGTACAACAGCCCTAAACTCCGCTCTGTCCTGT
>NW_006399766.1:14743524-14782936 GCF_000299155.1 Elephantulus edwardii | reverse complement strand
AAACACATCAAAAGGCAAGATAAAAATGATAATTGATTCTCTATCCCAACATCTCCAAAAAAACTTAAAAGAACAGCAAGAAAATCTGACACCGTCTAACGTAACTGAAACTATAAAAACTAGGGCAGAAAGAAATGAAAAAGAAAACAGAAAACCAATTGAAACCCTCAATAATACTAGGAGTGTGTTCTTCGAAAAGGTCAATAAAATCGACCAACCACCAGCAAAACTAACAAAAGAAAGGAAATAAAACACACAAGTAATCCAAATAAGAGATGAAAGGGGCAATGCAACAACCGAATCAACTAAAATAAAAATGTTAACAATGGATTATTATTAAAACTATACTCAAACGAATATGAAAAACTAGAGGAAATAGACAACTTAGAAACCCACAACCTACCTAAACTGACACAGACCATAACTCCACCCCCTACACCTGCCAGTGAATGATTTTTTTTTAAGAGAAAAGGGAACTGGTGGTATAGGGAGGAAAATATGCAACAATGAATGAATGGAAATCCAAGTTTGCTGTAACCTTTCATTAAATCACAATAGAAATTATATAAAAAAGAACTTTAAAAACATTTCTTAATTGTGATTTTAATGAAAGTTTACAGAAATGTTAGATTTTCATACATTCATTCATTGTTGCACATTTTTCTCCAAACCTCACCCCCAGTTCAATATTTTAAAATTCATTAATTGTTGCACAATTTCCTTCCTCCAGCAGTCCACTTTGCTATGCACTTCTTATTATGGACTGTTGTCATTCAAATAATGCCTAATCATATATTCCTTTTAAATAGTTCTTTCCTTCATCTGTTCCAATGCAATCTTCACAGAAGCAGCTCTTATAAGAAACTGAGGAAGAAAATTATCAGGAGAACTTGTTTCTTTTTTCTTTTTTTTCCTTGTTGTGTGCTGTTGAATTCAACTGGCACAGGAGGATATTTCCCCTCCTTCTCCAACAGAGCATCCAGTGGCTCTGAACCGCCGGCCTTCCATATTGCAGAGCAGCTGCTTGCCACTAGGCCACCAGCACTCTCTAGGAGAATGTGTTTCTTGAAGTGTGGTGTAATTTTATTAGGATCACCTGTGTTGTTGTTGTTATGTGCCAACAAGTCATTTGAGACAGTAAGCCTATGCACAGCAGCTCTGAACCCTACTTTATCTTGAGCCAACTTCATTATCTTGGACACACCTACTCCCATAACCCCAGTCACTGAGTCAATCAATCTCATTGAGGGTCTTCCTCTCTTGTGCTGTCCCTCCACCCTCCCAAGCATGAATTGCCGATCCAAGGACTGGTCCCTTCTTGAAAAATGTTCGAGGTACATAAGATGAAGGTTCAAAATACTTGCCTCCAAGGAGTAGCCTGCTTTCACCCTCTCCAGGACAAACCTGTATGTTATCTTAGCAGTCCATGTTATAGCCAATACTCTTCTCCAGCACTACAACTCAAAGGCATCAATTCTTCTTCTATTATCCTTAGTCATTGTCGAGCTCTCTGATGCATAACAAGTAATTGTGAAGGCTGTGGCCTGGATCAGGTGTACCTTAGTCTCTATACTGTTATCATTGCTCTCCAGTACCCAGGAGAGTTCCCTGACAGCAGATTTTCCCAGTGCAATTTGTTGTTGTTTTTTTTTTGTTTCCTCACTGCTGGTACCAATAATGTTGATTATAGAGCCAACCAAGCTGTTAACAATCTTAATCTTTTCACCATCTATCATGAGGCTGCCAATTGGCCCTTTAATGAGAATCTTTGTTTTCTTGAATTCATATTGAAGGTTGCAGTCTTAGATATTCTGCATCAAATGCCTCAGGTCCTCCTCAGTTTCAGCAAGCAAAGTTGTGTCATCTGCATAATGTAGGTTATGAGTTGTTGATGAGTCTACCTTCAATCCTAATGCCATATTCCTCCTCATCAAGCTCAGCCTCCAGGATGATCTGCTCCACATATAGATTGAAAAGGTATGGAGATAGGAAGCATACACTTCCTGATTTTGAGCTATGCAGTGTTTCGTTGCTCTGTTCTGACAACTGCATCCTTGTCTGAGTATAGGTTTCACATGAGCACAATCAATTGTTCTGGGATTCCCATTCTTCTCAGAGTTAGCCAAAGTTCGTTGTGATCCACACAGTCTAATGCCTTTGCATAGTCAATGAAAAACATTCATTCCTCTGGTACTCTCTGCTTTCAGCCAAGCTATGTCTACCATTGGTGGGTTGTTGTTGTTGTTTTCTTGTTGTATGCCATCAGCTGGATCCAACTGGCACAGAAGTAGATTGCTCATTCTTCTCCAGCAGAGCATCTGGTGGATTCGAACCATGTACCTTTAGGATTGCAGTGCAACTTCATGCCACTAGGCCACCAGAGATCTCTAACATTGCTTTTAATATTCCTAGTGCCATGACTTCTTTTAAACCTAGCTTGTATTTCTGGCAATTCTCTGTTGATGTGCTGTTCCAGTAGTTTTTGGATAATTTTTAGCAGGATTTTGCTTTCATGTGATATTAATTATATTGTTCAATAATTTCTGTACTCTATTGGGTCACCTTTCTTTGGAATGGGAAGAAGTATGGATCTCTTTCAGTCAGTTGTTATGCAACAATGAATGATTATTATTTTTAAAGTGAACAAGGGTTGGGTAAGGAGGAAAATGTAGAACAATGAATAAATTAAAATTCAACTATTTTGTAAATTTTCATTAAAATCACAATTAAAAAATAAAATCACCAGGAAGTAGATTGCTAGCTGAAATATTGTTAGTTCAAATCCACCAGATTCTCTGCAGGATAAAGGTTATTAGTATCCTTTTATTGAGATTCACAGCTTTAGAAATTTAATGGAGGATCATTATGTGTTGAAACTGACTAGACTCCAGTGACTATCTCAGGCAGCCTAAAAATATAGAACTGGTATAAAAAAATGGGTTGAATCTGTACCAATTTGTGGATTCATTTGTTGATCTAAGAAGTTGGGCTAGAAAGTGAGCCATGGTTTCTATTAAACATTTAATAAAAGAGGGTAAGGTATCAACTGAGGAAATTTTTAAAAAAAGAGCTAATTCTCAAGAATGAAGAGAAACTAATAATTTTTCTGGCTGTGGCCATTTTAAACAGGATGTCTTCAGGTTGGACCCTGAAGTCACTTAAAGACATTTTCCAGGAACTAAAACAAGTTCTCATCTCACCTCAAGATGTTCTGATCATTGAACCCTGATAATAATGCTTTATTTTTTAAAACCACAGCATGTGATTAGCAGTTAAAAATGTTATAAATTGTTGCTATAGTTGTCAGGTGCCGCTGTGTTGAGCGCGACTCATAGCAAATCCTATGAACAGCAAATCTGAACCTTGCTCTATCCTGTGCCATCCTCACCATCTCTATCACGCTCAAGTCCATAGTCACTATGTCAACCCATTTGTGAGAGTCTTCCTCTTAATGATGCTCTACTTTTCTGAGGGCTGGTCCCTCCTAACAACATTCCCAAAGTATGTGAGATGAATCGTATTTAATTATTCAATTTGTAGGCTGAGTGAATGAGTTGAAAAGCTATACTATATGGAGAAGAGTGCAGCTTCCAGATTAGAGGAAGACTCACTAATAACCTAAATCGTGCAAATGTCACAGCTTTGTTTGCAGAAAGGGAAGAAGACTTGAGTGCTTTCTGAAGAAGATCAAAGGCTACAGCTTTCAATATCGGCTACATCTCCACATCAAGGAAGAAAAATCCTCACCACAGGACCAATAGGCAATAGATAGATGGCGAAAGATTGACATTATTATCCATTATCTCACCCTACTTTGAGCCACAATCAACACTGATAGTACCAGCACATAAGAAATCAAAAGTCATAATGTATTGGGGAAATCTGCTGTCAAGGACATCTCCAAAGTGCTTAAGAGCAAGGATTTCAGTTTAAACACTAAGGTGAAAAAAACAAAACACACAAACAAAACACTAAGGCGCAGCTGGTGAAAACCATGGTGTTTTCAGTTACTTCCTATGCATCTGAAAATTGAACCATGAATAAGGATGACAGGAGAAGAATGAATGCCATCTAATTGTGGTGTTGGAAAAAGAGTACCAGATATCCCATTGGCTACCAAAGGAATGGACAAGTCTCTCTTAGAGGAAGTGCACCAAAGTGCTCCTTAGAGGCAAGGATGGTAAACCTCTGTCTCATATACTTTGGGAATTTTGCCAGGAGAGACCATTCCTTAGGAAAAATGTCATGGTATAAAGTCAGAGAAAAAGAGGCAGACGTTCAACAAGATGGACTGAAACAATGGGTTTGCACACATCACATACTATGAAGATGGTGCATGACAGGGCCAAGTTCAGATATGTTGTTCATATGGTCGCCCTGAGGTGTAGTCAACTGAACAATGCCTAACACAATGGATGAGGTTATCATTCTCTCTGAAAAAGCATAAGAGAAGACCAAAATCACCTTTAAACAGAAAGAGTGAATTAACCTTTAAGGAGTAATATTACTAGAGAAAGGAAACTGGGGTGCAAGAGGAGTGTGAGGACAGGCACCTGTGGAAAGAAATTCATTAGAGTGTTGCTTGTGAGCATGCTCAGTTTCATCAGGGCATCCTCTGATGATCAAGTCCCATGTGACCTTTCCTTCAATGCCGAAGCAAGCCAACCAAGGAGAATGCTTCAGTAAATCTTAGTATCACCAAGCCTGTGGAATTGTTGCCAACTCAGCAACAGGATGTAGGGGAGCCAGAGGGTTAGGTAGAGGGGAGACCAGGAAAACAAAGGGAGAGTGAGTGATTCTCCCAGATACTTCTGGGTAGGAAGTCCCATGACCAGTTCCACCAATATTTTTTGTTGTGTTTTGGTTTTTTATTTTGTTTGATTTAAAAAAAAAAATAGAAGCAAAAGCTCCCTCTTCCATACCTCTAAAGCATCAAGCAGTCAGGAAAAGCCAAACTCCTCCCATAAGTGAAGTGTTAACTGAGTTCTGTAGCAGAATGGGCAGAAACTCTGCAAGGGCATTTCTTCTTCCATTGTTCAGGAAGTGTTTTGAAGGCAGGAGTTTTATAAAGAAACACCCTTCACACAAGGGAAAGAACACAAGTTTTCCTGGACTCCTGCTGGTCCCTCATCCTGCTATCCTTGTCAGTGTCCAACCCTGGCTACATAAATCAGGAATGAGAACTTTTTCTTTTAACGCTGATCCACACGGGGAAAATGCATCAAGGACATTTAAGTAAAAGGCAGCCTTTTCCTCGCCCAAGAGGAACAGATACAGAATTTTCTACTCATCTGGTTTTTAAATTGAAAGGTTACTTTACACTTACAGTTGATTCGCGCGCGCGCGCGCGCGCGTGTGTTTTGGTGTTTTTTTGTTGGTTTTTTTATTTTCTTTTTAATTTCCTAAATTTTTTTCTGCTTTATAGTCAATTAATGGAAGGTTGAGGTGGATAGGGATGACTGAGAGGAAGAAAACCAAACCAATCTATTGCCATGGGGTTGATTCTACTGCACACTGATCTCGTGTATTAACAAAGTAGAGCTGAACAGCATAGGGTTTTCTTCGTTGTAGTCTTTATTTACCAGAGCAGATGGCCATGACTGTCTTTGCTGGTGATGCTGTGTGGGTTTAAACCAGCACTCTTTTGATTTGCTGTCAAGCACAGATAGTTTACACTACTCATAGGTGTTGCATAAGAAAGAAAATGAGAACATATTTACATGGAGATGGGGGGGGGGCATAAGATAAAAAAAGACAGGTAAAAGAGAGCTCTGGTGGCCTAGTGGCAAGAAACTGTGTTGAAATTCCGAAAGTTTGTAGTTCAAATCCACCAGATGCTCCACTGGAGAATCTCTTTTTTGTGCCAGTCAGATCTGACTGGATGATACACAATGGGGGTGGGGAGAGGGAGGAAGACAGGCAAAGTACTTCCCTGAAGTGTCTTGACCAGACCACTGGCCTTTGAAATACTGGTTTTCTTAGCAGTTTGAAGAAAAGGAAGAAAAGGGAAAAGACCAATACTCCAACAACCATATCAAATGCAAACTGACTTAAAAAAAAACCCATTTTTGCCTTTATTTTCAAATTCCCAAGCTGATTTTTTAAAAGAAGACTTTGTTTTCTCACAAGATCAGAAATGTTTTACATGTGTGGAAAAGAATTAGTTGACTATTGCTTTAGAATCTTAGAGATTCTTTAATATAAAGTTATCAGCTGTGCCTAAAGTCCTAGTAATTTTAAAAAGAAAACATCTTAATACCTTATTAGCCTTCACACCACCACCTCCACCCTGGTGGTTTTCATTTTCTTTATTTGCTTGTTATGTTTTCTTTCTAGTTAGATACTTATGGGAAAAAGAACATGACACAATATTGAGCCAAAACTTGGTGTAATTACACTGAAGATCAAGGAACCATTTCCAAGGTTGGATTTCATGGAATGCAAATCTTTGCACCACTCAGTGGCATTACTACGGAAGGACTGGGCATGTGGACCACACCAGATCATACTGTCAGAAGGGGCAACATTAAAATAACTGTCTAAAACGTTGGTACAGTGTTTCAGCAGAAATGTATTACTTTTATAAAAATATCTCCATAGTTAGTTGTAACTGCAAAATGATTTTTAAGAGCTGGGCTTATGAAATCTATGCTGATTTCATAAATTGGGCTAATACTCTATGCTAATATCTATCTATCTATATCTATCTATCTATCATCTCTCTCTCTCTCTCTCATTGAGCTCTAGTAGCTTGTTGTTGTTGCTAGGTACCATCGAGTACAACTCATAACAACCATATAAACAGCAGATCTGAACTCTGTCCTATCCTGTGCCATCTTCACAATCTCTGACAAAGAGGAGCCTATTGATTCCGTCACCATGTCAATCCACCTGGCTGAGGGTCTTCCTCTCCTTTGCCATTCCTCCACCTTTCTAAGTATGATGTCCTTTTCCAAGGAATAGCCTCTTCTAGCAATGTGCCCCAAATATATGAGATGAAGCATCTCTGTCCTTGCCTCGAAGGAGTACTCTGGCTGCCCTCTCTCCAAGACATGTCGGTGTGTTCTTTTGACAGTCTATGAGTATATTCAGCACTCTTCTCCAACTCCACAGCTCAAAGGCATCAATTATTCTTCTGTCTTCCTTATTCATTGTCCAGCGCTTAGTTACATACCAGATGATTGAGAAGACCATGGCCTGAATCAGGAACACCTTAGTTCTCAGCTCACTAATTTGGTGAGGTCCCTGACTACAGACTTTCTCAGTGCAATGTGTATCCTGATCGCCTGACTGCTGATACCAGGTGTGTTGATTGTGTACCCAAGTAAGAAGTTGTTGATAGTTTCAATCTTTTCAACATCTATCATGAATATCATCTATCTAATGGCATAGCGGTAAAGAACTGCACGGCCTGTCCAAAGGCATGTGGTTTGAATCTACCATTTGTTCCATGGGCAAACTCCTCTCACGAAATTTATTGCCTCTGAAAACCCACTGGAAGATCAGCTACAGATTGGTTCTGATTCAACAGTACATAATAGCAATGTGTTCTAGTCAAGGTTGTTATTATTACCCAATTAGAATGATGTTTCAAATCACTGAAACATGCTACAAACAGATGTGGCGGTTTTCCTTGCTGCCAGCCCTTTTACAGTTACTGATTTTGTCAATTTTTTTCCTGGTGTCTTAGTTACATTACTGTGGAAATGAGTATTTCTGAATCTATATCAATAATCGTTTTTGAGATGTAAATGATAACTTAAGGAAAAGAAGACTAAAATTGTAAAAGCTTCCTTCTGTTCAGTTCCTGATGATGATGTAAGTCAATGTACACCAATTTTAGAAAACTATTTTGTTGTCAGTATTTATACCAACTCCAAACTCAGCCTCACTGCTGTCAATTTGGTTGAACTCATAATGGCCTTCCATTGGTTCCTTCCGTTGTAAACAGTAATGGGAGGAAACTGCCCTCCTTTCATCTGAGAAACCTCTGGTGAGTTTGTACCTCCGGGGCCCAGCAGCCTTTCTTTGGGTTATCAGTGCAATTCACTGTGGACTACATTTCCAGAGTTTCCTCAGTATTTAGATCACTTAAAAACATATTACAGCCAAACATTTGCAGTTCTATTTATTGCATATTATTCTATAATCAAGCCTGATAATGAGCATAACTAGGGATTCTATATGTGATGTTGTATAATAGCATTTATAATAAATAGTACATTGGCAATTAGTAGTACATTGGATCACACAAGACCAGGCCCTGTGTACACAGAGTCTGTAGGATTTGGAACCAACTCAACGACCCCTAACAACAACAACAGCAGCAATAGATCTGTATAGTTTTGTCTGAAGGTAGGTCCATGAGGGAGGGAGACTTGACACTGTAAGTTACCACAGTACCAACCCTCGTGACATCACTGGCTCTGATAAGACCCTGTTAGATTCGATAGAACCTAACAAGAGATTAGGTGATGCTTACAAGGACTCAATAGTCTAGAAACGGGGTTAGCGTCTCCTTGGTACCACACTTGTCATTTAGGTCACTGTTGTATTAGTGGCACCTGTCAGTGTAGCATGTCTCTGCACTTCAGCTCTTCCCAGGATTACAGAATTGAGAAAAAAAAAAAAAAAGATAGGAACCAACCAAATGTTCCTTCTCTTTTATTATTATTGAATAGCAATTTGAGTGAACGCTTCCAAAACATCTTGTTTTCTCAATCATTCATGCACATTTTGTTCCATAACAGCAATTATAGCCCCCACAGGGTCTAATCATCTATTCAGTCCATATTGCCTTTCCCTTCACCCACATGTTGTTGTTGTTATGTGCCGTCGAGTTGCCTGCGACTCATAGTGACCCTGTGTACAAGAGCCCTAAACCCTGGTCCATCCTGTGCCAACCTCACTGTCTCTGACGCACTTATTCCCACCACTTCACTCACAGAATTGATCCATCTCATCAAGCGTCTTCCTATCCTGCGCTGTCTCTCCACTCTCCCAAACATGATGGCCCTCTGCAAGAATGAGTCCCTCCTTGCTACATGCCCAAAGTATGTCAGATGAAGCTTCAGAATCCTTGACTCCAAGTAAGTAAGTATTCATTATCTAGGGATTAATTTTCTACTGACATCCCCTTCTCCTTCCTGGTAATCATACTTGAAGGATTAACTCTTTAGTTTTTTATACTAATGGTCTTATAATACAGGTTTCCTTTTGTGAGTGACTCCTCTCACTCAAGGGAGTAGTGAGTGCCTCAGTAGTAAGGAGTTGCACTGCCAACTCTAAGCTTCAAATCTACCATCCACCAGAGTGAAAGATGGGTAATCTCTTCCCTCATGATTTACAGCCCCTGAAAGCCCACTAGAAAGAAGGTCAATCATGAGTCAGTTCTGACTTGACGGTATAGAACATCAAAAACAAACCTCTCACTCAGCAAAATGTCCTCTAGGTTCATCCATGTTATGCTATATCTCATGGATTCCTTCTCTTCTTGTCTCTTCTCTTTTCTCTCATTTTCTTTGCCTTCCTCCCACCCCGCCCCCGTTTTGTCTTTTGAAACCATCTACTAAAAACAATAGTGTGGCTATTCTTTTTAAGACATGAATATGCAAATCTAGCAAAGAATAGATCTTAAAGATATGAAACACAAAAATGAAGACAAAGACAATTCTTCAGTCTCAAACATTGAACTCATTCCATCTTGGATCCCCTTTTAATTGATATTTTAGTGAAAGTTTATCAAGAACTTGGGGATCCCCTTCTGACAAAGCAAGTTCTTTAAATTCACCTTGAATTTCTCAGCATAGCTATAGTTTGGCTATTGCTAATGCAATCACTAGTTTTCCTATTCACAAAGGAACAACTTTTCCAGATTTCTCCTGCTTATGGAAAATTAAATCGTGGTAAATGCCTACATGATGTGAGATGATCTCACATAGGATTCCATTCCTTGAATTGTCAGTTTACCCTATTCAATTCCTGAGACTAACAAGGGCACACTCACTGCTCTCTGCGGCCACAATACTTTCTCTTCATTACACTCTCGGTGAAGAGTACTGACTATCTCATGGACTGGCAAAATAACTAACATCTATTTTGAAGGACATGAAATTAGGGTGCTCTACATGTTATCAGGATGCATCAGCCCTTGGAAGAAGGCATCCTGCTCAGAAAAGTCAGTGAAAGAGAGGAAAACCTTCAAAGACATGGCTTGACAGAACAGCTGCAACAGTGGCCTTGAGGATGGCACTGCACAGGGCAAAGTTTCTATGTGATGTTCACAGGTGAGCTATGAGTGGTAGTCAATTCAGCAGTACCTAACCACTAGGACAACATTCAGGTCATGGTCTTCTCAGTCATCTGCTATGCATCAGAGAGTTGGACAATGAATAAGGAAAACAGAAGAACTGATGACTTTTGACTTGTGGTGCTGGAGAAGAGAACTAAATGTCTCATGGACTACCAAAAGAACAAACGGATATGTCTTGGGGCAAGTATAGCCAAGACTCCCAACAAGATGGACAGACACAGTGACTTCAGCCATGGGCTCTATCTAGTGTGTCAGATAGGATTAGGATGGCACAGGATAGGGCAGGGTTCATATTGGCTGTTCATATGGTTGCTATGAGTCATACTTGACTCCACAGCACTTAATGACAATGTAACTCTATAACCAAAGAGTTACAGAACTCTTTAGAGAAATGCCTACTTTACTAGTCTGCACTGCTTGATTTACAAGTCTTCACAGTATATCTGATGGCTTCTGTGTTGCTGTGATCCTAGAAGCTATGCCACAAGTATTTTAAATACCAGCAAATTCACTCATGGGCAGATAGGCTGGAGTGCAGTTAACAGATTAAGACAATTAATTAATTAATTAATTAATTAATTAATGGATGGCCATCTACCTCTGAATACCTTCGTAATTGCAGTAGAATACTACCCACTATAGAGCTGGAAGGTGAGCCCCCCAGTACTGGAAAACACTCAAAGTATGACTGGAGAAGAACTGCCTCCTCAAAGGAGAATTATCTTGATGATATGGATGTACTCCATCTTCACCATCATTGATCTTTATTGGAGTAAAGGACCTACGTTTGCTAATGTGGCAGACAGACAAATTGGTGCCTTTGAGTTGTGGTATTGGCAAGGAATACTTTGAGAATATTTTCAGGAGGAACCAAACATTCAGGGCTTTGTCATGCTTGGAAAAATGGAGGATCATAGAAGGAGAGGAAAACTATCAACAATTTGGATTGACACAGTGATTGTAACAATGGGCATAAGCACAGTGAAGATTGTGAGAATGGCACAGGATTGGGCAAGGTTTTGATCTATAAATTGATATGAGTTGGAGTCAACCTAATAACAACAACTGCTTGAAGAAATTAAAACACTATTCTGCTTCCAGAAAACACGTAACATTTTTAAAAGCTTGGTTTCTTAAAAAAATGTTCTACTTCAGTGTCCTGGTGGCTTAATGAGTAGAGGGTTGTGTTACCAACTTCAAGACAATGAATCCACCAGCTGTTTCAAGAAGAAAGTTGGGCAGTCTCTTTCTGTGCAAGACTACAAAAACTCACTGGAGGATCATGATTGAGCCAGTTTGACTCCACAGTGATAAGTTATTGTTGTGAAATTCTTTGAACAGACTGAAACATGTATAAAAACGAAGTTTCTCGTTCACGTCCTCATCCTATTATTGTTGCTGTTGTTATATACCATTTAGTACAACTCATAGTGACCTTATGAACAATAGAGCTGAACCCTGTCCTAAGTTGTGCCATCCTTAGCATTTTGGACACACGCAAGCCCACTGCTGTAGTAACTGTGTCAACCCACCTGGTTGAGGGTCTTCTTCTTCACCATCCCTCTACCCTCCCAAGCATGTTGTCCCTCTCCAAGGAATAACCTCTCCTAGCAACATGCCCAAAGTATGTGAGATAAAGCACAAGAGGCATATGCAATTGTGTCCATCAGTGTTTGTCTAAATCTTTGAGTGGAATTATGTTAAAACTTAAATTTAACACTTGTCTTGGGATTGTGTCTTTCAATTGTTTCCATTTATTCTGCCACACTTAAACAGCATTGCTAATGAGCTCTGTGGCAACCTTTCTAAATTATCCAGTTGAACACTAAGTAAAATTCCTCTTTGTTTTATTTCAGTATTATCTGATGAGCCTGTGCATGCAGGATATTTCCCCCCTCCCCCCCATAGTACAAATCTACTTAGAGAAGAGTTAATATTTGCAGAAGTCAAATTTTTCATTTAGCCTACAATTTAATGTGAGCATGATAAATACCTGGGGAGCTCTGGTGGCCTCATGGCAAGAAGCTGCGTTGCAATCCTGAAGCACATGATTCAAGTCCCGCTCAGGGGGAGAAAGATGGGCAATTTCCTCCCGTGCAATTAACTGTCTCTAAAAACCCATCGAAGGGTCAGCTATGTGTTGGTTTCTGACTCGACAGTGCACAACAACAACAAGGTAAATACCTATACTTTAAAGTATAGAATTTCCAACTGGACCAATTGGCAGCGTCAGGATGGATGACGAAGAGATTGAGATTGTTCACAGCTTCTGTTTGCTCGGCTCCACAGTCAACACTCTTGGCACCAGCAGTCAGGAAATAAAAAAGCGTATCGCGATGGGAAAGTCTGCTGTTAGGGACCTCTCTAAGGTACTCAGGAGCAACAGTGTCTCTCTGGAGACTAAGGTGCGCCTGATACAGGCCATGGTATTTGCAATCGCTTGTTATGCATCAGAGAGTTGGACAACGACTAGGGAGGACAGAAGGAGAGTGGATGCTTTTGAGCTGTGGTGCTGAAGGGTACTGAATGTACCCTGGACTGCCAGGAAAACAAACAGATTTATCTTGGAGAGGATTAAACCAAGCTACTCCCTGGAGACAAGGATTCTGGGGCTTCGTCTGACATACTTTGGACATGTTGCCAGGAGGGACGGGTCCTTGGAGAGGGACATCATGCTTGGGAGGGTTGAGGGACAACGCAGGAGGGGAAGACCCTCTATGAGATGGATTGATTCTGTGACTGGGGTAATCGGGATGGGTGTGTCAGAGGCGGTGCGGTTGGCGCAGGATAGAGCAGGGTTTAGGGCTGTTGTGCATAGGGTCGCTATGAGTCGGAAAGGACTCGACGGCACATAACAACAACAACAACAAACAACAAAAACAAGAAATTTTTTTTTCATATCAATCAGAGGACTCAAAAGGAGGTCTTTGGTCTCTTATCCCAATCTCATTCCATCTAAATCTATCCCCTTTTTCAATCCAATTTATGTTCCTCCCAGTTTATGTTCCTTGATGGAGCTCTGGGGCCTCAGTGATAAGGAGCTGTTCATCAACCCAAAGACAAGCTGTTTGAATCCACTAATGGCTCCAATGGAGAAAGATGGGTAATCTCCAGTACAATTTACTGACTCTGAAAACCCATATGAGGATAAGCTACGGGTTAGCTCTGATTTAACCATGTGTCACAATAACACATATTCCTCTGACGAACAGAATAATTCCCTGACACTCTATTTTGTAAAAACAAATCAATCTGTTGTCTGAATTCCATGTTGATAGATAGGCCCCTGTTGCCTACAGTTCCGTAATTTTCTGAATTACAGATGTTTTCAGATGCATTTGAATTTTCTCTTGTTCTTTAATTGACCTTGATGGTTAATTCCTTGTTAATGGACATTTGGGTGGTTTCCAGAATTTGACTATACAAACCAAACTGGGAAGATTATTCTTACAGAACTCTTTGCACAGAACTGTATTTTGCCTTTTCTTCAGAAATAGTATCTAGAAGTGGCTGAATCATATATGGTAAGTTCAGATTTACCTTTTTTTCCCCCTTCAAGAACAATTTTTCATACTGATAGCTCTTCTTTGACTCAATCGTTACTATACTAGTTACATTATACTGACTTTCAGCTTCAGTATTTCCTCTATATTTGCCAATGGCATTCTGCATTCAACCATAAACAAGAGCTTTTCCACCTCTGTAGTCTGGTGGATGATAAATCTTAGAGTTGAACATTTTCATGATGAGGATATTTGCATGGGATTCGATTGTTTCCCTGCAAATGGCTTATTGGTTGCAAAGGGAAAGATAGAAATTCTACAGTGTTGGAATCTCACCGCCCTTTCGCTAGGTGATTAAGTGTTCAGCTTCTCACCAAAATATTCTGTTTCCTTGATGTTGAGATGCAATCCAAACTGAATTCTTTACTTTTCTTCAGTAAGTGCTTTTAAGAAACAGGGTTTGGTGATAACACAGGTTGTTGATGAGTCCAATCTTGATGCCTCATTCTTCTTCATATAGCTCGTTTTTTAAAAAATTACTTTCTCAGCATACAGATTGAATAAGTATGGAGAAAGGATACAGTCCTGTAGCACTCCTTTCCTGATTTTAAACCATGCAGTATCTACTTGTTCTATTTCAACTACTGCTTCTTGGTCTATGGATAGGTTTTCCAACAGAACAATTGAGTGTTCTGAGATTCCCATTCTTCTGAATTATATAGAAATCTGATCGACCCTATCTGTGGAAAGACTCATTAGAGAAGCACAATATTGGTAGTAAAAACCAGGCCAGGTGCTTACTGTGGAACAGATCATGAGCAAGTTAAAATTGAATCTAAAGAAAATTGAATATAGTTCATAGGAACCAAAATACCACCTTGAGTCTATCCCACCTGAATTTAAGAACCATCCTAAGAGCAGAGTTGAGGTACTGAACACCAATGATCAAAGACCAGAGGAACTACAGGAGGCCATCGAGTATATCATCCGTGAAGAGAACAAAGATAATGACAAACAAAGACGGAGGAGAAAGAAAAAAATCAAAATGGATGTCAGAAGGGACTATGAAAATTGTATTAGTGTTGAGAGGCCAAAACAAAGGGAGGAAAGAAATTCAGAAGTAAGAGTCGAACAGAAGATTCCCAAGGGCAGCTCAAGAAGACAAAGCAAAGTATTATAATGGAATGTGCAAAGAACCGAAGGTGGAGAATAAAAAGGAAGAGCCTACTTGGCTTTTCTCAAGCTGAAAGACCTGAAAAATAAATTCAAGACTCGAGTTTGCAACACTGAGAGATGCTTTGGCAAAAATACTGAGTGAGGCCAGACTGTTGTTGTATACTGTCAAGTCGAAACTGACCCATTGTTGACCCTCTGGTGAGTTTTCTCAGTTAATTGAATGAGAGGTGATTGTCCATTTGTCTCCCACGGAGCAGCTAGTGGATTTGAACAGTGTGCCTTTGGAGTGAGTGGCAATGCAACTCCTTACCACTAGGCCATCAGAGCTCCCTAAGGCCAGACTACTGTTGTTGTTGTTGTTGTTGTTGTATACTACAGAGTAGGAACCAACCCATAGCTGACTCTCTGGTGGGTTTTCAGAGGCAGTAATTGCACAGGAGGAGATTGCCCATCTTTCTCTTGTGGAGCAACTGGTGGCCTCAAACCGAGTGTCTTCGGGATTGCACTGCAGCTTCTTGCCACTAGGCCACCAGAGCTCCCAGACTAGGTATCTCTAAATCTTTGTTCGGGAACTGGCCCCTAGTGGTCTGAGGGTGAGGCCATTCCCGAAATAACGGACTCTATTGGTTCAAGAAGCAGCAGCAGGCCTGGAGAAATGAACAAGGAATCCTGAGGGACTGCTTTTGACTGTCCTGGATGTCTAAAACTGGCAGGAGCCCTAAGATGCTGGAGCTTTGAAGCACAATTTAGCAATTCAAGCCTGGGGAATCTTGTTTGCGGGAGAAGTTAGGAGAGGTTACGCAATCCTCCTTGGACTTACTTAAGTGTAATTTAGCTGGAGTCTAGGGATTAGTCTATACCACAATTCTCCCTAAAGTATAGATAGGTTTCAAAGCTCTTGGGGAATAGGCAGTGGTGGCATGGGTCTGGTAAGGTGGAAGCGCATGTTAATGGCAAGTTACCCAACCAGAGGCAGATGGGCATGATTTACATTATTGGAATCCTGATGGAGGGTTACTATCAGGTGGAATCAATTTGGCTGCCATAAAGAACGTGGCAGATTAGATACTCAATTAGCATTGCCTGGAAATTCAATAAACAATATATCTTATCAATGCATCCTGGGGTTTTTTTTCAAATGTATCTGGAAGTAATTGACACAACTGTTACTAAATCCACAGCAGATTAGTTTGTTTCGTTTTTATTCTTTTTACGTTTGTACTAATGCGATTCCTCATTCAACAGAGCAAAAGCCCAGATACTCTCATGGAGGAGCAAGGACTTTTCTTCTGTTCACCGTATTTATCGGAAGCTCAAAGCAAGTATACGCCTGAGTGCAAAAAAAAAAGGCCAGTGTCCTTAAGGCTAGGTAATCACCAAAGTTTCCTAGGCCAAGAAAAGGCATCTCCTCATTCACAAACTCAGTTCTGCTGAGTTCCACAGAATCAACTTCCGCCCTCCAAAACGGCAAATTAATTGTTCAGGACTCTTCAAGACAAGAAAGATAGAACAAACTAGAGAGAGAGCTTTGAAAACTGCAACAGCATGATTACCGAGCACTTCTTAATTAAGGAAAGCGGAAATGGACGTGAGGGGTTTTTTGTAAGCATCAGCAGAGGGATAAAGCGTAAAGGGATGAGAACATCGTGATTACCTGGAGGACGTAGATGCCGAGAGGACAGACGTATTCCTTTGCTGCACAGGAGCCATAGGGGGTGATCTGAAATGAAGGTAAGAAGCTTGCATTTCCTGTAGGCACTTCCGATTTCACGTCAACCACGTTGCAATGAAATAAAGGTGGGAAACGCGAATAAATAAATTTGGTGTGTGTTCGAGTTCTGGCAACAAAGGAAGCATGGGGAAACTGTGCATGGAAAACACCTCAGGAAAAAAAGCATGAGGAGTTTATAAATTCAGTATCTTGCCGTATTTATTGGAAGCTCAAAACAGGTGTAGGCCAGAGTTCAAAATTATCACAAGCCCTCACGTGGCTCGAGCAGCTAGCGAGACTGCCTAGATTTTCCGTTGTTTTTGTTTTCATGCAAGCTTAAGAAAAGAGGGGGGGAGGGTGACAAATTAGGAAATGTTCAATGAGGATTTGAAAAGACTGAGTGATGGTAGGTACGGAGCGATGGTAATAAATTATTTAGGATATAATGCATAGGAATGAGTACATAATAAATGAAAGGTACAAGGTACATGGATGAAACAATGTGTAAGAATAATTGTATGAAACACAAAGTGCACTTACAAAATACAAGGTATAATACAATTATTTGCAAACAAGGAAAACTATATTTAGAACATTTCTTTCAATCTTCAAACTCAATGCCATCAAGTCAAATCTGACTCAGTGATTTTTCCCTGGGGTCTGAGGCTGTACATTTGTAATAGGAGGAAACTGCTTTTGTTCGCAGGAGCTCTCAGTGCTTTGGAATCGCCTGAGATACATAGCATTTTGATTAGCAGCTCACCTTCCTAATGTGATTATCTACATGAACTGTATGGAATGAAACATCTGCAATTTCAGTCACTGTCGTGTGTGCAATCCAGTGACAGTCACCATGTTGTGCAGCCATTGCCATTGGCTATTTTCACTTTTTCCATAACCCTTAACAGAAATTCACTTAAGTGACACCTCAAATGGTTCGTTTCACTTAAGCGCTTCACTTCCTTCCCTTGCTAATTTCCTTCCAGTGGGCAAGCTTATGGATGTTATGTTGTTGTTAGATGCCCTCGAGTAATAGCGCATAGTAACCCTCTGAACAGTAGACCGATCCCTCTCCTAGCCACCCTCACACTTCGTGACTCACGAGAGCTCATAGCAGTCAATCCTTATCATCCAGGGTCTTCCTCTCCTTCACTGATCCTCTGCCTTTCCAAGCATCATGTCCCTCTCCAAGGAATAGCAATATGCCAAAAGTATGTGAGGTGATGCTTTATAATCATGAGTACAAAGTAAAATTGCTCCAAAGGGTTTCCAAGGCTGTGACTCTTCAGGAGCAATTCACCAGGCCAGTCTTTCCAGGCCCCTCTGGATGGGTTTGAAGAGCCAACCTTTCAGCTAGTCCAGAGCTTAGCGATTTTCACTACCCAGGTACTCCACCTGTCCCATGCAATTGTTAAAAACATTACTCTCTAGTCTTTTCCACTCTCTAGCTATTTTATAAGGAAGCTCTCCTGTCATAGTAGGAAGGTGCAATGCTAACCCAAAGGTTATGCCTCTCTGGTGGTCCATGAGAAAAAGGTAGGCAATCTCCTCTTGTGTGATTCATAGCCTCCTCAAATCCCCCTGGAGGGTCGGTTCCAACTTGACCACAATGCGTTTGAATTGGCTTTTTGAGATAGTTTTTATGAATGGGACCGTAGTAGGGTTTTTTGGTGTCTGACTTCATTTGCTCTGCCTGATATTTTGAATGTTCATCCATGTCATAAAAATGCATCAAGACTTCTTGCTCTTTTTTTTTTTTCATTTTCCACTGTATGGCTAGAGCATGTTTTTTTTCTTGACATTTATCTGTTGATGAGCACCATATAGGCAGTTTCTACTTTTTGGCTGCAATGAACAAGGGTATATATAAGTTTCTGATTCACTGCGTTCAGCTCTGGAGAAGATGTGTCTGCATTCTTGAGGAGATGTGCCCAAGGTCAGCTATGAGTCAGTTTGACCCAATGGTTATGACTCTGTTTGATGACTAGAATACTGATCACCTTTCTTGCACACACATATCTTCATTGGTGAAATGTCTATTCACATGTCATGTTCAGCTTTAAAACGTTGATTATCTTTTTTGTTCCTGAGTTGTAATCACTAGAGCTTTTGCTAGTATTTTTTTTATTTGGTACTGAATAAATTTATATAAATAAATTCAACCTACTTGTTTAAAAATGGAGATTTCTTCTTTCAAGAAAACAACCTAACAATATTTCTTTTAAAATGAGGCCATTGCCAATGGAGGTTGGGTCTTAAACCTTATCGCTGATGAGTAAAACTTTATAAAAAGAGCAGATTAGACACAGAGACAGACGGACAAGCCACCATGTGAAGACACACAGGGCAGATGCATCTACATGTCCAAGAATGTTAGAGATTGTCTGCTAGAAGATACTAAAAGCAAGAGTTCCTAGATGGTACAAATAAACATCCATCAGCTAATCAAAAGTTTAATGGTTGTGTTTACTGAGAGCCCAGGGAAAGACTTGGGGGTAATTTCCAAAGTATCAGTTGTTGAAAACACGGTGGAGTCCACAATCCCACGGTGACCCATCCAGAGTCATCGCAGTTGGATTATACTCCATGGTAACTGGTTGTTTGCTTGCATGAAGCTAGTGTAGATGAAGAAAATACTTTCTTTATTTTGAAATGTGAGAAAATAAATTTCTGTTCTTAACAGTAAAAGAAAAAAAACAACAAGCCACCACCAAAAAAAAAAAAAAACCCACAAGGAAGCAAAAAGAATGCTAAACTGCCAACTTGGCTGTTTTATCACCAAACAGCAGATATATGCTCTGGTCACTGGTTAAGCTAAGGAATCTTAAAATTAGGCATGGTGTGGAGAAAAGAGGAGGTTTTATAATCACATATGACAGGCTGATAAGTAATTTTTTATATAAATTCTTCTTCCTATAAGCATATGGTTCAAAATCAGGAAGGGAGGGCTTCAGGAATGCTTCCTGTCTCCATACCTTTTCAATCTAAATGCAGAACAGATAATTCTGGAGTCTGGGCTTTATGAGGATTTATGTGGCATCAGGACTGGAGGAAGACTCATCAACAACCTACATGATGCAGATGAAACAACCTTGTTTGCTGAAACTGAGGAGGACCTGAAGCACTTGCTGCAGAAGGTCAAGGACTGTAGTCTTCCATATGAAACTCAACATCAAGAAGACAGATTCTCACCAGTGGGCAAATTGGCAGCACCATGATGGATGAAGAAGAGATTAAGGAGATTAAGGTTGTTAACAGTGCAGTGACAGCTTGCTCAGCTCTATAGTCAACACTCTTGGAACCAGCAGTCAAGAAATCAAAAGTGAGTTGCATTGGGAAAATCTGCTGTCTGGGACCTCTCCAGAGTGCTGAAAAACAATGATGTCAGACTAGAAACAAAGGTGCACCTAATCCAGTCCATGGTCTTCACAATTATCTTTTATGCATCAGAGAGCTGGACAATGACTAAGGATAACAGAAGAATTGATGCCTTTGAATTGTGGCACTGGAGAAGAGCCTTAAACATACCATGGACTGCCAAGAGACCAAATAGGTCTGCCTTAGAGAGAGAGAAACCAAGTTTCTCCTTGGAGGCTAGGATTATGGAGCTCCATCTTACATACTTTGGGTATGTGACCAGGAGGGACTGGTCCTTGGAGAATACCATCTTACTCTGAAGGGTGGAGGGACAGCGCAGGAGAGGAAGACCCCAGATGAGATGGATTGATATAGTAACTAGGGCAATTGCCGGTAGGTGCGTCCAAATCAGTGAGACTAGCTCAGGACAGGGCAGGCCTCAGAGCTGTTGTACATAGGGTTGCTAGAAGTAGCATGTGACTCGACGGCACATAACAACAACAACATATCAAAAGAGTTGAAAAACAGCCTAAGCAGGATTCAGATCATTTTTACAATCATTTCTTTCTACACCAAGTGTTGCCAAGTCTGGCCAAGTATCAGATTCCGCTAGGGCTCTTTTTAAAAAAAAAAAATCATTTTTATTATATACTAGTTCACTTATAAACTGTATATACATTGTTTACCACACGATATCTTTCCCATTTCCTTTACCCATCCATCCCACCCCCCCATTAAATTTTGCGACCCTATAGTTAACTCTCCCCACTCCACCTGCCCTTCCTTCCCCCTCTACTCCCACCCTCCCCCGCCCCTTGAATCCTCATACTCGTTCTACTATAACAGTCAGTATTTATACAGTATTTGTCCTTATGGGACTGAGTTAGTCAACTTAGCATAATTCTCTCCAGTCCCTCCCAAGGTATGTTGTGATTTACAAAGTCATTGCTCCTGCGTGCTGTGTAGTGTTCCATCATGAGAATGTACCATAATTTCTCAATAAATTCAATTGTGGTTGCGCATTTGGGCTGTTTCCATGTTCTCGTAATGGTGAATAACGCTGCTATCAACATTATTGTTCAAGTCTTCATTTGTGACTCGCTTTCTAATTTTGTCGGGTTATATTTTAATCAGTGGAATAGCTGGGTCATATGGAATGTCTATGTTCAGCTTTTTGAGTAAGCGCCAAACTGCCTTGCAGAGTGGTTGTACCATTGTAGAATCCCACCAACCATGTCTAAGAGTTTCTATCTCCCCACATCCTCTGCAACATTTAGTGCTTGCTGTCCTGTTAACCTTTGTAGGGCTCTTTTTTAAAAAAAGAGTCCTTAATTCCCATGCAGGCCTATTAAATACAAAATTCCAGGTTTGGAAACCACTACTTCCATCTTATCCACAGGATTTGACTAGAAAGTACTGTGCAAGTTATCAGGTTATCCAATTTTCTCATCCTGCAGTCTACAGTCCTTTTTCCATAAAGTGCATTCTCACCCTTTAGAATTATTTGTTATTGAATAGCATCTGCTGTCTTCTTTACCAGCCACAGGTACAGTTATTGTTAATTCGCCATGGCTACAATTCCTCTCTGGGACCTTGTCCACATCAGTGCTTCATCAATTTGAGTCTCCCCTCCCAGCCACCCTTGACTAATCACATTATAACTCCAACACAACATCCTCTAGTCTTTTCTCTCTGAGTCTCAAGGTGGCAATCAGTTAAGCTGTTAAAATATTCATTGAAATGTGTCAACAGGTCGCCTCTCCACTCCAAAGCGCCATGTTCCTTTTGGCATAACCTCCCAATGACCATGTCTCTGCCTGCACAATCTCCCTCTCCCTCTTTCTCAAGACCAGCACAATTTGTGCTGCTTCATCAGGGAAATATATGTTAGGATAGATGAAAAAGGGAGGAGACAAAGATTTAATATCTTTCTCATTATGCTTTAAATAATCAAATCCCTGGCCTGCACTTATCCATACCCAGCTACAGATGTTGTCTAAATTGTCACATATTTGTCATCCCTTCACCCTCCCCTAAATGTTCCCAAACTAACAGCACATTAAATGAGAAAATGCCTCTCCATCAAATTTGCTTATTTTACCATTTGTCTCCCTCAACATAGCATCCTTCTCATCATCTGTAATGTGTAATCAATTGCATGCCCCCGGGAAGGTTGTTCATTGGTCATTTACATGATTAAAGAATGGAGAAAATGAGACACTTAAAAAAAAATAGAGGTGTTTAAATAACCTCCAATTTGAATCGCTACTCACCATCTACCCTCTACTGAAATGATATAGCAAATATTACTATCTTCACATTTCTCTCTGAAAAGAGGCTTCACACTTTCCCCCACCCAATCCAGTTTTTTGGTTTTTTTTAATTTATGAAGAACTCCAGGAATATGCCAGGCCATTAAGCCCTATGGGAATCCTTATTCTGGCTGAAACAGGAAGATTACCATGGATACATCTCTGCTCTACTGGATGATTGGCAACAGCTGTTGAACCAAGCTTGGGCACCCTCTCAGTCTGTTTATCACACAAATTGCATTAGCTAAAACCATAAATGCCATCTCCCAATGCAATAAAAGACATCTTACATTAGTTTTCCCTGAAAGCGGAGTAGTCAACAGTTTCCTGGCTCTTCCACACCTCTTTGAAATTCCCCAGCTTTCAGTGACTTCCCCTACTATCAATTTAACTCTACTCTACTCACTGCCTTCGAGTCCATTTTCCAGCTGTAAATCAAAACCGGAGAAGACCACTCATCTTTCTCCTGAGTAGTGGCTGGTGATTTTGAACCGCTAGAGACGGATAGCTTTTGGGGAAGCAGTGCAACTCCCTTCTGATTATGCCACCAGAACATCTCCCGTGAACAATTGTTGCTGTTAGATGCTCACATAGAGACCTTCTGAACTAAAGATTGGAAACTTGTCCCATTTGGCACTGTCCTCATGATCTCAGAAATATTTGACCCCGTTGTTACGGTCTCTGTGCCAATCCATCTTGTTGAGGGTCTTCCTCTCTTATCTGGTCCTCCTTCGTTCCCAGTATGTCTTTTTCTAAGCACTGGCTCTTCTGAGAACATGTCCGAAGTATGGTGAGATGAAGTCTCACTCTCCTTGCCTCTAAGGAGCACTCTGGCTGCAACTCCCTCCAAGTCGGAATTGCTTGTTCTTTTGGCAGTTCATGGGATATTCAGTACTCTTCTCTAACACCACAGTTCAAAGGCATCCGTTTTTCTTCTGTCATACACTGTCCAACTTTCAGATACATAGGAAGTAATTGAAAATACCATGGGAAATACAGCATGGTTTAAAATCAAGAAAGATGTAGGGAGCTCTGATGGCCTAGTGGCAAGAAGCTGCACTGCAATCCCAGATGTATGCAGTTCGAATCCACCTGATGCTGTGCTGGTGAAGAAGGGGCAATCTCCTCCTGTACCAGTCAGATCTGATTTGACGGTACACACACACACACACACACAAAATAATAAAAAATTTAAAAAAATCAAGGAAGATGTGTGTCAGGGTTGTATGCTTTCTCCATGCCTATTCAATCTGTATGTGAAACAAATGATTCAAGAAGATGGACTATATGATGAAAAATGTGGCACCAGGTTTAGAGAAAGGCTTATCACCAACAGGTACTATGCAGATGACACTACCTTGCTTGCAGAAAGGGAAGAAGATTTGAAGCATTTACTGAAGAAAAGAAATATGGATTTCTTTTCAACATCAATAAAACAAAAATCTTCAGCCTTGGACCAATAGGCAACATCATGATAGGCACCGACCAACAAAAACAACACAGGGTTTTGATCAGGCCTGCATTAGTCTAGAAAAGAACATCTTTGTTCTTTAACGCTTTATCATGTACCCTTGAGTTGAAACAGACTAATAACTGACCCTCCAGTGAGTTTTCAGAGGCAGTAAATCACACGGGAGGATATTTCCTATCTTTATTCCATGGAGCAACTGGTGGATTCAAACTATGTGCATTTGGGTTGGCAGCACTACTCCTTCCCACTAAGCCACCAGAGAGCTCCCTTTTAACACTTTAAAGTGTATCAATTGATACTCTATATCAACTAGATAGGTAGACATCCTCTATATAATTGACCTCCACTCCCCAAAATCACCCCAAACCCTTTACATGAAGGTGAAGGGAGTTACCTTCTGAAGGCAGCTTACAGGTCTGCTTCCTTGGTATTATAAAACCCAAGTATATGACTTCTGTCAAATCCTCATTGAGCTTTGCAAGAATGCCTGATCTACTCTAGGATGTGTTGAGCTGACTTGCCTCCACAAATACGGTGAACCTTGCAGAATATGAGATGAAGCTTTGCCATCTCTACTTCTAAGGAGCAATCTGGTTGCACGTTCTTTAAGACATGTTTGCTTGTCCTTTTGCAGTCAGAAATTATACAGGGAAGATAGCCATGTGAAAACATTCACAAACACTTAAGTTATGAAGCCAGAACTTAAAAAGCACTTGGAGCTACTTGAAGCCAGAGAGAAAGAAAGAAAGATCTCCTCTGAAAGCCTTTGAAGAGAGCATGGTCTTGCCATCACCTTGACTTCTAGCCTTCAGAAATGTAAGACAATGTTACATTCTGTTGTTCTAAGTGAAACATTTTGTGGTAAGTCCAGTAGCCTGAGAGAATGAATGCAGGTAGCTGACTTGTGTAGACCTCAAAACAAATCCCAGGTTTCCCTCTGTGTGTGTAACTTTGTACTAATCACTTGTAACAATGATTCCTAGCAAAAAGAGCTAGGGCCCTTAAATAATAGAAGGGAGATATATGGGAGAAGGATGGGAAATCTCTTCTTTATTATGATTATTAATTTTAATGAAAGTTTACAGAGACGTTGGACTTCCATTCATTCATTGTTGCATTTTTCTCCCTGTCCCCCACAATTCTCTCTTCTCTTTGAAAAGTAAAAGAAAAATTCTTTCATTGTTATACAATCCCTCCCCCCAGGTCCAGTCCACTATGCAGCCTTCACTCTGGACTCCAGTCATGACAATAATACCTAATCACATATCCCTTTTAAACAGTTTTCTCCCTCATATGTTTCAATGCAATATGCATTATTCACCCCATCTTTCTCAGTCTCCCCCCAACCCTGATGTCTGTCCCGTTTTACAACAGTGGCACTATGCAGTATTTGTCCTTTTGTGACTGAGATATTTCACTCAGCATAATGTCCTCCGGGGTCACCCATTTTGAATAATATTGCATGTTATTGTTGTTGTTATGTGCTGTCGAGTCATTTGCAACTCATAGCGACCCTATGTACAACAGCCCTAAACCCATAGAGGGTCTTCCCCTCCTGTTCTGTCCCTCTACCCTCCCAAGCATGATGTCCCTCTCCAAGGACCTATCCCTCCTTACAACGTGTCCAAAGTATGTCAGACGAAGCCCCAGAATCCTTGCCTCCAACGAGTAGCTTGGTTTAACCCTCTCCAGGATGAATCTGTTTGTTTTCTTGGCAGTCCATGGTACATTCAGTACTCTTCTCCAGCACCACAGCTCAAAGGCATCAATTCTCCTTCTGTCCTTCCTAGTCATTGTCCAACTCTCTGATGCATAACAAGTGATTGCAAAGACCATGGCCTGTATCAGGCGCACCTTAGTGTCCAGAGAGACACCGTTGCTCTTGAGTACTTTAGAGAGGTCCCTAATAGCAGACTTTCCCATCGCAATACGTTTTTTTATTTCCTGGCTGCTGGTGCCAAGCATGAGTTCCTTATTTTTCAAGGCAGTGTAGTATTCCATTGTGTAAATATACCACAGTTTCTCTATCCATTCATTTGTTGATGGGCACCTGGGTTGTTTCCAACTCTTTGCTATTGCGGACAAAGCTGCAATAAACATGAGTGTGAATACATCTGCGTGGGTAGCAGTTATGGTCTCTTTGGGGTATATTCTCAGTAGTGGAATTGCTGGGTCAAATGGTATCTCTATTTCCAACTTTTTGAGAAAGTGCTATACTGCCTTCCACAGTTGTTGCACCGTTTTACACTCCCACCAACAGTAAATAAGGGTACCAGTTTCTCCACAACCTCACCAGCATTTGATGTTTGCTGTTCTGTTAAATTTTTCTATGAGATGATATCTCATCTTTGTTTTGGGGAGATCTCTTCTTATGCAATGTACTGGTTTTGAAAACCCACCTGAGGGTCAGCTATGAGTTGGTTTGATTACACACAATAATGACAAAAGAGTAGAAGAGCAATACGTGAAATAAAATTTGAAGGAAACACATCTATAAAAGAAAAGGTCAAGGAAGAAAATACATTAACTAGATAATAAAGAACACACGCCTTTACATACGGCAATCAGGGGCCCTTCTGAGTGAATATAACGATGCTGACAAACCTGAGAGTCTCAAGATCTTGTAATGAGAGAATTACCCACAACCTGGGAAAGACATTCAATTAAGCCAGTCTGTTCTGGGAAAACTTTAGCAAATCCTCAATCCAATTACCGAATAATCGACAAACATAGATTGAAAGCTTTGGTCTGTAACAACCAGAGCAAATGAAACTATCTATGAAGGTGGTATTGGCATGTAAAGGAATTCAGTAGGTTAAATGTGAGAGAACTACTTGCAAGCTTTAAATAGAAAAATCATAATCATAAATAAAAGAAAGGTTGTAACTATTAATAAGAAAGAGAAACAAAATTATCCCCCAGCCCCCATACAGATTCCAACAGCAAACTAGTCAGCACAAACCTTGCACTAGGAAGAAAAGAAGCCCCAATGAGAATAAACATCTACTGAGGAGGGGCTTTACCATCAAAGTTCAATGCATACCAAAGGGATATTTTATCAAGGTTTTTAAACACAAGGATCAAAGACCAAAATCCAAATGGAAGCAAAGCACAGAGGAGTCTCACAATACCAAAATAAACATGTTGCTCTGTTTCAAGATAAGAAACATTAAGAAAAAGACAAGAGATGAAAGAGGTAACAGGCATTCTAGTTGTTGCACAATGTTAAAGACCTTTGACATTTTCCTTTTCAACCATGGACTCAACAAAATGGTGATATTTTATCTGGAAAGTATCCCATGACATGGCTTTGTGGGCATGTGACCTCTGCAGTCATGCCTGGCCCCATACTTACCCAGTAACCTTGGCTTAACGCTCTGCTGTTGCTGCCTTGAAGTTCTTAACATATACTTTTAAACAAGATAACGTGCATTTGTGTTGTTCACTGGGCCCTAAAAATTATTTGTCCATCCATGCTCAGAAGTTCATATCCAAAGAATCTCTGAGTGGGGAAAAAAATAGGAGGGGGATGGATGGGATGAGCCAAGGGGAGATGCAAAACTAGTACAAAGTTGCTATGATTTCTATGCTCCTGTTTCTGTACTGAGGATGTTAATCTGATCCCTGTATTAGAAAAATCCTCTCTAAAATGAACAATTTTATTTTTGCATTTCCTCACTTCTCTCACTGGAGTTTTGGGGTGGATGGTTTGTTTGTTTGTTTGTTTGTTTTCCAGATAGGATTACTGTTACTTGAGATTTGGATTTTGAAATCCAGCTTCTCATATTATTGGTGCTGAAAATAAGTTCCAACCAAAGACCCACCAATTCTCTCACTACTTGAGGATTTAGAAATCATATCAGGAATGCAAATGGTTGAAGCCACCATTTTGTGAGGTGACGTGGTAATAGCCACACTTCCAGCAACAATTACTTTCTACCTTTGTCCCAATTCTTCTCCTGGGGTACCCTGCCCATGATCACTTTTAAGATGCATCTAACATTAATTGATTAGTTCAAAGAGTATTCCCTATTGCCCCTGTACTAGTTGGTAAAGCCCTGAGAAAAAGAGAGAGAAAAAACAATTTTAAAAAAAAACAGTAAAACCCCAAACAAATGCTTGTTTCTGGTTAAGAAGCAGGTCCTTTGTAGAAAGAAAAGAGGAACATTAGCAAGACTCTCCTGTAATAATCTATAATAACAGTAATCATGGCCCATGTGTAATTTGTGCTTAATCTATGCCAAATACTTTTACAAGAAAGGCATCTCTGAATCCTTGCCACCTGACTGTGCAAACAAGGAAACTCAGATTCAACGAAGATACACTGCATGTGATGGAGCCAGATTTGCAAGCAAATTTATCTGAGTTTGATCAATATGTTACTCTGCTTTTCTACAAATGGCTGGAGACCTTGTGAGAAGAAACTAAAACCAAACCAAGCCAAACACTTTAGTCCTCAGAGGCTAGACACATTTCCCCCTATTTTTTAGGTTACTTCAAATATTTATAAATGTATTATCATATTAACTAAGCTAACAATTATTTTCCACCTGGCACCTACTATGTACTAGGCAATGTTTGATTTATTTATTTTTGGTTTTTAATGTGGTTTGATTGAAAGTTTACAAAGCATATTGATTTTGTTATTCAATCAACCATGCACATTTTGCTTTATAACATTAATTACAATATTCACAATGCTAGATTATCTGCATTTTGCTATTGCCTTTCTCTTCAGGCAACTTATCTGTTTATTAATTTTTACTCTTCTTTCCCTCCCTTCTCATCTCTGGTAGCTATCTAAGAAGGATTCTGTCTGTCTCCAAACATTTTTTCAGACTTCTACACTAGTGATATTATATGATATTTGTCCTTTAGTAACAAAATTATTTCACTCAACATCATGCCCTCTAGATTTATCCATGCTATGAAGTCTTTCTTGATTTCTTGTAATGTTTTCTTTATTGTTTTGTGAATGTACTGTCGTTTATTTAACCATTAATCCACTAATGGATGTTTAGGTTGTTTCCATTTCTTTACTAATAAAGCTGCAGTAAACATGGGTGTGCTGTAAATCAAAACATGTGGAGGGTTCAAACTACCAGCTTTTCATTTAGCAGCCCCAGAAGTGGTATACCTTGAATACTGCATATAGGATCCAACATAATCAACTTCAGAACAATCACTTAACTGTTGTTGATGATGATGATTGCCTTTGAGTTGAGCATGAGTCATAGTGACCCCATGAACAAAAAGCCTGAAGCCCCTCTACAACTATCGAGATTTATCAAAGCTCATAGAATTTCTGGAGGCATGTTATTTAGGAAGTGGACACCACTCCTGCTTCCAAACCTGTCATACAATGTTATTGTTATGTGCCATTGAGTCGCCTGCGATGTATAGCAACCTTATGTACAGCAGCTCTGAACTCTTTCCTGTCCTGAGCCAGTCTCACTAACTCCAACACACCAACCCCCATCGCCCCAGTCACTGTATCAATCTATCTCATCCTGGGCCTCCCTCTCCTATGCTGTCCATCCACCCTTCTGAGCCTGATGTCCTTCTCCAAGGACTGATCTCTCCTGGCCATTTGCCTAAACTAAGTGAGGCAGAGCGTCAAAACTCTAGCCTCCAAGGAGAGACTTGGTTTCATCCTCTCCAAGACAGACCTATTTGTTTTCTTGGCAGTCCATGGTATGTTCAAGACTCTTCTCCAGCACAACAATTGAAAGATATCAGGTCTTCTTCTGTCATTCTTAGTCACTGTCCAACTCTCTGACACATAATAAGTAGGTGCACCTTTGTATCTAGACTGACATTGTTGCTCTTCAGCACTCTGGACAGCAGATTTTCCCAATGCAATTAGTCTTTTGATTTTCTGACTGTTGGTGGTAAGAGTGTTGATTGTGGAGCTGAGCAAGCTGTAATTGCTAACAACCTCAATCTCTTCTCCATCTATTATGGTGCTGCCAATTGGCCCAGTGTTGAGAATCTTTGTCTTCTTGATGTTGAACTTCAATCCATATTGAAGACTCCACAGTCCTTAACCTTTTACAGCAAGTGCTTCAGGTCTTCTTCAGTTTCAGCAAACATGGATATTGTGGGTTGTTAATGAGTCTTCCTCCAATCTTGATGTCATACTTCTCCTCATAAAGCCTTGCTTCTCGAATGGTCTGTTTTGCATACAGACTGAAAAGGTATGGGACATGATGCATCCCTGACACACCTCTTTCCTGATTTTGAACCATGCAGTGTTTCCTTGCTTTGTTCTGAGGACTGCTTCTCGGTCCAAGAAGTATAGGTTTCATATAAGCACGATCAAGTGTTCTGAGATTCCCATTTTCCTCAAGGTTAGCCACAGTTTATTGTGATCCACACAGTCAAATGCCTTTGCATAGTCCATGAAACACAGATAGACATTCTTCTGGTACTCTCTGCTTTCTGACAAAGATCCATTTGACATTGGCAATAATGTCCCTAGTGCCACAACCTCTTCTAAACCCAGCTTGTATTTCTGGTATTTCTCTGTCAATGTACTGTTCAAATCTTTTCTGGATAATCTTCAGCAGGATTTTGCTAGTGTGTGATATTAGTGATATGTTTGATCATTCCTACACTCTGTCAGGTCACCTTTTTTGGAGTGGGACTAAATATGGCTCTCTACCAGTCAGTTGGCCAAGTAGTTGTCCTCCAGATTTCTTGGCACAACTTGCTGAGCACATGCAGGGCAGAGTCTGTTTGCTGAAATACGTCAATTGGTATTCCATCAATTCCTGGGGCGGGCTGACTGGCTGGGCTGGCTGTTTGTATGTATGTATGTATGTATGTATGTATGTATGTATGTATGTATGTATGTATTTAGTTAGTTATGTATTTATGTATTGATTTATTGATTGATTGCCAAGTCCTTCAGAGCAGCCTTCATCACCTTCCTCCTTAATCGCCATTGCCTCTTGCTCATGTGTTGTTTCTTGAAATTCTTGTGTCAGCCAATTCTTTTTGGTACAATGATGCTATATACTCCTCTTCTCTTCTTTTAATGCTTCCTGAATAATTCAGTATTCTTCCCACAGCATCCTTAAGCATTCCAACTCATGGCTTGGATATATTCTTTATTTCTTTCAGCATAAGAAATGTTGAACAAGTTTGGTCCTTTTGATTTTCTGACTCCAGCTCCTTGCACATTTCATTATAATATTTTGCCTTGTCTTCCCAAGCTTCCCTTTGAAATCTTCTATTCAGCTCCTTAATCTCTTGATTTCTTCCCTTTGCTTTGGCTTCTTGGCACTCTAGTGCAATAGTCAGAGTCTCTTCTGACATCCATTTTCATCTTTTCTTCTTCCTTCTTAGTAATGACTTTTTGCATCCTTCATAAACTATATTCTTGATATCTTCCCACAGCTTATCTGGTCTTTGTTCATTAGTGTCCAAGGCCTCAAATCTATTCCTGAGTTGGTTTTTAAATCCATGGGGGATAGACTCAAGCAGATTTTGTCATATCTCTGCTCAAAACTCTTTCATTATCTGGCATGACCCTTAACTTGGAATTCAAAGTCATTTATGACTCATTTTCATCACTCACATCATCTCCACATATATTTCTTCCTGCCCTCCTTCACATATTCCATGGCTCATTCATTTAACAAAACTGATAGTAGTTAGTCTCTCTGCTGTTGAAAGTGAAATACTCTCCTTCTGCTTCCTTATTCAGACACACACACACACACACACACACACACACACACACACGGCTTTAAACACATTAGATACACCAACTATTTGTTTTCTCAAACTTTGCCAGTAAGGATCCTAACCTCAACCATATTTCATTGCCACTGAGTTGGAATCTACCCACCGTTGGGTTTTCAGAAGGTGTAAATCACTCTAAGGAGATATTTCATATTCAGATATGTTCATATTTCTCTGGAGAAGCAAGTAAGTGGTGGATTCCAACCCCTGCCTTTAGGTTGGCAGCACAACGTCCTACTCCCCAGGCCACTAGATCTCTGTAAGAGTCCCAGAGGACCCTTTAGTCCAATTGAGTACACCAAGAGCATATTGAAGTGAAGACAAGAAAGTATTCCACTGAACTAATGAAAGTAACTAGATCTTGAGAATACGGAAAAATCAGTTCTTGTCCTCCAACAGTCTTCAGTATATCATGATCTCTTCTAGATGTTACACTTATGTTTTCACTTTTGTAGTTCTATTTCTTGAAAAGTGTATACTCATTTCTTTTTTTGTGAATATTTTTTTATTTTAATTGTGACTTTAATGAAAGTTTACAGAAAAAGATGAATTTTCATTCATTCATTGTTGCACATTTTCCTCCCTACCCCCTTTCCAGTTCACTTTTAAAAAGGAAAAAAATATTCGTTCATTGTTGCATAATTTCCTCTCTCCCTCTCGCCCCTCCCCCAGTCTACCTCTTATTCTGGACTGTTGTCTTACATGTAATGCCTAATCATATGTTCCTTTTAAAGAGTTCTTTCTTTCCTTCACCTGTTGCAATGCAGTGTTGATTCATAATAGTAGTGTTATGCAGTATTTGTCCTTTTGAGACTGATATATTTCATTCAGCATAATATATCTACTCATTTCATACACACAGCCTCTTCCTCCTCAATTCATTCAACACACCACTACATCTGGTATTCCCCTAGCACTGCAGTGCTTTTTACCAAGTCACCAATTATCTTCTCACCTTTTCAAAATTTGAATCCAAAGGAGCTGATTTTGTTGACATCTCTTGAATATTTGGCATTATTGACCTTTCTTGCCTACTTGATATTTACTTTTACCCTTCCTTTTCTTGTTGTGTAATGCTCTTCTGGTTTTCCTTAGCATCCTCTACTATTGGACCGCCTTGTGGGTCTGCTTAAATGTTGGTTTGCCTCAAGATTCTGCTCTGAGCTTTCTTCTATACAGATACAATATCATTATTTCTTTAGGTGTAACTCAGGGAACAAATGAATCAATGTGACCTAATGTGCTAAATATAAATGCAGATTTCTTTACCCCATTTATCATTTAAGAATGTCTCAGCCCCCTGCAACCTGTATTTTTACCCAATACCCTAAGTAATCCAGAGCTACCTTGAGAGAAATTATATTCTATGTATTCTGTATTGTACAAGCTATATATTGGATGTGGAGGTTTGAGAGTTTATAGATAGTATACAAAGACATTGAGAACATTTCCCTAAGACAGTTTGTGTTTCCTCCCTGACACGAGATTTAAGGTTGCTATTTGCGAGTTCAGGCATGAATTTGGAGTAGAAAAGAGAGAAGCAACACAAAGAAGAAAATAGTAAGTTTGTTGCAAAGTATGGAAGCCATTGTTGAGATTAAAAATAAGGAAAGTCACATAATTTTGCTGGTAGTTGGGATTCTTTTAACAACTCCAGGTTAGAGGTAGAGATCTATCAAGAAATTAAAATTTTATTAGAATATATGAATTAAAAATGTTTCAAGGAGTTGAGTATGCTAACAAGAATAATCAAAGGTCTGAATGATTGGATCTAGGCTACACTAAAAAAGACAATAATAATGAGAGACTTATAGAGGTCTTGATGTGGTCAAAGTGTAGGTGTAGTAAGAGTAACAAAATGAGAGAGTTGAAGAATGGGTGATAATTACTAGACTGGAAAATCTGACTTTAAGATTTCAGAGATGAAGCAACTCTTGGTAATGACAAAGTTTGTGGTGTAACCATGGGACTTGTTGTTGTTGTTGTTATGTGCCATTGAATGTGAACTGACTCATAACTGACCCTCCAGTGAGTTTTCAGAGGCAGTAAATCACATGGGAAGAGATTGTTCATCTTTCTCCCATGACTGGATAACTGAAATGAAGCGTTGGTGATGAGGAGAATGGATAGACCCGAGTTTTGCAAAAGTTGTCCATTGTGGGCATTTGAGGTACCAAGCATGGCGGTGGTAGGTTTTGGAATGGAGGGGAAGAATGTAATCCAATGAGAGGGAATCGTCAAATGGAGGGATCAAGTTCCATAATGACTCAGAAAATTGCAACTTCGGCATGATTCACCTTCATACAAATTCCTACTTGTTATTTCCCCCTTAAAAGAGAGAGAGAGAGAGAGAGAGAGAGAGAGAGAGAGAGAAGAGAAGAGAAGAGAAGAGAAGAGAAGAGAAGAGAAGAGAAGAGAAGAGAAGAGAAGAGAAGAGAAGAGAAGAAAATACATTTTGTATCATCATTTCCTCCACCTTGCTTTGAACTTTCATAGTACTTTACTGGAGCTGTAACTACAGCTTGGGGCTTCTATTAGTTATTTGTATACACATCTTCTCCTGTAATAAAATATTTGATTCTAAGGTTGCCATGATATGCATCTTCATAATATCTATCTTAACATCCGGTACTGTGTCTTTCCTGTCATAGACAACTGAGAAATGCTTAAATATTTGCTGATATTAATAAGATTGGAAATTTTCAACTGGAATATTATTTAGAATGATTCCAAAGCTGTTAGGTAAGTTATGTGCTTATTCCTTCATCTTAAAAAGGAATGTATACAATGGCTGCAAAATTCTGCAAACAAAACACTGGCATGAGAAGAGTATGCACAAAGTGTGATTCAATAGGATATGGGAGCATTTGTAAAGAAGCAAATGGTCATAACAGATTGAAACATTCTTGCAACTGCAAATACAGTGGTGATTTCTTAGAATGTGGGATTTCCTATTAGAAAATGTGATTGACTAGAATGTTTGAAAGTAATCTATATTCTATGAATACTTCAAAGAATAACATAAACAGGATGATATGATATAAAATAAAATGATACATAAATATTTTCTGTATTACATACACTCCGTATCATGGAACCTTAATGCTGCCACAGTTGTTAAGGTGTTTAAGGCAGCTTGAGATTTATGATTAATCTTTTAGTAATACATACACATATGTAATGTATGAAAACAGCAGCTTTGGGACTTTAAGGCTGAGTTCACTCTTACTAGAAATCTAAATTTGTGAAAGAGAACAGCTATGTTGTCCTTTAGAATATTTCCCTTTAATTTTACTGGAATCCAGTAATTTATTCAGGAACACTCTCCTTTCTCTCAGAGCAGTCTTGTAAATGTGCATGCTCACACACACACACACACACACACACACACACACACACACACAATCCAATGATCATGAAATCAGAGTCTTTGTATTTGTCATTGTCATCTGTTGCTTGGACTAAGTCAGATATGAGTTGGAGCTTTAAAATTCTGTTATAGAGATTTTGTTACAGATTTGCTAGAGATGACTTTTACCATGGAGGTTAGTGTTCTCTCTCCCAGAAGTTACTTGATCTCTCTTGCCTTGAGCCATTAGAGGACCTTGGAACATGAAATTGGAAGTAGTAAAGCTTCAGTTGGGAATTTAAATACTGGTTGCAGGGGGCTATAGTTGCAAATGCTAGAGTTATCATTATGTGAAGTGATGTGCTGAAGTGACGTGTTTATATTTCCAGTTAAAGCTACAGTCCACATGCAGCCCATCTTGAGTGCTCCTAAATGTCCACATCTGGAGTCTGAGACCATTTAATTACATTTTCTTGAAAAGACACCTGGAGTATTGTCTTGGGGGTGATATATCCAAAGGAGTCCTGAAAGCATCTCCCGACTAATCCCTTTGTCTGTAAGAGCAGATACTTGCTCTGAAAGATCTGCTAACATCACTGAATGTGAAAGAAATAGCTACAAGGGGGAAATGGCCACCACCGAAGACTAAGAAAAACTATTTTAGTGTGAAAATGGTAAAATTGGGACTATTTGTGTTTCTCAAAGCAAGTTCAACCTCTGCAATTCCCTCTGAACGTCCAGTCCTTTACTAGAGCTTTGCCTACAGTTTCCTGCTTTTATTAGTCAATATATATATATATATATATATTCCCCAATCTGTATTTTTGCTACATGAGTTTGTCATGAGTGTGAAAGACCTTCCCATTTGTGTATTTTGAAGACACGATCCACTTTGTTGTCATTGTGTCTCTCTCATCGGACTCTGGGATAAATTCTTGCTTGAATTTGATTCTAGGAAAAAGTTCACCTTTGACTTTTCAGATAATGTGAAGATTTCAACTATTTCCTGTTCTCACCTCATATATGAGAAATATCTGTTGAACAATCAAATTTTTAAAAATTGTATACCACATAGAGAAATATTTCAAAAGGACTGGAAAAATACCCCAACAAACCACCCCAAAACCAAAACTCTCACAAAGCAAAATTCAAATCCAACAAAAAACAGCTTTCAAAGCAGATGAAATATATTCCCCAAAATAAAAGAATTGAAATCATTAATAACCAGTAAACTTACATTCTACCTCTTCTCATTCGATTTGTTGTACTCTGGTGGCCTGCATTTTTACAGGATTGTATTCTAGAAGCTACATCCCAAATAACAGCATTGCCAGATCTATGCTGGTGGCTAGCAGGAGGCTGATGAAGGAGCTTGAAAAAAAACACAAATTTAGACTGAAAAACTTGTGTCACATCCAGGTTGATGAAACTAATTTATTGGCTTGGCAAGGACTTGACAACCTTCCGTATGTTAAGGGGGCTGTCAGAATCAAAATCAACTTTCCAGCAGAGTACCCGTCCAAACAATTGAAAATCAGATCAAATCAAGTATCTATCACCTGAGTATTGATGAAAAGGAGTAAGTCTGCCTCCCAGAATGAATGCTGAAACTAGAAGCCAGCAACCGAAACTGACCAAGTAATCCAGTCCCTCGTAGCACTGGTGAACGATCCCCAGGCCAAACACCCTCCCTGGGCTGACCTAGCTAAAGAATATTCTGTTGTGGTTAGGTACCATGGAGTCAAATAAGACTCACAGAGACCCAATGAACAACAGATATAAACCCAGCCTGTCCCATCCCGTGCCAAACTTACAGTCTCTGACACATTTGGGCCCATTCCTGTAGTCATTGCATCATTCCATCAGTTTGAACCTCTCCTAACAACATGTCTAAAGTGTGTGAGAAAAGCTTTGCCCTCAAGGAGCACTAGAACCATAAAAAATTCTGTGAAAACTCTGACAGGTACAAAGAAATGTAGTGGAAAGCAATTCTCACATACTTTAAGCATGTTGCTAGGAGAGCCTATTCCTTAGAAAAGTATATCATACTTGGAGGGAAAGAAGGTCAGCAAAAGAGAGGAAGACCTCCATAAAGATGGATTGACATGGTAAATTCAGTAATGTACTCAAGTGTGTCAGAGACGGTGAGCTTGGACAAGATAGGACAAGATTCAGCTCTGTTGTTCATAAGTTACTATGAGTAGTACTCAACTCAACGACACCTAACAAGAGCAAAATCAACCTGTAAAGAAAGGATTAAAAATATAAAATATTCTAAAAAAATTTTAATTCAAGCAGGACCACTTGGTGATAGAAACACCACAGGAAAATCGCATGATACAATTCTGCATGACCAATAACTTATTCACTGAAAAGAATGATTCTCAAAAAAAAGAAAAGAATAATTTTCAACTTTGTAATTTTTTCATTAGTTTTAATGAAAATTCACAGAGGCTTAGGAACTTTGTAATTTTTTAACAATACTGTGGAACCTTACCAAATAGAATACACATAGAAATGAAATAAACTACATCTGTGGAAAGAAGCAATGAAGAACCTCAATATCAATCAGAACAAGGCCAGAGGATCAATTGTTCAAGCTGAAGTAGAAGAAAATAAAAATAAATTCATAGGAGCCAAAGTACAGCATTGAGTAAGTCACACCTGAATTTATAGATTCATCTCAAGAACAGAATTGATACATTAAAAAGTTAATATCAAGTCACACCAGACAAGTTGAAAGCAAACGATCTTTTAAAAAGATAGGAAAGAAGCAAAAGACCAAAAATTGATGTCAGAGAAGACTCTGAAACTTGTACTTGAATGTAAAGTAACTAATGTGCATGCAAGAAATGATAAAAGACTGAATGGAGTATTTATAAGAATAGCCGAGGAAGAAAAACCAAAGTATTAAAATGAAGTGTGCAAAGAAAAGCAAAAAGGAGAAGCACTCAATACTTATCTATCTGAAAGAATGGAGGAAATTTAGAGTGTATTGTAATTTAAGTTACAATACTGAAAAATTCTATGAGCAAACTATTGAACGATGCTGAAAACATCAAAAGAAAGTAGAAGGAATACACACTGTGTACAAAAGAAAGGAAATGGTAAACATCCAGGCATTTCAGGAAATAGAACATGATCAAAATACTGATGGAAGAATACCAAGCTTCACTAAAAAATCAAGGCTCTAGAAATTAATGGAATACCAACTGAGATGTTTCAACAAACCCTGAAAACACTCCCTAATCCATGTCAAGAAATTTAGACAACAGCGATGTGGTCAACTTAAGGAAAAGAGATTCATATCCATATTTGAGCTCATTCCAAAAAGAGGTGATCTGGCATTATGCAGAAATTACTGGAAAATATTATTGATAGTGTATTTAAGTAAATGTCACTAATAGTTGCAGCAGGATAGCAACAGGAAACTTTCAGAAATTCAAACCAGATTCAGAAGAAGAAATGAAATAAGGGCTATCATTGCTGACATTACATAGATCTTAGCTGAAAGCAGAGAATACCAGAAAGATTTATACTATACCCATACTCACTGTCATTGAGTCACTTCCAACTTATAGTGAGCTGAGTTTCCAATGCTGCGCATCTTGACAGGAGACTGTCCATATTTCTGCCTTGGAGCCACTACTTATAGTGCAGCGTTAGTAAGTTCAGGATTATTCAAACATATGATATAGTTGTAAAACTGACAAGTGCCTCTGCCCTGCAAAATTGGTTAGACTGCTAATTAACATTTGCTTTGCCCTAGAATCCTACTTCACTTTCTCTGTAGTCATGTAAAGCACTTTAAAATTGTCTGTTTAGCAGGAAGGAAAATGCATCTTTCCTGGCTTAGCATTTACCTTCTGAAACAATATTTTCTTAGTCATATATAAACTATATCACAAGTTGTCTGTTTATTAGTAACTGTATGTAAACTGCTGAGTTTTTTAATGTTTTTTTAAACTGCTGGTTTTGAATGTAAAAAAAAAAAATAAAATCCTGTAACCTTGAACCAGCAATAGTAAAGTGTTAAGTAGATTAACACCTAACTCAAGTATAAAAACCAATGACCACCCTTATGTCTTGTGGTGTACCTTCACATCAGAGCTGATTCCTAGTTGACCCTCTGGTGGGTTTTCAGAGATAGATTTGGAGGAGATTGCGCATCCTTCTCCTGTGGAGCAACTGGTAGATTCGAACCTCGTGCCTTTGAGATTGTAGCACAGCTTCTCACCACTAGGCCACCAGAGCTCCCTTACATGAGGAAACAGTTTTTTTAAAATATTTTTTTTGGGGAAAAACATATTGGGGGTACAAGGAGGTGAGGGTTGGGGGCAGAAGGGTGAGGATGAGCCAGGATGCAGTTGCAGAGCTGCACAGTTTGGTCAGTGGGGGCAGCAGGTGAAGGAAATGATGAGGGTCCAGTGGGGACCAGATGCTACAGAGGAATGACAAGCATTTTCCAATAG
>NW_006399766.1:14722457-14741704 GCF_000299155.1 Elephantulus edwardii | reverse complement strand
AAGTCTGTGGAAGGCCATAATGGCCCTGCTTTAAGTGGTTCGCTACTACTGCAGCTCACCACACTGTCTCTGCCTCTGCTGCCATCTTGGATCCTCCAGGAAACAGTTTTTGAGAGAATTCTTTCTGTTATACCAGATCTGTAATAAATTACTTTGAATATTTCTATCTATCTGGTTTGGGGTGGGGTTTTTGTGTTTGGTTGGTTGGTTGGTTTGGGGCACTTAACTATGGGGATGGAATCTTTTTATTCAGTTATACTAGTAGATTCAAACTGAACGGCCAGAGACTTCAGGTTAACAACCAAACTCACTATGGACTACATTACCAACACTCTCTGTGTTTTATTGGCTATGCAGAGATATTTAATTATATGGGTCATAAGAAATTATGGATTGTATTGCAAAGAATGGGAATTCCAGAACACTTAATTGTGCTCATGTGGAACCTGTATATGAGCCAAGAAGCAGCTATCTGAACACAATAAAGGGATATTACATGGTTTAAAATCAAGAACGATTTGTGTCAGGATTATATTCTTTCACCATACTTATTCAATCTGTAGGCTGAGCAAATGAGAAAGTTTGAGAAAGTTAACTCTATAGAGAAGAAAGAGGAATAGGTTTGGAGAAGACTTATTAACAACCTACGATGTGCACATAACATAAACTTGCTTCCTGAAAGTGAAGAGGACTTGAAACGATTGCTGCAGAAGGTAAAAACCTTCCCTATGGACTAAATCTCAGCATTAAGAAAACGCAACCCCTCACCACTGGACCAAGAGATAAAATCATGATTGCTGGTGAAAAGATTGAAGTTGCCAAGGATTTTCCTTGAGTCCACACTCGGAATTTATGGAAGCTACAGTCACAAAATCAACCCACGTATTGCATTGGAGCAATCTGGTGAGTCTGACCCGAGTCATCATATTCTGAATCACCTCGTATACATACGAAAGACAATTAAGGAGAAAGATCAAACAAGATATTGTGCCTTTGAATTATAGCGCTTGCCAAGAAGACAGAATAAGGACCATAGACTTCTGGGAGAATGAACAATTGTGTCTTGAAAGAGGTACAACCAGAATGCTCTTTAGAATCAAGATCTTGTCTCACCATGAGTGTGGTATGAGGACGGACAAGGACATCAGACTTGTTAAAGTAAGTCAGTGAACAAGAGGAAAAGCCTCAGTGATGTGGACTAGTGCAGAGGCTGAAACAGTGGACTCGAACAGAGCAATATGATAGTGAGGACAGCACCTATACATTAATGACAAGATCTGCAATATACAAAATATGCCATTCACACAATGGAATACTACGCAGCACACAGGAGCAATGATGTTGTAAATTACTAATTCACTTGGGAGGGACTGGAGAGCATTATGCTGAGTGAACTAAATCCGTCCCAAAGGGACAAATACTGTATAAAACCATTATTGTAGAATGAGTATAAGGATCCAAGAGGGGTTGGAGAAGTTGGAAGCAGAGGGATGTGGATATGCAGGGGGAGGGGGTTAACCATGGAGTTGCACAACTTGATGGGTGGAGGGAGTGAGGGAAATTGGAAGAATCTATTCTGGAAAACAATGTATTTTAATTTTGTAACTAAACTAGTATAATAATAATAATAATTTCAAAAGTCAATAGAAATTCTTTAAGCAAAAAAGAAAATGATATCAGATATAAATATGAATATTTTTCTTATTATTTAAGTGTAATGAAAATAAAATGGAGTGTTCAAACAAAAGGAGTAACAACATATCTTGAGATTTATACCATCAGTATAATAAACCTGTCCTGTGTTGCACAAATGGTGAGCACTGGACTAAGAGGTGACTGTTCAAACACCTGCAGAAAGACCTCATCAGACAAGCATCGCAATCTGCTTCTAAGATTTCACAGCCTTAAAATCATCATTATGGTCACAACAAGAGTCCACAATGAAGGTTGCATCGTGGCGTGTACCTGGGTGGGGTGGGGGGGGAATTGTATAACAATGAAAGAAGTTTTCTTTTTCTTTCCAAGGAGAGGAGCAAACAGGGCAGGGAGAGGGGTGGGCAGGGAGAAAAGTGCAAAAATGAATGAATGGAAACCCTAAGTCCCTGCAAATGTTCATTAAAATTAAAAGGGGGAGGGGAACCAAACCTAAAAAAAAATCCTATGGAGTAGTTTCTACTCGGCATATATACAGTGCCACCATGGGTAGAAATCTGCTAGATGGCAACTAGCAACAACATAAATAAATAAATAGAATACATGACAATACTAGCATAAAGACCAGAGTGAAGAAATGCACACAGACATTTAAAAATTTTTAAACCACTGGAGGTAGATTGTGATAGATTAGTGACTTGAACTGTCAATGGTAAATCAGGCCACTAAAATAACAAAGCAAAGAGATGTAGCAAATAAACCAAGAAAGGAAATAAAATCAAACTGTAAACCATACTTAATTACTCCTGAAAAATCAAATGTAGAAACAGAGGAAAGAAAATTAACAAAGATCGAGTATGTTGTTGTTGTTGTTGCTAAGTGCCTCGAGTCATAGGTGACTCATATGAACGAAAGTTCTCAACACTTGTGTGACTTTCATCCTTTCTCCTGGTTCATAGGGTTTCTGGAGGCAAGCTATTATGGGAAGTGGATGCCACTCCTGCTTCCAAACTTGTTTTAATCTGAAAGTTCCACCAAACACTGTCCACCATGGGTAACCATTATCACATTTGGCACATCAGTGTCACAGTGTTCAGCTTCACAGCAACCACAAGTTACCTCTGTATGGCAAGTGGACACACCAGGGCTATATGACCTAGAAGAATGTTTCACCAAAAACAATGAAAACCAGGTCTGAGGTCTGCAGATTAAAAGTCACCCACCTTTGGCTTGGTAGCATCTCTTTCTGTCCACTAGGCCAATGATCTCTCTCTATGTTGATGTTATTGTTGTTAAGTGCTGTCGAGTCATGGGCGATTTGTAGCGACCCTATGAACAAAAGTCCTCAACACTTGTGTGACTTTCATCCTTTCTCCAGGTTCATAGATGAAGTATGAGAAGTACACAAATTGCAAGACCACAAATTTAAGCATGACCAAATGAATAATCACATTAAATGCAAATTATTAAAATGCCCCGTTCATTGGCAGAGTTTGTGAAACTGATTTTTAAAAGCAAGGCTTGATTATGCTGTGTACAATAAACATGCTTTAAATATAAAAATGTGAATCGAACAAAATGGAAAAATACATTCCACGCTAGCACTGATGGGGAAAGAAGCAGAGATTAAGTAGGGCCTATCTCCTCCTTCCATAGGACGGATGTTATCTTAGCTCCTTTGCTCCATTTTCTCCCACCTGGAGTTTGACTGCAAGCCAATGGGCCAAAACTCTGCGAGATTCTCAAATGCTGTGATTTTAGAGGTAGCTACCTCTGGGGCATCACAAATCAATCCATGTTGAGCAGTCACTTGCACTGGTTGTTTTGTAAGAAGAAATCAATTTGAATATAGACATCAAATACCTTCATTCAATGGGACGAAAGGCTAGAAAAGCCCCTTGCTCAAATTAGCCATGGCGAATGACATCTTACATATATGCAATTCTAGCTTTATTACACATTCTTTTTCCCCTTCTCTTTCCTCTTAAGACATAAAATACAGTATTTTCTGAGGAAAGGCACTCCTCAATAAGCTCAAAATGGGAGTACAAAATACTCCTGATCTAATGGATAAGGAGTTGGGCTGCCAACTCAAAGATTCAAAATCCACCAGCTGCTATGTGGGAGAAAGATGGGCAATCTCCCACGTAATTTCCCAATTCCTATTTATTAGCAAGCAATGAGTTGCTGTTGTTGTTCCTGTTGTTTTAGTGATAGCTTGCTGACCAACAGGGAAAGAATTTGGTTGATATTTTGCCTAGGAGGGAATGGTTGAAGGGGAAAAAACGGAAAAAGTATCCTAAATTCCAATGTGTGGTCAATGAATTCTTTGGGTATTCCTTTAAGAAGCCTCTGTTACATTAAAGAGATGCCTTTGAGGTTGTGAAAATAAAAGATTTAAGACAAATGTAATTATCCTATAGTTATATACACTATTGAAACAAGTAAACAGCACAAAATGATATCTCTGATCATTTCTTGCCATCATTTAGGACACACTGGCCTGTTCAATGTAGTTCCCTCCTATGATCCAGTTCAGATGGAAGCATTGCCTCAGAATCCACTGCCAAGGAGCACCGCCTTGGCTTACCAGGTGAGCTGTTCACTGGGAGGCTACCATAGGAGTGGCTATGTTATCTATACTGACTTCTCAGGTTCAGAGACATGGCTGCTGTTACCCTGGCTCAGAGAAGCCTGGGGCTTGAGCCTTGTTAAGTGCCTCCTCCAATGTTACTCTGTTGTTGTGTTGTTGTTGTTGTGTACCATCAAGCAGGAACTGACCCATAGCTGACCATCTGGTGGGTGTGCAGAGTCAATTCATCACATGGGAGGACATTGTCCATTCTTCTCCCACAATGCTGCTCTAGGAAGGTCCTAAAATGATCAGCCTGGACTTGGCTCCCCAGCCCTGAAAGCTCACACTTAAGCTGTCCAGGGGGAGTCATAAAGGATTCTATGTTTGCTGTAGCTGCTCCAACACAATAGTGGCCTCTCTGCTCTACTCTCTGCTTTACTCTCTGGGACTCTTGGCATGATATCTTGGAGGGAAATACTTGTTCTTCTGGGATGGAGAGCAAAACTGTCTTAGAAATAACTGAGAGATATCGTAGATGAGTCAGGCTACCACTGTCAGTGGTAAAGTTCAGAAACAGCAGTTTGCCTGCTGTTTGCTCACTAGAGAACTTTTACCTAGGCCATTGGGATAAAGAATGCTGTATTATTATGGTTTGTTGTTGTTGTTATGTGCCATCAAGTCACCTGCGACACATAGTGACCCGATGTACAAGAACCGTAAACCCTTCTCTATCCTGTGCCAAGCTCACTGTCTCCAACACACTCACTCCCACCACCCCAATCACAGAATCAATCCATCTCATTGAGGGTCTTCCCCTCCTGTGCTGTCTCTCCACTCTCCCAAACATGATGTCCCTCTCCAAGGACCAGTCCCTCCTTGCAACATGCCCAAAGTACGTCAGACAAAGCTTCAGAATCCTTGACTCCAAGGAACAGCCTGGTTTAACCCTCTCCAGGATGAAACTGTTTGTTTTCTTAGCAGTCCATGGTATGTTCAATACTCTTCTCAAGCACCACAGCTCAAAGGCATCAATTCTCCTTCTATCCTCCTTAGTCCCTGTCCAGCAAAGACCATGGCCTGTATGGGGCACACCTTAGTTTCCAGAGTGACACCATTGTTTTTCAGTACTTTGGGAGGTCCCATTGGAGACTTTCCCACTGCAATACTTGTTTGAATTTCCTGGCTGCTGGTGCCAGGAGTATTGACTGTGGAGCCAAGGAAACTAAAGTTGTTAACAGTCTCAATCTCTTCAACATCCATCCTGATGCTGCCAATTGGTCCAATGGTGAGAATCTTTGTCTTCTTGATATTGAGCCTCAATCCATATTGAAGGCTGCAGTCCTTGATCTTCTGCAGCAAGTACTTCAGGTCCTTCCTCAGTTTCAGCAAGCAGGGTTGTGTCATCTGCATAATGCAGATTGTTGATGAATCTTCCCGCAATCCTGATGCCACACTTCTCCTCATAAGGTAGACTGGGAAGAAGGAATGGCCATCCATTTCCAAAATAGAAGGCCTCTGAAAACCCTATGTACAACAGAACACACATAGACTAACAAGGCGATTGAGGTGGAGCTTTTCAAGTATGGAAATACAAAGGAAGAGTTGTAAGCAGACACTAGTGATTGGAACATGGAATGTGAGAACCATGAATGTAGGAAAATTAGATATTGTTAAGGAAGAAATGGAACAGGTAAATATTGGCATACTAGGTATTTGCGAGATGACATGGACTGGCATGGGGTATTTTGAGTTGGACAATTATATAATCTATTACTCCGGAGATGAAAAGGTGAGGAAAAATGAGATTCCTTTCATAGTTAAAAAAGTCATTTCTAGATATGTCTTGAAATACAATATTGTGAGCGAAGGAAGTCCAGTGAATACCACTATCATTCAGATATATGCACCAACAACCAGAACCAAAGAAGAGGAAATAGAAGATTTCTACCAACTTTTACAGTCAGAGATCGATTGAACATGCAATCAAGATTCATTAATAATAATGGGTGACTGAAATGCAAAAGTTGGGAACAGAGAAGAAAGATCAGTAATTGGAAAACATGGACTCAGTGACAAAAATGGAGCTGGAGATAAAATGATTAAATTTTGCACAATCAATGACTTATTTATTGCAAATACGTTTTATAAGAAACATAAATGCAGATTGACTATACACATGGATTCACCGGATGGTATGCGTAGGAATCAGACTGATTACATATGTGTATTATTAGTAGTAGTATTAATATTAGTATTTGTGTTATTTATTATTATTATTATTTGCCAATGAGTCACTCATGCCAACCCTATGTATGATGGAAGGAAGCCCTGTCCAATCTTGGGCTACCTTCACAATCTCCTCTGGTAAGAAAAGACATTTGTAAGCTTCTTATCCCACATCATTATGCATTATAATTAAGAGTGCCAATATTGAAGTTGGTCCATCTTTGTTTCTTAACTCTGTTCGATCCGGGCAAGGCATTTAGCCTTTCTGTACCTCAATAGCCTCGTCTATAAAATGGGGATAACAATTATAACTATTTTGCAGGGCCGTTTTGAGCAGGGATTGGACATTATAATCATGGTGGAATTGTTGATTATCATGGTGATCCTTGATGACTTGTCATAACCTTTCCATGAATGTTCAAGGTCACATTCAGAGCCCTTCTCCTAAGTGTGTGTGTGTCCATGTGGGGACACACACACACACACACACACACACACCCTTTTTTTTTTTCATCCACTCTCAACTCACTCTGAAGCTCAGACCAGTTTCATGACCAAACTCTGGAATTGGGAAACAAAATGTCATCCTAAAACAAACAACTACTTTGTCCTTCCTGACAGATATTAACCAGTTCACCTTTGCTGAAGCTGAGAGTTCTGTGTTTTTCTTTTAATGGAAGAGGATGATTTCAGCCCAATAATAACATACTTAGAGTGGACAGATTTAATAGGTTGCTTACGTTTGGAAAGATAGGAATCTTTAAAAACACTCACATGAAACAATTGCCCTTTAAACTCCAGACTAATCATTCGGTGAATCACTTCAATATTTCCTGATGCTCTGATAACAGAGATTAATAGGACAGCCACACAAATGGACAGGAAACTGGATGGAAGTAGAAACCTCAAAATCACAAACTAGGACAAAATGATCAAATAGCGGCATTCTATCTTCAAGGCATTTCTTTTCCTTTAAAATTATGTAAAGTAGCAAATTTAATATTATGTAAAGTGCAATATTATTTGAAGTTCTAGGAATGTGCATCAATGGAACAACACAACATGCAAACAAGATCTCATCAGGGAACATGTAACTAGGCAACCATCTGTAAAAAATGTGCAGTGAGCAAAACCGTGGTAACCAACGTGTGGTTGGCAGCAATCAGTCTAAGAATGGGAAGAAGCTTCCAGTAAGCCCCTCTTTATGTGCTAGGCTCTATATGCAGTTGACAATGTTGATTCTTTACAACCCTCTGTATAATATTACAGTACCCATTTTGCAGATGTGGCAACTGAGATTCAGAAATGTCCAACATGACTGAGAGAACCCAACAAGGAAATAGCTACACTATGGTCTGAAACTGAGTTTAATGTCAAGCCTGGATTCTTTTTACTACAATAGCAAATCATTTCAAAAGCTATGCTTGATGAGCCAATAATAACTGAAAAGACGAAAATCAGGTGCTTCCTCTCAATGGAATATTTGTTCTGGAAATTTCCCCATTGCCTAAAGGTCCCTAGAGTCAGATGGGAGCTCTAGTGGAGGGAAAGAGGACATGTAAGGCTTGAAAGAAAGAGCGTAATAGTACAGGTCGCTGGAGAACACATTAAGAAACTAATTATGAAATTGCATTTTTAAAATTATCTATAACTGTGGCCCTTTACATAGATTCTCAGTTTAGCACAAGCAGAAATGCAAACCACTAGCTATTTTCCTTGACATGGTAGAATGCCAGAAACAGCACTGGACTTTTTGGTCTGGTCCCAGGCCCATCACTGCTATAGGGAAGTCATGATTTCTCTGGGATTTCGTTCACTCCTTCATAAAAGATAAAGGGGGAAGGGAAAGCAAAAGAAAAGAGATGCAAATAAAGTGGGGAATAGGACTTCAGAATTAATGGAGTAAAGAAATGGGTGGACCATCTCTCCAGTAAAATAATAATTGAACTAGTAAAGATGACACAGAACAATCGTTTAAAGTCAGTTGAATAGTGGTCCAAGTGTGGAGAGGACATGGGGAAGCATTTATTCAAAGAAATCTACTAAATGTTGTCAAAGGAGCTGAGATGTTCTAGTGGTTAAACGGGATGCACTTCCAACCTAATGGTAGGCGATTTGAATCTAAAAGCTCCTTTGAAGGAAAAAGATGGGCAATCTCCACCTGTGTAATTTACAGCCTCTGAAAACTCAGCTCTGAGTCAGTTCCAACTTGCATGTAAAAATGACGCAGAACAACAACAACAAATCTTGTTAAGAACAGCCAAAGTCGTTCCTAGATTTATAAGCTCACTGCTAAAGATGCTTTAACCTGCACATGTGTAACCAAGAAGAGAGAGGCTCCTCTTCCTGATAGCTCCCAGTTTATATACATACTTTCATTCCAGGAAGAACAAACTTCTAATATTTCTCATTCTCCCCAGCAGCAGCATTTGGCAACTTGTTATCGAAATACAAAATATTAGGCTTTGCCACAAAGCAACTGCAAAAGAGATTGTTGGGGTGAAGCTGCTTCAAATGCATCCCTAAATTTGATAACTACTGCTATATAGAAATGAGGTGGGAGCAAGCCCAGCTACAAATAGTAGTGTGAATAGATCTCACAGAGTGATAGTAAAGGTTTGTTGTTGTTATGTGCCTTCGGGTCCCTTGCGACTCATAGCAACCCTATGTACAAGAACCCCAAACGCCGCTCTATCCTGTGCCAACCTCACCGTCTCACACACACTCGTTCCCAACCTCCACTCACAGAATCGATCCAGCTCATCGAGGGTCTTCCTCTCTTGCACCGTCCCTCCACTCTCCCAAACACGATGACCCTCTCCAAGGACCAGTCCCTGCTTGCAACAAGCCCAAAGTATGTTAGACGAAGCTTCAGAATCCTTGACTCCAAGGAGCAGCCTGGCTTCACCCTGTCCAGGAGGCAGATACAAAATATCATATCATACCAATTGTATAAATTATGAAAATAGGCAAAATGAATTGAATGTTTTTGAAGTCTTGAGAGTATTCACCTTTGAGTGGATGAGAAGGAATAAGAATGGACATGAGTTAGGTTTTTCTGGGCTGGTGGAGATATTAGTTCTTGATTTAGATGTATTCAGTATGCAAAAATATGCACTTCAATCCCAATGGCATGCAGTTCAAATCCACCCATTGTTCTGCAGAAGAAAGATGGGCAGTCTCCTCACTTGAAATTTACTGCCTCTGAAAACCTTCTGGAGGATCAATCAGCTATGAATCCTCAGGGTCGGCTATGAGTTTGTTCTGACTCAATGGCACACAACAACAGTATGTGAAATATACGTATTCACCAAAAGGGGGGGGAAGTTACTTGACCATTAGGAGTGAGAGACAGATCAGATCTGAATCCAGGCCCACCTGCCTCTGAACAGATGATCAGTGTCTCTTTTTTTGCCCAACATTTTCATTTTATACTGGTCACTTCTTGAAAAGTGACAATAAAAATACGAGCACCATCCTTCTTAATTTCCTCAAAGAAAAACAATTTAAACATATGGGAAGGAAAGGTTGTTGTTAGGTGCCGTCAAGCTGAATATGACTCATAGTGACCCTATGAACAACAAATATGAACACTGGCCTATCTGGTGCCATCCTCACAATCTCTGACACATTTGTGCCCATTGCTGCAGTCACTGTGTCAATCCATATTACTGGAGGTCTTCTTCTTCTTTGCTGATCCTGTACCTTTCCAAGCATGATGTCCCTTTCCAAAGACTGGCCTCACCTAGCAACATGTCCAAAGGATGAGAGATGAAGCTTTGTCATCTCTGCCTCCAAAGTGCAATCTGGCGCTTTGAGTCTGAACAAACAGATATGGAAGAGGAAACAGGGAGCCAAAAATGAATTAACAGATAATAAAAATTTTAGATGAAAAGAAAGATAATATAGAATGGATAGAAGATCAACCACTGTTGTTACTAGGTGCTGTCAATACAACTTGGCATTTCTGGTATCAAAGAATCGGGCTTCTAGCCTGATTCAGTCACAAAGTTCTATATGACAGTTGTTAGGTGCTATCAAGTCAAGTACAACTCATAACGACCCTAAGAACAACAGATCTGAGCCTTGACCTATGTTGTGCTGTCCTCATCATCTCTGACGTGCTCAAGCCATTGTTCTACTCCCTGTGTCAATCCATCTTGTTGAGAGTCTTCCTGTCTTTCTCGGATCCTCCGCCCTTTTCCAGCATAATGTCCTTTCCCAAGGATTATCTCCTTCTAGGAACATGCCCAGAGTATGTGAGATGAAGTTTAACCTCCTTGCCTTGGAAAAAAATGCGCTGGTTGTTCCCTCTCCAGTATGTATCTTGCCCGTAACATTAATTACAAAACCCAAGTGTCTGATGTAGAATTGGAATTGACTCATAACTGAGTAGGTTTCCAGAAGTTTTAAATAGGACAAGAAGAGATTTTCCCAGTCTTTCTCCAGTGGAGCAGCTGGTGGATTCAAACCACCAGGGAGATATTATGAGTCAATTCCAATTCTACATGGGACACTTGGGTTTTGTAATTAATGTTATGGAACAAAATATATATGAATCAGTGGTTGAAAAAACCAATATGCTTTATAAACTTTTATTCAAATCACTATTTTAAAAAGCACAAGTGTTCTATGACTATATTTTTCCCTAACTGCCTATCAGGTTTTTAAAAATTTCTTTTTTGTAAAATATAATTTCTAATAAAAAAAGAAAAATAAAATATAAAAGATTTGTCCTTTACAGTGGTTTGACTTGGTGGTTGAGGAAGGGTTATAACTTCGAACATAGCTGGCACTGATTTCCTAGATAGAAAGAGAAGGGGCATTATTGACAGGTGCTTTAACACAGGTTCTTTAGTGGGATTCATTAGACTTTACCTCTTCTGTTCACTTGAAGAGGATCACGTTATCAAGGCTTGGAAAAGAGAACGTCCACAGTGCCCCACACAGTAGTTATCTCCTGGGACAGAGGAGATGACACTGACTATTTCTTTGTGCCCCTAGTACTGCAGCATTTGGTCCCCTCAGGACTAGCCACGATGAGCTGCTCAAAGTGAGCCTGGCTTTTCAGGTGAGCTTTCTAGCCATTTCTTTTCCCCATCCTCATGACTACTTTAAAAGAGTGGATTTGTCTGTTACCTATAACCATAACTGCCTTGTGTATTTGTCAGTTCAACTACGGAAGGAGCTATCAATGTTGAGAAAAGCTACAAAGTACATTTCTAAAGCTGGCATTCAAGGGCAAGCTTTCATTTCTGTTTCAGAGTTTTCATAAGTCATATGTTTAACTGTCCTGAAAGTTTTCACAAACACCTGTAGCTATTATGCATCTACAATCCCCTTTTCAGAAATTATCATGTTTAAATGTTTGAGAGAATTATTACAATTACAGTGATGATGTGGCTCTTACCAAAGAAAGCAAAAGATAATGCATAAACAAATTCTTACTCCTTTCCCCCTGACTCATGTTGTTATGTGCCATCAAGTCAAATAAGACCCGTAGTAACTCTGTGAACAACAGATTTCCATCCTGCCTATTCGGTGCCATCTTCACAATCTCCAATGTTCTGGAAACTATTGCCTCAGTCACTGTGTCAATCCATCTTGCTGAAGGTGTTGCTTCCTTTCACTGACCTTTCCCAGCACAATGTCTCTTTCCAAAGACCAGGACCAGCCCCTCCTGGCAGCATTCCAGGTATGTGAGATGAAATTTCACCACCTAAGACAGACTTGTTCTTTTGGCAGTCCATGGAGATGTTCAATACTCGTCACCAACACAACAGTTCAAGGCATTGATTCATCTTCGGTCATCCTTATTCACTGTCACCTTTCAGATGCATATGACTGGAACCAATAAATCTCCCATTGTTTGCCAAGAAGCTCTGTGTGCATGTTGGGGCATGCCTTCAATAATCTTCCAGGCAATTTATAACCCTGTTCTGCCTTTACGTCTTGCTTGTGCAGAATTTCAGTGCCAGCAGTGGTCAGAGATTGTTCTCTTTACACCTTTCCTGACCATGAGCACAAATCACGTCCCTCTGGACTCCCATGAATGCACTCAGGCTTTCCAAAGCCTCTATTCATATCTACATCCCAAGATATTCCCTTTCAGTTTTTGCTTTGCCTCTTGTTGCTCAAACTGTTATCCACAATCTCTGGCAGCCACGAAGCTAAGCAGTTGCCTCTAATTGTTTTCAACAAAATCCTCTGGATAAAAAGCTTTTGGTATTTGCGTAAGTTTGGCGTCAAGTGCAACGTAGACAGCTTTGTAAGTGAAGTCTTCCAGAGAACCACCAATCAGTCCACATAATGATAATTATCTAGAAATGAGAATTTAAAAGTGTTTCAACCCCATTAAGACAACTCTGGTGACTGTTTGGCTGCTTGCTTTTACCAAATATCTGAGCTATTGGGATTTTCTGGCTAGCATGGATCTGGGGAAGTGACCATAGAAGAGGACCAGATAAAATAGCTCAAATCTCACTGTCCTTACTGAGATTCAAGAGAATTTTCAGATGTCATCTGTTGACTAATATAATTCCTTTTTCAATTTTAAAAATTCACTTTCAACTTTTCCTTAGTATCAGGTTTGTAATAAACTTTTAACATTTTTGCTAGATTTAAAAGTGAATAACTTTTGCTATTGATTTCTGGCATTATCTGCACTCTGATCTGACCATATACTCTGTATAATGCATGAATTCTGTTATTTTAGGGATATTTCTATTTGAAAGTGGACTTTTAGAACTAAAATTACTGATGTAGTTATTGAAGGTGAAGTGGAAGACCCTTTAATTTATCCCTTGATGAAAACATTCCTATATGTTTGAACTTTCAGCACTCATTCTGGATATAAACACTAATGAAACTTGTTGTGTCTTGTCAAGTCAGAACCTACTTATAGCAGGCCCGTCAGTGGGTTTTCAGAGGCAGTAAATCACATGGGAAGAGATTGCCCAGCCTTTCCCAGCAGACCAGCTGTTGGATTTAAACTGCATGCTTTTGGAATGGCAGCCCTGCTCCTTACCATTAGGCCACCAGAGCTCCTAATAAGCATAATACAATCTATTTCTGTGTGGGTTGAGGGTTTTGCAATGTTCAAGGACCATCATAGGCTTTGATGTCAAATTGATCTTTGTTCAAATCCCAAACCATGGCTACTATCTATACAACCTTGGACAAGTGACCTCAGTTTTCTCATCTGTAAAGTAAAAGATATTACATCTTTTAAAGAATTTTTGTCAGGGTTAAATGAAAAGATAACTAACCAGAATGGCTGGAACAGTAGCTGTGGACATTGAAGCTAAAGACAGGCACATAAGAAGTAGCTCACAAATTTGCTTCTTTTATGTCTGTCCTCCTATAGCTTTTTTTTTATATTTTATTTCTTTTTCATTTCAATGAACCTCATATAGCTTTTAAACAAAGACTGCAGGAAATTGGGGTTGATGTGAAACTAGAACAGACTCACCTTCAAAAATTTTGGTTAATGTTTGTTAACTCTCTAACTTTCACTTGATAAGTTGTCATTTGCTGCTTTTCCCTGTGTAAAAGTTATTGGCCTCAGCACTCCAGCAACTTGAAAATTTCAGTTGGTTGAATGCTATCTAACTAAGGCTTTACTTTACCTTTGATAACTGAGAATTGGTGTAAATGACATAGTATCATGGTCATCTGAAATAGGGTAGCAAAACTTGATAGGGGAATGATCCGATGTAAAAAACCAATATATTCAAACTTTGTAAATTAACCAGTATAAAATTTTTAAAACTACTTAATTTTTAAAAAAGGAATTAATTAATTGACTCAAGGGTCCTTTGGAAAGTCTATTTGACCATTCTAAGTTACTTACTGCTCCATCTAATATACTTTGGACATGTTGTTAGGAGGGACCGGTCCTTGGAGAGGGACATCATGCTTGGGAAGGTGGAGGGACGGCGCAGGAGAGGAAGACCCTCTATGAGGTGGATTGATTCAGTGACTGGGGTAATCAGGATGGGTGTGTCAGAGGCAATGAGATTGGCACAGGATAGAGCAGGGTTTAGGGCTGTTGTACATAGGGTCGCTATGAATCGCAAGCGACCCGATGGCACATAACAACAACAACAACAACAACAAGGTACTGCAACAATGGGCTTGAACATGGAGATCACAATGACACAAGGTTCTGTTCTGAACTGGTAATTGATGCCTTTGAGTTGTGGTGTTTGAGAAGTGTACTGACTATCCCATGGGCTTCCAGGAGAACAAACGGGTCTGTCTTGGTGAAAGTGAAACTAGAGTTTTTCTTGGAGGCGAGGATGGTGAAACTCTGTCTTACATACTCTGGTCATGTCATTAGAGGGGGCCAGTCCTTGAAGAAGGACGTCATGGAAAGGTGGAGGGTCGTTGATGGAAAGGAAGGACCCAGAACAAGCTGAATTGGCATAGTGACTGTAAGAATAGGCCCAAGTGTGTCAGAGATGGCAAGGATGGCATAGGATTGGGCAAGCATGAGATTCGCTCTTCATAGTGTCACCATATATCACAATTGACTTGATGGCACAGAACGACATGACCTGTGGTCGACTCAATGACACCTAGAAGGGCCTTGAGTGGCATCAAGAATATTTCTGAAAAATAACCTTGTTCTCGATTCACTCACTTAGCTTATTTGGCCAAATGTGGTTTGTGTTAAAATATAAATGTAAGAAGAATAAAAAATCTTACATCAATTTAGTAGTAATTGGGCACATTTAATAGAAACTAAGAATTATTCATTCATTGTCCTTAAATATAGTGCTTTCTCCTTTAATATCTTCTTTTTAAACAAATAATTTTTCTTTTATATTTGTTTACTTACAAAGTTCATATGTATTGTCCTTCATTCACATTGCATTTCACACAGTGATTCTCATTCACCATGTTTTATAAAATGAATTACCATTGAAATATGCCCATCATTATCCTGTCTTTCCAGATGACCTTTTTTTTTTTTAAAGAGTATAAGGTAGTAAAATAGGGGAAATGAATCATTAGTAAAATTCAAGTCACCACACTCCACTTTTAAATTTGTGTCCAAGTTTTTACTCTCTAATAGTAAGAAACTGCACCACAATCCCCAAGGCACATGGCTTGAAACTACCAACTGCTCCACAGGAGAACGATGGGCACTTTCCTCTCTGTGGTTTACTGAGTCAGAAAAACCTGCTGAGGGGTTGGCTACAAGTTGGTTCTGACTCAACCAGCACATAACAACAACCACAATCCTCTTAAGATCACCATCCAGCCTTCTTTTCTATCTTCTTCAACTCTCCAGGGTATTTCCATTCTACTAACAAGATGGCAGCATCATGATGGATGGTGAAGAGATTGAGATTGTTCACAGTTTTAGTTTGCTTGGCTCCACAATCAACGCTCTTGGCACCAACAGCCAAGAAATGAAAAGATGTATTGCAATGGGGAAGTCTATGGTTAGAGACCTCTCAAAAGCACTGAAGAGCAATGGTGTCACTCTGGAGACTGTTGTGCCTGATCTTTGCAATCACTTGCAAATCACTTTGCAATCACTTGCATGAGAGAATTAGACAATGACTAGGGATGACAGAGGGAGAACTGATGCCTTTGAGCTGTGGTGTTGGAGAAGGGTATTGGATATACCATGACTGCTAAGAGAACGAATATGTTTTTCCTGAAGAGGGTGAAGCCAGGCTGCTTCTTGAAGGCAAGGATTCTGAAGTTTTTTCTGACATACTTTAGGCATGTTGCAAGGAGAGACCAGTCCTTGGAGAGAAACGTCATGCTTGGGAGGGTGGAGGGACAATGCAGGAGACTATGACCCTCTATGAGATAGATTGATTCAGTGACTGGGGTAATCGGGGTAGATGTGTCAGAGACAGTGATAGAACAGGGTTTAGGACTGTAGTACGTAGGGTCGCTAGGAGTCGCAGGCGACTTCACGGCACATTGTTCCAACAAGATGGAAATTTTTTTTAAAAAACCATGAATTTTGTGTGATAAGCAACTAAAAACAACTTAATTCTGTTGAGTTGGAATTGATTAATAACTGACCCTCCTGTGGGTTTTCAGAGGCTATAAACAACATTGTTGTTCTTGTTGATGATTGCTTTTGAGTCCAGCATGACTCATAGCGATCCTATGAACAATAGGCCTGAAGCCCCTCTACAACTATCAACATTTATCAAAGTCTTAGGGTTTCCAGAGGCATGTTATTTAGGAAGTGGATGCCACACCTGCTTCCAAACCTGTCATAGAATGTTATTGGTTGAGTCGCCTGTGATGCACAGCAATCCGATGTACAGCAGCTCTGAACCCTTTCCTGTCCCGCACCAGTCTCACTGACTCCAACACACCTACCCCCATTGCCACAGTTACTGTATCAATCCATCTCATCCAGGGTCTTCCTCTCCTGCACTGTCCCTCCACCCTTCTGAGCATGATGTCCTTCCCCAAGGATCAGTCCCTCCTGGCCACGTGCTCAGAGTATAAAAGACAGAGCTTCAAAACCCTAGTCACTAAGGAGAAACTTGGTTTCACCCTCTGCAAGACAGACCGATTTGTTTTCTTGGTGGTCCATAGTATGTAACCAACATAGGAGATTGTCTTTCTTCCTTAGAGCAACTACTGATGGATTCTAATCTCCTGCCTCTGAGTTGGCAGCACACCACCTTACTCATGCGTTGTGCAGATATATACAAATACTGATACTTACAGGCACACACTTTCCAGTGCACACATTAGAGTTGTCAAAATGTATCCTCGCATATCACTTATCACAAACAGCTTTGCGCAGTCAGTTTTGTTTTTTGAAAAAAAATATCTTTTATATTGGCTTGCATACAAATCTCACATACATTGTTTCACACTATTATGCATTCACATTGTGTTTCATACAATCATTCCCATTGTGTTTTATAAAATTAATCAGCGTTGAACTACGCCCACCATTCATTACCCTATCTTTCCGGATCCCTGTTGTATCTTCCCAATTTCTTTTGCCTCCTCCCTCCACCCGCCTAATTGTGTGACCCCAGGATGTCCTCTCTGCCCATCCTCACTCCTCTCCTCCCACCTTTCCCCCTCCCTTGGATCTCCATACTCATTTTTACTAGTTATCCTTCTAATTTTACAATAGTGGTCTTATGCAGTATTTGTCATTGTAAGACTGAGTTCACTCAGCAAAATGATCTCCAGTCTCTCCCAAGTTATGTAGTATTTTTTTAATCATTGCTCCTGAGTGCTGCATAGTGTTGCAGTATATGAATGTACCACAGTTTCTCAATCCATTCAGTTGTTAGACATTTGAGCTGTTCCCATGTTCTTGCAATGGTGAATAACCCTGCTGTGAACATTGGTCTGCAAATCTCCATTTGTGTCTCAGTTCTAATTTCCTTGGGGGTATATTCCTAGCTGGGCCATATGGAGTTTCTATGTTCACTTTTTGAGCAAATGCAAACTGCCTTCCAGAATGTTTGTACCATTTTACAATCCCACCAACAGAGTATGAAAGTTCCTATCTCTCTGCATGCATCCTCTCCAACATTTATTGCTTGCTGTCCTATTAAACTTTACCATGTAGGTTTTTGAAAAAATTTTATTATCATTGTTAACTTCAGAATGAGGGAGTCTAGAGTCTCTCCACTTTAAACAAAGTTTTATTGCTTCCTTTCCACAATGGAGATTGCTTTCCATAATTTATACATAGAAGTAAGTGCTGCCCTTTTGAGGTACCTTACAACCATTAAAAAAGGATTCACGGGCTCTCAAAATATTTGACCCTCTTCTTTGGTAAGAGAGGTCTGAGGGCATAGCCCATAGCAAGTTCAAAAAGTCACTAATGGCTCCAAGGGAGAAAGATGTGTAGTTACCTCTTGTTTTGATTTACAGCCTAGGAAGCCCAAGAACCAAATCAATTGCAATGAGTTCTTTGGTAACTGCTTTCAAAACTGTGCTTAGGGTTCTCCTTCAGCTTCAAGATCTTGATTTCTTGAAAGAGGATTTAAGTATTAGAAAGGGCACAGAGTCTTCCAAATCCAAACATGATGACTAATAGGAAAAGGATGGATGTCTTAGAATTCTGTCTTGGAATTTTCTATTGTTGTCGTTATGCCTTTGAGTCAGACCTGACTCATAACTGATTTTTCTAGCAGGCTTTTCTGCCTCAGAGCTGTTGGTGGATTTGAATTACCTGCTCTTGTGGGGGCTGGCAAGTACCAAATCTTTAGATTTGGTGACTGACTCGAGATTTTTACAGGCTTGCATCCTCAAATCCACAGTTTTTGTGAGAGAAGGGAGACTTCCAAAGGCCTGTGTTCCAAAATCTGTAGGTCAGGCTGAGAGACAGAAGGAAGAGAGCAAGAGTTCCGGCAGGATGTCTACTTATAGTCTGGAGGTAAAACACACCCTAGGAAAGCTCCATTTTTGCTCTTAAGGTTGACAACTGATTCATCGAGGTCCACTCACGTCAAGTGTGTCAGGTGATGAGGATGGCATGGGATCACACAGGGTTCAGGTCTGTTAGTCACAGGACCACTCTGAGTTTCTTGACTTGACGGCACCTAAACCCAAGAAGACACATCAAAGAAGGTAAATTGCCTTCCTCAAAGCCAATGGATTTAGTCGCATTTAAGTATAGTGCCTTATAACAAAATGCAGTGTTTAGCCAAATAGCTAGGAACCATTGTTGTTGTTATGTGCCATCGAGTCGTTTCTGACTCATAGCGACCCTATGCACAACAGCTCTAAACCCTGCTCTATCCTGCGCCAACCGCACCGCCTCTGACACACCCATCCC
>NW_006399766.1:14720201-14721776 GCF_000299155.1 Elephantulus edwardii | reverse complement strand
TGCATATAGAATCCTGATGCCATAATTCTCCTCATAGGAACCATAGCTCAGCAAAATTGACATGTAAAAGAAATTATCACCGGGAGTGAACCGAGTTGTGTCATTTGGGTGGTTTTTTTTTTCTCTTAATTGCTTTGAGCACAATCATTCCTATACCTTGAGTTTTATTCACATGCATTGTGTTTTACACAATCATTCATAGACATGGTATTTTATATAATTAATCACCATAGATCAATGGCTTTTATCATCCTGTCTCATCTACTCCTCATTGCACCTTGCCTATTTCCTTCATCCCTCCGTCTGCTAACATCTGCTGTCCTAGGAAATTTCTCCCCTCCTCCTTCTCCCACCATGCATCGCCCCTCCCTTTCCTCTTCCCCATTTGAACAGTTTCACACACCTGTCCCTATTTGCCAATTGCAGCAGCAGTATTGTCCTTACACCAATTCCCCCAAGGATCATCCTTCTCTGTCCTTTATACTGTTCCTTGTCTGTACATTCTGCCAGTTTTCCCCACCCCCACCCTCCGTTACCTTCTTGTTTTCACAGTAACAGTGCAATGCTGTATTTGTCCTTTTGTGACTGAGTTCTTTCACTCAGTGCCATGTCCTCTCAACCCATCCATGTTTGTAGTATTCTGGTTTTGTTCAATGAGGTGGTGTGGACTTGACAGGGTGAGTGTCCTTTTCACACATGACTCAGAGAGGAGTTCTAAAAGCCATTTCCTCAAGAGGTGTTCCACAGGGTTACGGAGTGCTGGCAGTGAAGAAGAGGCTGCTTGTTTGAATACATATAAGTTGATCTTTTTTTAAAATTGGTGTTCATACAACCATTCTTTTTTTAAAAAAATTATTGGTTTGCAAATAATTGTTCATATACATTGTTGTTTTGTATATGTATTCTGTGTTTTGTACAGTCATTGGTATACATTACAATTTATATCATTAATTACCATTGCTGCCTATTATCACCCTGTCTTTTCAAGCGACATTGTACTTCATTCATGTACATTGAGTTTATACAATAAGTCATACGCATTGTGTTATAAAGAATTAATTACTATTGGCTCATTAAAGAGGCTACATGGGAAAGACAAAGGTCATTGGAATGTTTCACTTGGTTTTTCTTTAAAACCCCCATGTTTTATTGAGATTTGAGTGACAGTTTATAAAGCATCTTGGCCTTTCTCTCATTAACACACATTTTGTTTTTTAAGAGTAATTACAAACCCCACAATGTCTGACCATCACTTATTATAAATTGTCTTTCGCTGAACCCATCTTAATAAGTGTCTGTTGTCAGAGATCTTGAGGATGGTGCAGGCTAGGGCAAGGTTCACTTCTGTTGTTCATTGAGTTCCCATGAATCCTAGTCAATGGCACCTAACAACAGCAACAATATTGTCTGTTTATTTACATTCACTACTCCCTCCTTCCTTTCCTATTTCTGGAAACCATCCAAGAATGATACAATCTCTGTGTAAACTTTTCTTTGTTGTTGTTATGTGCCATCAAGTCACTTGCGACTCATAGCGACCCTATGTACAACAGCCCTAAACTCCGCTCTGTCCTG
>NW_006399766.1:14706319-14719526 GCF_000299155.1 Elephantulus edwardii | reverse complement strand
GAAGGAATTAGGAAATATCCAGTGGGGACCTGAAAAGATGGGGGTGACAGCGGTCATAGATCAATGGTGATTATTTTTTTAATTTTATATTGGTTTGCTCGCAAAGTTGGTATACATTGTGTTTAACGTTTTTCTTCACTCATATTATGTTTCGTACAATCATTCCCATGCATTATGTTTTCTAAAATCAATCCCCATTGGACCTTGCCCATCATTACCCAATCTGTTCAGGTCCCCGCTAGATCCCTCTCATTTTCTTTACCCCCTTTCTCCACCCACCAAACTGTGCAACCTTGTGGTTTTACCCCTACCCATCTCATCCTTCTGTTCAATGGTGATTAATTTTCTAAAACACCATGCTTGGAGGTGAAAACACAATGCGAAGGCAGGAAATGTGTGAAACACAATCTAAATGAATTAATCACAACATACATAATTTTTTATGCAAAGCAATATAAAATTTTTTAAAAGAAAAAAGGTGCCTGGCTAAGTGTTCATATGTTGTTGTTGTTGTTGTTATGTGCCGTCAAGTCGTTTGCGACTCATAGCGATCCTATGTACAACAGCCCTAAACCGTGCTCTGTCCTGTGCCAATCACATTGCTTCTGACACACCCATCCCGATTACCCCAGTCACTGAATCAATCCATCTCATAGAGGGTCTTCCCCTCCTGCGCTGTCCCTCTACCCTACCAAGCATGATGTCCCTCTCCAAGGACCTGTCTCTCCTTACAACATGTCCAAAGTATGTCAGACGAAGCCCCAGAATCCTTGCCTCCAAGGAGTAGCCTGGTTTAACCCTCTAAGTGTTCATATACAGAGGATATATGAAGAGTGCTTAATATTTAACCAGTTAACAGTTGCAGAAAAGTAGCTCTGGTGGCTTAGTGGTAAGGAGTTGCATCCCCATCCTAAATGCAAGCTGTTCAAATTCACCAGCTACTCAGCGAGAGACTGATGGACAATTTCCTCCCATGCAATTAACAGCCTCGAAAAAATCTTGCTGGAGGGCCAGCTATGAGGAGGTTTCGGCTTCAATGTACATAAAACCCACAATGTTTATGGAAAGGAGAGAGTACTGTGAGGCTTGAATCTAGGGCTCATGGCACATTTTCAGGTTTTGTGTATCTACCTAACAGGGTCTAGGGAACTATAAGAAGGGCTCCATTTGCCAAGGGAGTGCTATGCTCTACAAGGTGCCCTGGTGATACAGTGTATTGGACTGCCACCTGAAAGGTCAGACGTTCGAATCTACCAGTTTCTCCACAGGAGAAAGATGGGCAGTTGCCTCCCATAAAGATTTACAGCCTCAGAAACCCATGGCAGCAGATAGCTGTGAGTTAGAATTGACTCAATGACAGGGATATTTCAAAGAGCTAGAAAGTCTTTTACTTAGGTTGATAAAGAAATACAAATTTAAAATTCTTTTCTATCTCTCTGATTTAAGAAACAGGAAAGCTGGTTTCATCCTACAGAATGAAATAGCTAAGTTGTTGTTAGGTGCCATTGAGTCAAGTGTGATTCATAGCAATCCTGTGAATAACAGATCTGAACTCTGTCCTATCCTGTGCCATCCTCACACGTCCCGACACCCTAGAACCCATTGCTGCACTCACAGCGTCAATCCATCTTGCTGAGGGTCTTCCTCACTTTTATGGACACTTCCAAACACGATATTCCTTTCCAAGGAATAGCCTTTCCTAGCACCATGCCTAAAATATGTGAGATGAAGGTTACACCATCCTTGCCTCCAAGAAGCATTCTCGTTGCACTTTCCCCGAGACATATCTGTTTCTTTTTTTTCGACATGGGATATTCAGTGCTCTTTTCCAACACCACCGCTCCAAAAGAACAATTGTCCTTCTGTCATCCTTATTCATTATACAGATCTCAGATGCATAGCAAGTGATCAGAAAATCAGACACATCTTAGTCCTCAAATTGACATCATTGCTCTTCAATAGTTTGGAGAGGTCTTTCTTTGACTGCAGACTTTTCCAGTGCAATATCATTCCCAATTTCCTGACTGTTGGTACCAAGGGTATTGATTGTGGATCCAAGCAAGATGGAATCACTGACAACTTCAATCTTTTCTTCATTTATCATGATCTTTGTTTTCTTGACATTGAGATACTATTCATATTGAAGGCTATGTTTTTTCATTGTCTACAAGAAATGCTTCAAGTCCTCCTCGCTTTCAGCAAGCAAAGTCATGTCATCTGCATAGCCAAGATACAGAATATAAGATTTAAGTCACTCAACTAAGTTTTAAACAACCTTTTATTTGCTTAATTTTGATCTGAGTGAAATATTAATGAGGTAATAGGCATTTACCCACACTTTGATTTAGGACATTAATTACAGTTCCCACATGTAACTGCACTCTTCTGGCTTGCTCTCTGTAATTCCCATTCCCATTCCTGCCTCTATCCTAAACTTTCCTGCCTTTTGGGTCTTAATCCTGGGCAAATATCACCCTCTTGATTGTCCTAAGGAATGAACACTTCTCTGGTGTTACTGTTCACCTTCTAGGTCTGTCTATTGTTTCATCAAACATGTGTTTTTCCCCCCTCCTTTTTTGATTTTATATGGATTTATTTACAACGTTCATTTACATTGTTTTTCACACAAGATCCTTTCCATTTCCTTCACACACACACACACACACACCCCAATTGAATTGTGCAACCCTATGATGTTTACCACAGCTTTGTAATACATTTAGTGGTTGAAACTTGTAAGTCATCTTTCTTTTTTTAAATTACCGTCTTGGTTACTTGGGGTCTTTTTCCATTTTATATAAATTTGAGTATTATACTTTTTATTTCTGCAAATAAAGACTTGGAATTTTAGTAGAAGTTTCATTGTATCTATAGGTTACTTTTAGAATTGACATCTCAGCAATATAAATTCTTCAAGTCCATAAATACAGAATGTTCAGTGCCCACTACAGTCTAGGTGATACTAATGCAAATACAGGTAAGATGTAGTTCCTGCTCGGCAAGGGTTTACAGCCCAGTAGAGAGGTAGAATCACCAGACACAGTAAAAAGTACAAGGATTGAGCTGTGTCTGTCTACAATCCAGTGGGGGAACTAAGTAAAAAATCATAAGAGTTCACAGAGCAAGTGGAACCATGGTTGATGAAGAAAGTGAGGCCTAGTTGGAGGAAGTGAGCTGCCTGAAGTCTCTGTGGGAGCCAGAATAGGACACCACTTACTGTTACCATAATGGTCTTTAGGGTTATACCTCGGCACAGTAATAACAGGTCAGCCTTGCCCTATAAATACCTAAGGAAACTTGACCTGTTTACTCAGAGAACTCCACAGGCATAAAAGCACATTTTTTTGTGGCACATGAGATATGAGGGAGGAAGATTCAGTGCTCACTCGGCCTTTCTGCCAACCTCCAGGTTTTTCTGCTCAACCAAAGCCACCCAAGAGAACTCTATATTTGGAGTCTTAATGACTCTCTTTCCAAGAGAGCTGACCTTGGGGGTCAATGTTCTATCTACAAAAGGGAAATCTTGAAGTTGGTGAAAGGCTGCACTTTTTGTTTTCTTTCCGTTCCATATATATTTTATAACATTGCAATTACAATTTGATTTTATCGCTCATACACATTTTATTTGATAACATTGTGATCACAATTTCATTGAGTCATTCACAGACATTTTCTTTCTAACATTAATTACCATTGATTCATGTAAGTAATTAATGACAATACTAATCAACCTTTTATTGTATATTGCCTTTCTCTTCACTCAACTTTTCTATTAATTTTTGGTTAGTTTTAAAAATAGTTTTTAATTATTTTTTTTAAGTAAAGGCTTACTAATCATACAGATTTTTTATAAACTCATGCCTAGACTTTTTGTTTTATGACATTAATTACCAATGATTAATGTGATTCATTTATAGAGGCTATATTTTGTAATATCCATACTGAGAGCTCAGGCCAGGTAGCACAAGTGTTGTGTGTCTCGGAGACATGGGGAGTCTACTCTGCTGGAGAAGCCTCACCTATGAGCACTTTTATCTCACAAAAGAAAAAGAATTACTCCTCCCCCATCACTCTGAACACTTTATTTTCCAAATATGTCATCTTCTGTGAATGTTCCTAATGTAACTTACATGACCAATTTCAAGAAGATTCTTATCAAACTTTAATCAAATTCAAAACCTTGGAATTTGTTGCAGCTCATAGCAATGCTCCATTGAGTTTCTGAATCACAACAGGAGAACGTTGCCCATCTTTCTCCTGTGGAGCCACTGGTGGATTCAAACCACCTGCCTTTTGGATGAGCAGCACCAGACCTTGAGAAACAGCACATTTTCAGAGGCTGCCTATGAATTGCACTACGCTGATAACAATATTGTCATCATGCTTGGAAGGGTCAAGGGTCGGCATACAACAGGAAGACTCTCAGTGAGAAGAATTAACACAAGGATTGCAACAATAGGATCTAGTGTGTTAGAAATGGTGAGGATGGCACAGGGTAACACAGGGTTCACAACCAATGTTCTTAGCGTCACTATGAGTCACAGCCAACTCAACAAAATAACAGCAACATTAAAATAAGGATAAAAGTAAAAGAAATTATTGCATCATTTATTTTTTTAGTATATTTGCAGAATAAGCCCCTATCCCTCAAAAGTCAGAAAGGGAGAAGAGAGAAGGACAAATGGAAACAAGAACCACAAGAAGGAAGTGGGAAAAGTGATGACACAACATTATAATTAATGTCACAAAACAGAAAGTGTATAAATGGTTGAGTGGAATTCTAATCTGCTCTCTAATATTTTATACAAGTCAAAAAACAAATAGAAAATCCTTTAATATTCTGCCATTTTAATGGAAATACTAGCTACACAAACTATATAATGTTTATTAATATTTTCTTATTTTACAGTTATTTGGCAAATACTTAAATAGGGCTTCCTGTGTGCTTACATTTTGTTCTAAAAGTTCTAAACTCATTTATTCATCACAATAGTCTTTTGAGGTAGATACTTTTACTCCCATTTTACAGTGATTAAGCAGAACTTTTAAAAATTCAAATTAATAAGGGACAGAAACAGTTGCATGTCTATCTCTCATCATTATTCAAGACGAATGCACCCCTTTATCTTCCAATAATAATGATTAGGAAAAACCAACAAATGTAAAATGCTAATTTGCATTTTCTCTGGGAAACCATTGCTTATAAATCTTTGATCCTGACCTCCCTCTTTGCCTCATTGTCAATTAAAACACGTTGTTGTTGGCTTATTGAATGGACATAGTAACTACACTGTGATTACAGACTATGTTTAAGGAACCAGGTGGACTTGGACGGGTGTGGTCCTTGTCCCACCCATATCAAGTCTGAAAGTTATTTACAGCCCTCCCTTCCAAGGCTTCTGCTGCCTTTTTAGGGGCTAAATTTAGTTGTATGAAGGAGGAAGGCTGATGGATATGATTGCCAAGGTGAATAGGGTGTGGACAGGCAGTGTCAGGGTTGTGCCGGAACTGGTGATCACACCTCAGTGGAACCTTACAACAAACACTTCTTGTGATCCCATCTGGGTCTCCCCTGAGCAGAGACAGCAATTATGTGTAGTGGTTTTCAGATGTAAACAAATGTTTATGGGGGACTGACTTAGAAGCAGCCCAGCCATTGCTTGTATAGCTTGAATCGAATGGGAATGAAAGGCTCTACTCAGGGAAATCGGGCACATTCATTTACTGTCTCCCTCAGTGTTTTTAGAACTTGAGATATATTTCTCTTGCCCTTTAGAGACATGACTGGAAGTATATTTAAGGCTCTGAAAGCATACTAGAAAGACAGTGTTGTGTGAAAATAATGCTCCAGCTCCTTTTGTGTTTAGCTCAAGTACACCAGTGCACATTTGCTGACTGTTCCACTACTCTTACCTTTTCGGACTCAGTGCCATGTGCTTGGAAAGGAATAAAAAACTTAGAAAATTGTGCTCGCAAGAACCTTGGTGGTGCTGGAGTGTTATTGTCCCTCTCTCCTTCCTTTTCTCTCTCATGATACTTCAGCAAATACTTCAAAATTACTTTAGAGGGGGCATTTTCTAAAATAGAGATTAAAAATTGATGAAAATGCATATAGAATTAAATAAAAAACCAGGATGTCCTTGCTTTTGGTCATTGGTGTGAAAGAAAAAGCATTGTTAGATGGACAGTATACTTGTCCTATTTAAAATGTTGTAAGAAACTGAAAACAAAGGGAAATACAAATCTCACACCCACATGTTTCTTGGAATAGCTGTTTCTGTTCCATATGGTCAGGAACCCAGTGATTACCTGAATTTCCCCAACTTCTACGCATCACTTTTCAGTAATGCGCAGAAGTTGGGGAGACACTGGAGTTCCTCAAATCTCTCTTCTCCATAGGTTTTAGTTCTCCTTTCCAAGCCATTTGTCAAAGTTAAGGTGTTGGATACTGTTTCATCCATTTCTCCCTTAGTAAAACCATCTTGCATTGTTGCTGGTGGAGTCTCCAGTGGAGGGGAAAATAGATTAAAAAATAAAGGTTTTGTTAGAATAAAAAAAAAAAATAAATGTAAGATCATCCATGCCGTTAAAGAGCCAAGGGGGAGGATCTCAATTTAAAAAAAAAATCCACACAGAAATTGCTAGGCACTTTGGAGGCTAAAAAGGAGGTGAACTCAATGCACAAGGAAATTTCACATCGTTAATCTGTGCTCTGGAAAAATTCCCTGAGGGACTGGGGATTTATTCTGATCCTTAAAGAGAAGTAAGATTTGAGTTCCATGGAGAAGATGTGCTAAAACTGAAGGAGGATTTGAAGGCAGGCTCCTGCCACTTCTTTCATTTTATCTGGCTGGGAACATGATTTTATTTATTTAACCAGAACTCATCAAAAGATGTATTGCTTTGAAAAAGTTCTGGAGTCAGTGACCTCTGCAAATTATGGAAGAGTCACTAAGGCTTGTCTGATTCAGGCCATGGTCTTTTCAATTATTTGCTATGCATCTGAGCTTGTTGCTAAGTATAGTCAAGTCGTAGATGACTCATAGCGATCCTATGAACGAAAGACCTGAGCTGTGTTCATAGAGTTTCTGGAGGCAAGCAATTTTGGAAGTGGATGCCACTCCTGGTTCCAAGTTTGTTTTAATCAGGAAGTTCCGCCAAACCCTGCCCACCATGGGTAACCATTATCACGTTTGGCACATCAGTGTCACAGTGTTTAGCATCACAGCAACCATGAGTTACCTCTGTACCGCAATGCACAGACCAGTGCTATACCACTTAGAAGGTTTGACCAAAAACAATTAAAACCAGGCCTGAGGGTCACAGATTAAAATCACCCACCTTGGGCTTGGTAGCATAACTTAGAGAACTATCAAACTGGTCTCCAGCGCCATGCTGCCCACCAAAAAGGGTTTTGAAATAGGAGGCCTTATCACATCTCCTCACTTTCCTTAGTGAATCGACATTCCACCCTACCACTCACCAAAACTGTGGTGTTGAAGAAGAGTCTGGACTATCCCACAGACCGCCAAAACAACAAACCAATTATGCCTTGCGGGGAAGTGCAGCCAGAGTGCTCCTTGGAGACAAAGATGACAAGGCTTCACTTCAAACATTGGGGCATGTTGCTAGGAGAGGCTATTCTTGGAGAGGGGGCATCATGCTGGGAAAGGTGGAGGGTTAGCAAAAGAGGAAGAGCCTCAACGAGGTGGATTGACACAAGGACTGCCGCAGTGGGCTCGAGTGTGGTGGAAATCGTGAGGATGGCACAGGAAAGGAGAGGGTTCAAGTCTGTTGTTTACAAGGAAGTTGTGCTTTGAATTGTACTCGGCTCAAAGGCACCTAATAACAACAACAACAACACATGACAAGCTTGGCACAGTGTTTGCAGCAATGGGCTTGGACGCAGCAGAGACTGAGGATGGTGCAGGATCTGGCAGGCTTTTGATGTGAGTCAGAGTCAACTCGCTGGCACCTAGTAATATAGTCAGCACTGTTCCAAGTGTTTCATAAAATTCACTCATTTAGACCTCAGAAGAAGTCCTTAGAGCAGGCACTATTGTTCCCATTTTTCATCAAAGAGGAAACTGAGTACAGAAAGTTGAAGTAATTTGCCCAAGGCCACACAGCTATTAAACAGCAGAGCCAGGATTCAAAAATAGGTAGTTTGGAGCTAAGTCATTGGACTTAACACAGCACAGTTTGCTGAAATTGCTCAGGCTTTCTGATAATCAATTTTCACATCTATGCTTTTAAAACCAATTAATGAACCAACTGAAATTCATAGACAATAATTCTTTTTGCTCTTGCTGTGAGGATAAACTAAGAAGAGGTTAGTGGAAGTGCCTAGGCACCCAACAAAGGCAGTGTCTTCTTTCCTGACTAGGCTTCTTCTTCCTCCTGACTTGGAAATTCAGCTCTGTCCTTCTCCCGGGAGGCAATCCTGCCAGGCTCCTTGCTTGAGTGCTTGAAATTAGTATCCCTGCATCATTCTGCAATTCCCATTATGCCACACCACTGGATTTTTTAGTACCTTTCTTCATGTGGATTATGTTCCTGGCCAATTCTGGTCCCTCACAAAAGCCTGCCTCACCCCAAAGAGCAGGTCAACAGGGAGTTGTGCTCCTAACCCCAAAGTGATGCCTCTCTGATAGTTGGAATCAATTAGCTCCCAAAGCCACCAAAGTATCAATCAGTTATGAGTTGCTTCTGACGTGATGGCAGTGAGACTGAGAGTATGCAGAGCCACAATCTGCTAGTTAGCTTGTCGTACTGTGGTGGCTTGCATGTTGCTATGATCCCAGAAGCTAGGCCACCAATTCTTCATAAAGTCATGGCCATCCATGGCAGACAGGTTGCAGTGGAGCTTCCAGACGACAAAAGCCTACAAACAGAGGCCTGGTGATCAATTTCCAAAATTTAACCCATGAAAACCGAATGGATTATAACAGATATCAGATATCTGATATGAGCTCTGGTGGCCTATTGAGTAAGGAGTTCGTTGTCAACCCCAAGGCAGGTGGTTTGAATCCATCAGATGGGCAATCTCCCCACTGTGCAATTTACAGCCTCTGAAACCTACTGAAGGGTCTACCTCAATGACACACAAAACAACTCAATGACACACAACAACAATAGCAACAACTTGGATACAGCACTGGAAGATAGGCCTCTTGGGTTGGAAGGCAGCCAGCATACAAGGTGGCCACAACAATAGTTGTGAAAGGGGCACAGTCACAGCCACCACAACTAAGCAACTAATAAGTCCAGTTACTGAGCTATACCTAGATGTGTTTAAGACAGGACATCCCTAGAGCAACTGGAGACTTCTATCTACTGTAGGCATTTACCCACTAGAGAGGTACCTCATGAGTATCTGTTGACTTCATACCTGTCCTGGTGCTAGGTTATATATAGTACACAAAAAAAGTTACTTACCGTCAAGTCAGAACCAACTCATAGCTGACCTTCTAGCGGGTTTTCAGAGGCAGTTAATTGCATCACAGGAGATTATCCATGTTTCTCCCACTGAGCAGCTGGTGGACTCGAACTGTGTGCGTTCAAGTGGGCAGTACTGCACGTTACCACTAAGCTACCAGAGCACGCTGATGCAAGGCTTCAGAGAACAACATTCTGAGTATCACTCTACTGGACAATTTGATGGAAGAGATCTATATTTGTTCCCATTTCGAAGAAAGGTGATTTTTCTGACAGAATGTGGAAATTATTGGACAATATCATTGATATTACATGCAAGCAAGATTCCGCTGAAAAGGATCCAAAAACTACTGGAACAACACATCAACAGAGAACTGCCAGAAGTGCATGCTGAGTTTAGAAGAGGCCGTGGTACTAGGGATATTATAGCTAATGTTAGATGGATCATGGCTGAAAGCAAGAAATACCAGAGGAATATGTTTCTTTGACTATTTAAAGACATTTGACTGTGGATCACAACAAACTGTGGCTAAATCTGAGAAGAATGTGAATCCTAGAACATTGGATCATGCATATGCTAAACCTATACTTGGACTAGGAGGCAGTTTTGAGAACAGAACAAGGAAATGCTGCATGATTCAAAATTAGGAAGGGTGTACGCCAGGAATGTGTCCTATCTATCTCCATACCTTTTCTATCTATATGCAGAACAGATTATCTGAGAGGCTAAGCTATATGATGAGAAATGTGGCATCAGGATTGGAGGAAAATTCATCAACAATCTGCATTATGCTTGCTGAAACCAAGGAGGACCTGAAGTGCTTGCTGCAGAAGGTCAAGGACTGAAGCCTTCAATATGGATTGAAGCTCAACATAAAGAGGACAAAGATTCTCACCACTGGGCCAATTGACAGCATCATGATAGATGGTGAAGAAATTGAAATTGTTAACAGCTTCAGTTTCCTTGGCTCCACAATCAACACTATTGGCACCAGCAGCCAGAAAATGAACAGATGAATTGCATTTGGAAAGTCTGCTGTCAGAGACCTCTCCAAAGTACTGAAGAGCAGTCATGTCAGTCTGGAGACTAAGGTGTGCCTGATTCAGACCATGGTCTTTGCAATTACTTACTATGCATCAGAAAGCTGGACAATGACCAACAAAGATAGGATAATTCTTTCATATATATATATTTATTATTGTTGTTGTGTGCCTTTGAGCTGAACAACTATTGACATTTATCAATATAGATAGATATAGATATATCTTGATGGCACATAACAACAACTATATGTGTGTGTATTTGTGTGTGTGTGTATGTGTGTAGGACCTGAAGTACTTGCTGCAGAAGGTCAAGGACTGCAGCCTTCAATATAGATTGAAGCTCAATATAAAGAAAACAAAGATTCTCACCACTGGGCTGATTGGCAGCATCATGATAGATGGTGAAGAGATGGAGATAGTTAACAGCTTTAGTTTACTTGGCTCCTCAATCAACACTCTTGGTATTAACACCAGGAAATCAAGATATGAATTGCATTGGGAAAGTTGCCTGTCAGGGACCTCTCCAGAGTACTAAAGAGCAATGATATCAGTCTGGAGACTAAGGTGTGCCTGATCCTGTGAATTGATGCCTTTGAGCTGTGGTGCTGGAGAAGAGTGTTGAATATACCATGGACTGCTAGGAGAACAGGTTTGTTCTAGAGAGGGTGAAACCAGGCTGCTCCTTGAAGGCAAGGATTCTGAGACTTTGTCTGACATACTTTGGGCATGTTGCAAGGAGGGACCAGTTCTTGGAAAGGGACAACATGCTTGGAAGAGTAGAGGGACAGAGAAAGAGAGGAAGACCCTTGATGACATGGATTGTTTTAGTGACTTGAGTAATGAAGGTAGGTGTGTTACAGACAGTAAAGTTGGCACATGATAGAGTAGGTTTCAGGGCTGTTGTATATAGTGTCTCTATGGGTTGCAAGTGTCTCAATGGCACATAACAACAACACATATATATATATACACATATATATACATATATATATATACACACATATACTTATACATATATATAGTTGTCTGCCATTGAGTTGGAACCGACTAATAGCTGACCCTTGAGCAGGGTTTCAGAACCAGTAAATCACATGGGAGGAGACTGCGCATTTTTCTCCCACAGAGCAGCTGATGTATTAACACCTTTCTTTTGGATTGGCAGTGCAACTCCTTACAACTAAACAACTGAGCTCCCTCACAAAAAAAGTAAGGAGAGGCAAAAACCAAACAAATTAAACAAAGTATGAATAGCCTGGGTATGAGGAGTTCAATCTTCTATCCAGAAGACTGTGCAGATCCTGGTTTTGCCTACAGTTAGTCCCCAGCGGCCCACAGGCTGTCTCTAGATGCCCTTTCTCATTCCTCGCCCATCTCGGCACCATTTATCCATCCGTTATGTGCTGGCCTCAGGGTCCAGCTCTATGATGGTAAGTAACCTGATAAAAGTAATCTCTGCTAAAGTGCTCATCCAGCCAACAGGTTAATGCGTTATCCTTCCCGGGTAATTTGTTCATTTTGAAAGGGGTGTTTTGACGACATTAAGGTATGATGGCAGGAAATTTCAGGCCTCATTTCATCCTGGAGAGGAAGTGGGTGCCCTACATGGACCCAGGCTTTCAGGATTATCCATGGTGTAGTTCCTGTGGTCATTTGCAAAACTTCTTGGTGCCAAAGTCACTGTCTTATGGCTGTCTTTAGGATCAAAGAATAAAGTACATTAAATCTCCTTTTATGTATCTGGATCTGGGGAAAAAATGTTTACTATCAAAAGGGAAGGGCTGTTTGGACATGATGTGGTAGGTGGTACTCTAAGCATTTTACATATTGTTGTTGCTATGTGCCATCAAGCCACCTGAGACCCATAGTGACCCTATGTATAGCAGATATGAAGGCTGCCCTGTCCTGAGCCAATCTCACTAATTCTGACACACAACCTGCCCCCTCTTGCCCCAGTCACTGTATCTATCCATCTCATCTGAGGTCTTCCTCTCCTGTGCTGTCCGTCCACCCTTTCGAACATGATGTCCCTCTCCAACGAATAGTCTCTTTCAGTAACATGCCCAAAGCAGTTTAGATGTAGCTTTGTCATCTTTGCCTCCAAGGAGTACTCAGGCTGTCCCATCTCCAAAACATATCTGCTGGTCTTTTGGCAATCCACAGGATATTTGGTACTCTTCTCCAACACCACAGCTCAAAAGCATCAATTATTAACCACCATACAATATGCTATAAACCACTATATAGGGTTGGCTATGGGTCAGTTCCAACTCAACACCACACAAAACAACAACAACAATATAAATATGCTAAGATGCATTCATATAAATAGGTGACTGGAATGCAAAAGTTGGAAACCAGGAAGAAGGATCAGTAGTTGGAAAATATGGACTTGGTGACAGAAAAGAGGCTGGGGATAAAATGATAGAACAATCTATGATTTATTCATAGCAAGTACCTTTTATAAGAAACATAAATGCAAGCTATTCACATGGATTTCACAGGGTATCAGATATATTACATCTGTGGGAGGAATCATTGGAAAAGTTCAATATCAGCAATGAAAACTAGGCAGGTGCTGATTATGGAACAGATCATCAACTACACGTATGCAAGTTCAAATTAAAGTAGTTTAAATCATACCTACAGGAATCAAAATTTGATCTTGAGTCTATCTCCCCTGAGTTTAAAAACCAACTCAGGAACAGGTTTAAGGCCTTGAACATCA
>NW_006399766.1:14702051-14705759 GCF_000299155.1 Elephantulus edwardii | reverse complement strand
GAATGTGCTCACCAGTTGTGCCAAGAAATCTGGAGGACAACAACCTGGCTAACTGACTGGAAGAGGTCCATATTTATTCCCATTCCAAAACAAGGTGACCTGACCAAGTATGGAAATTATCAAACAATATCCCAAATATTACACACTACCAAAATCTTGATGAAGATCATCCAGAAACAGTATACTGACAGAGAACTACCAGAAATACAAGCTGGTTTTAGAAGAGGTTGTAGCACTAGAAACATTATTGCCATTATCAGTTGGATTTTGGGAGAAAGCAAAGAGTACCAGAGGAAAGTCTATCTGTGTTTCATTGTCTATGTAAAGGCATTTGACTGTGTGGATCACAACAAATTGTGGCTAAGCTTGAGGAAAATAGGAATCCCAGAACACTTGATTGTGCATATTTGAAAACTGTCCTTGGACCAGGAAGCAGTCCTCAGAACAGAGCACGGCAACAGTGGACGGTTCAATATCAGAAAAGCAGTGCATCAAAGATGCATCCTGTCTCTATACCTTTTCAATCTATATGCAGAACAGATCATTCGGGAATCAGGGTTTTATGAGGAGGAATGTGGCATCAAGAATGGAGGAAGACTCATCAACAACCTACGTTATGCAGATGACACAACCTTGCTTGCTGAAACTGAGGAGGACCTGAAGCACTTGCTGCAGAAGGTCAAGGACTGTAGTCTTCCATATGAAGCTCAACATCAAGAAGACAGATTCTCATCACTGGGCAAATTGGCAGCACCGTGATGGATGGAGAAGAAATTGAGGTTAGTAGTAGTTACAGCTTGCTCAGCTCTACAATTAACACTCTTGGCTCTTATTGTTAAATGTCATCGAGTCCAGTACAACTCATAATGACCCTATGAACCTGAACTCTGTTCTATAACTACCATCATTTCTCTATATTCGTAGAGTTTCCAGAGGCACATGGGTTAGGAAGTGGATGCCACTTCTTTCCAAACCTGATTCAATCTGGGAACGCCACCAAACACTGCCCACAATGGGTAACCATAATGGTGTTTGATCCACCTATGGCACAGTTGTTCAGCATCACAGCAACTCCAAGTTACTCAGCACAGCAAACAGACAGACCATGGCTGTACCACTTAAAAGAATGTTCATCCCAAAATCAATTAACATTTGGCCCTCAGGCCACACGAAGTGAACTTTGATGGACTAGTCTGTCAGGTAATGTGCTGCAACCCAAAAGCCACACCTACCCATCAGTTCAAATCCACCAGGACCTCCACAGGAGAAAAATGGGCAGTCTCCTCCATTTCGATTTATAGCCTTTGAAACGTGAAGAATCAGATATGAGTCAGTTTATAGCAAGGAAGGGGATTTTTTTAATTTTTAATTTAGTTTGTTTATTTTTCATTTCAATGAACATCTACAGAGATTTTGGAATTCCATTCATTCATTGTTGCACCCTTCTCCCCGCACAAATGGAAGGGGATTTTTTAAAATAACATTTATAATTTTTATTGATATTTTAATGAAAGTCTATAAAGAACTTGGATTTTCATTCATTCATTGTTGCATTTTCCTCCCTCCCTCTCCACCCCAGTTTGCTTTATTTTGGGGGGAAAAAAGTTATTTAATTGTTATTCATTATCTTTCCCCTCTTATCTTATTCTCCTCCCATCCCCCATGTCAGACCTCCTTTTTAACCACTGTGTTATGCAGTATTTAACCCTTTTGTGCCTGGGGTATTTCACTCAGCATAATGTCCTCCAGGATCACCCTTGTTGTGTAATGATTTATGAGTTCACAGTTTTTCTGTGCAACATAGTATTCCATTGTAGTAATCTATCATAAATTTTCTATCCAGTTGTCTGTTGATACGTGCTTTGGTTGCTTCCATCTCTTTGCTGTTGTAATGCAGAAATAAACATGGGTGTGTATATATCTGTTTGGATAGCGGTTCTTGTTTCTTTGGAATATATTCTGACTAGTGGAACTGCTGGATCAAATGGTATTTCTATTTCCAACTTTTATTAAGAAAGCACCAAACTGCCTGCCTTAGTGGTTGCACCATTTTACACTCCCACAAGCACTGAAAAAGGGTTCCACTCTCCACAACATGGCCCACATTTACTGTTTGCTGCTCTGTTCAACTTTACTGTTGTTGCTAGGGTGAGATAATATCTCATAATTGTTTTTATTTGCATCTCTAGGGATATTGAACTTTATTGAACAATATCTAGGGATTTTGAACATTTCTTTGTGAGGTTCTTTTATATACTACAAAGAAGACATTATCTACATTCTCTTCATTTTATTTGTGAAGAAGTAAAGAATGATTCAGCTGCTCTGCTGTAGAAAGATGAGCAATCCCCTCCCATGGGAAAACTCACTGGAGGGTCACCTATGGGTTGGCTACAACTCAACAATACACAAAAACAAGGAACTTGCCCATGGACACTACATTACTCATATGTGTTTTGCAACTTATTACTCATCCTCAGTACTTGTACATTACTACTATGTTTCAGCTCAGATTCTAAGATTAAGGGTACCTATTCATACTCAAATCCCACAATATTATGAATGTAGAATTCAAGAAATAGTAATTATTTTGTCACCATATTACATAGAAGTTAGAGCACAGTGTAGCATGACCATAAAGATAGTTTTTGAAAACTCAATAATTGGATTTTAAATAAGGATTTTTATATACTTACAAATTGCAACCTTTCATATTTATGCTCATCATTATTTTCATAGGAGCCCTAGTGGTGCTGTGGTTTAAAGTACTAAGATGCTAACTGAAAGGGTGGCAGTTCAAACTCCCCAGCCACATCATGAGAGGAAAAAAAATGAGCCTCTATAAAAGTTTACAGCCTTGGAAACTATACAGGACAGTTTTATAGGGTCACTATGAGTCAGAATCGACTCTGTGACACTGAGCTTTTTGTTGTTTAGGGTTTTTTTTAAAATAAAATTTTATTTTAATTGTGAATTTAACAAACATTTATATAAAGTTAGATTTTCATTCATTCATTCTTGCACATTTTACCCCCTTGCCTTCCATACCCCCTCCCCCAGTTATTTTTATTTTATTTTATTCTGGTTTACATACAAAATTCATATACATTCTTTTTCACACCAGACCTTTCATCTTTTCTTTACCCATGCCTCCCTCCATCCATCAAATTGTGTGACCCCGTGATTAAATGCCCCCCTCCCCTCCTTGGATCCTTGTACTTGTTCAAAATAATGGGCTTTTGCAGTATTTGCCTTTATGAGGCTGAGTTAATTCACTCAGCATAATGCTCTCCAGTCCCTCCCATGTTAGGTAGTAATTTACAAAATCGTTGCTCCTGCGTGCTGCATAGTATTCAACTGTGTGAGTGTACCATCATTGTTAGAGGGGATGTAGTGAGATAGGAACTCTTGTACATTGTTGGTGGAATTGTAAAATGGTACAACCACTCTGGAAGGATATTTGGCGTTTCCAGTTACCATTTTTTTTAAAAAAATATTCATTGTTGCACATTTATGTACCTTACCCCTCCTTACACTTTTTTTTCATGGTTTAAGGAATTTTTCTGGAAGTTAGAATTTTATAATCCAAATTACATTTCCTTGCTCAGTTATCAATTCTGTTACCTAAAACAGAAGTGACATTCTGAGCTATTCCACAATAAAGAATTAGAAACTCAAATATTTGTTGTTGTTGTTGTTGTTGTTGTT
>NW_006399766.1:14682811-14700961 GCF_000299155.1 Elephantulus edwardii | reverse complement strand
AATTTTTTTTTCTCCACAATATTTTAGTTTTCCGATGTTTAGTTCTTTTTTTTTTTTCCGTGAAGCATGAGTTTTCTTTCATGGTCCGTGATCATTTTAAACAGTTGGAACTCCAGTAGCGCTGTTACCTGCTTTCTGGGCAGCCTCTGTAGCTTGGTGGACTTGTAGGACAACTTCATCAACCTTAGAACGAAGAGACTCTGGAGACTCCAGCATATGAAGAAGTTCTGAATTATCCATCTCCAGTAACATGCCAGTGATTGTACCAGCCAATGTAGGGTGCATGGCTTGAATAAGAGGAAACAGCCTTCCACCCAACATTTGCTTTTGCTCTTGACAAGGGGCAGATGCGAACATGGAAGGAGCCAAACACTCTTGACCTTGGACATGAACAGCAAGCTGCTGCATTGTGACTTGTGATTGTACAGTTAGATATTGCTGAGGATTGCGAACTCCCACAGTACATTCATCTTGGGGCATTGTGCCGACAGCCGGAGTAGCTGCAGCAACAGCAGCTACAGGACAGGGAACCATGGTCTGTGATGTGTTAGCATGACTCATGGAACTTGTAAAGAAGCTGGTCTCATGGTACTAAATGGTGGTCTAAGAGCAGCTGGGCAGATAGCGCCCGGCATATTTTGGAATGGATGAGGTCTGGCACCCTGAGCAGTCTAGCGAGGACTTGGTCTTAATAGAGCAGTTTGGCTAGGAGGGGAGTTCACAGCTCCGTTCTGAGTCTGTGGAATAGCTGCGATGAAGTCACCTGTAGGAGGTGCTGGCTGCTTGGGGTTGATCACGGGGTTGGGCACAGCTTCGACACTCGCCATTCTCTGCCTATACTGGTTAGAGAGGTGAGCCTGGCGCTCTTCTTTGCGCCGAGCTAAAGCTACATACAGTGGTTTTGTGGCCACAATTCTACCATTCTTTTCTGTAACTGCTTTAGTGGCTTCTTCAGGGGAGGAGAAACATACAAAGCTAAATCCTTTGTTGCGACCACCCACCATCATAACCTTTGCACTAGTGATTGTACCAAATGGAGAAAACTCTTTGCGGAGACATTAGTCTTCAATGCCATCATCAAGATTTTTCACATGTAAGTTAACACCCTATCTGGTGATCCTATCTTGCTTCCTCTGCTCAAATTTGCATTTAAGTTCTGTGTGTCGTTCCACTTTTTTCTAAGCTCGACCAACATAAATTTGTTTTCCATCAACAGCTTTCTGTGCATCTTCATGCCTCTCAAAGCTCACAAATCCAAAACCTTTGGACTTCCCACTTTCATCGGTCATTATGTTCACACTTAAGGCAGGTCCATTCTTGCCAAGGAGATCCTTAAGGCGCTCGTCATCATGTCTTCTCCAAAATTCTTGATGTAAACATTTGCAAAACTTAAAATGTCCAACATTTGGAAGTATCCTGTTCATTTTCTCAATAGCTCTCTCAGCTGATTCCTGTGTCTCAAAATGCACAATTCCATAATCACAAACCACGCTACATGAGAGGATATTACCAAATGCTGAAAATGTATCATACAGTGCTTTATTATCAGTGGATTTGTCCAAATTGTTAGTGAATAGGTTGCCCACTCCACTTTTAGGAAGCAGTGGATCACGCTGAGACCACATGATGCGTACTGGCTTGCCCTTTATAACATCAAAATTCATGGTGTCCAAAGCACCCTCTGCGTCCGCCAGCTGTTGGAAGTTCACATAGGCATAGCCCAAGGAATGACGGGTGATCATGTCCCTGCAGACCCGGATGCAGAGGATGGGCCTAGTCAGAGCGTTGCCTCCTTCACTTCCGGGTGTAGGTCTTCCATGTAGTGCGAGGCCCTGAGGCCTGGGCTTCATCTTGGCACAACTGCCAGCAGGGCCACAGGCCTCAACCCGGGTCAATCTGCTGTTGATGGGTGCTGAATACTGGCTGAGGAGCGAGGCCGGTAGTGTTTCAGGTCCCAACAGCGGGAAGACCTGGGTCTTTCTGTTCCTCCTTGGAGCTGCTTCAGGGCTGCAAGCGGGGTGAGTCGGTCTCAGCGGCTTCAACGGGTTATTTATAAAAGAGAAAGGGGCAAAAAGTTTCTGCGGGGGAGATGCGACTTTTTTCTAATTATTTTTTCTTTTTTAAAAGGCTTTTTAATTTTTTTTTTAAATAATAAATGTATGTTCCAGGCTGGATGCACTCTCTGCACTAACTGCAGGGGATAAGGAGACACCCCCTCCACCCCCCAAATACTCTTTGCAATGATGTAGCTCTTATTCTGGGCTTTTGTCTTATATACAATGCCTAATCATATATTCCTCTTAAAACAGTTCTTTCCTTAATATGTTCCAATGCAATGGTCATTATCTATCCACTCTTATTCTATTCTCCTCCCAACTCTTCATGTCACACCTGCTTTATAACAGTGGTGATATGCAGAATTTGTCATTTTGTGAGTGAGATATTTCACTCAGCATTGTGTGCTCCAGAGTCACCCATGTTGTGTAATGTTTTAAAAGTTCATTGTTTTTCAGTGCTGTGTAGTATTCCATTGTATCAATATATCATAGTTTTTCTATTCAACACTTTGTAGATGCGCGCTAGGGTTGTTTCCAGCTCTGCTTTTGTAAATAACATAGCAATAAACATGGGTGTGCATATATCTGTTTGGATGGCAGTTCTGGTGGTGACATTGCGGGGTCAAATGGTATTTCATTTCTAGCTTTTTGAGAAAACTCTAAACCACCTTCCATAGTGGTTGCACTATTTTACACTCCCACAACCCTAAATTAGGGTTCCATCTCTCTACAACTTCTCCACCTCTTAATGTTTGTTGCTCTGTTGAACATTGCTCTTGTTACGGGGGTGAGATGATATCTCATAGTTGTTTTGATTTGGATCTCTCAGAGAGCTAAGGATTTTGAACATTTCTTCATGTGTTTGTTTGCCACTTAAGTGTCTTCTTTGGTGAAGTATCTATTCATATCCTGTGTCCATTTTGTTGTTGGGTTGTTTACCATTTTCTTGTTGAGTTACTGGAGTAGTCTATATATTTTTGTAATGCTAAATATAAAGGAACTATGCTATAAAATATTTTCTACTTGCCAGAGTTTAGGGTCTTGAAGAAATTTCCTTGTTTGTTTGTTTGTCTGGGGTTTTATTCATACTAATTTACTTACAAAATTCTAATATATTTTTTCTTTCTAAAAAACTTTTCTACTAGTTTATTTACAAAATTCAATAACATTGTTTTCAAGAACAAATTCTTTCCAAAAAATTGTACAACCCTATGAATAATCCCCCTACTTCCTGTACGTCCTCATGACTCTGCTTCCTACCTCTCCCATCCCTCTTGGATCTTTATACTCATTCTACAATAATGGTTTTAGGCAATATTTATCCTTGTGAGACTAAGTTCATTCACTCAGCATAATGCTCTCCAGTCCCCCCCAAGTTAGGTAATAATTTACAAAATCATTGCTTCTGCGTGCTGCATAGTATTCCATTGTGTTAAGGAAGTTTTTTATATGGCCTTGGCCATGCATAAATAACTAAAAGACAATTCGTGTTGGGTGCCTTGTTTTTAAGATTTTAAATCTAGTGAATTCAACTCTCTCACCTTTAAAATTAACAAAACCAATGTTTTAGTCAACAAATACAGAAAATAAAATACATTTCTAACCTATATTTTAACCATTTCAATAACAGAGGCATTAAAACAAACAGAGGAGAATAAGATGAATGAGAGTGAGGAAAAGATAGACAAAGGAAAGAAAGGTGACTAGAATAAGGAAAAATGGAGAAAGAGGCCAAAGGACAGAGAAATGTTGCTACTGTTCTTATGTACATTGAGTCAATACAACTCACGGCAACCCTATGAACAATTGATATGGGCCTTGTCCTATTCTGTGCCATCCTCACCATCTCTGATATACTTGAGGCTAGTGTTATAGTCGCTGTGTCAATCTATCTAGTTTTTTTCCCTCACCCTCCATCTTCCCAAGCATGACGTCTTTTTGTGGTTTTTCCTAATAATATGCCCAAAGTATATGAGAGACGACATCCTCATTTTTGCCTCCAAGGAGCATCCTTGTTGCTCCTTTCTCCAAGACATATTTCTTTGTTCTTTTGGCAGGATAGTCAGCCCTCTTCTCCAGCACTACAATTTATGGGCATCAATTCTTCACTGGTCCTGAGTGCTGCATAGTATCCCACAGTGTAAATGTACTTAGTCATTGTCCTGGTTCTGGGAGCAAGAAATTGCAGAAGATGAGAGAAGTAGAAGTAGTTCATTTGAAATAGAAACCTATGTCTTGCTAAAAAAGAAATGCACAATTCGAAAAGGATAAAATTCATCCATGGTACCTTCTAAAGATTAAATCCATGTGTGCATCAAAAACTTTTTCCAACAGAGTGACAGGAAAGCTACAGACTGGGAACAAACATTTGGTAATACCATCTCAGACAAGAGTCTCATAACAAAAGTTAGTAGAATACTCCTGGGCCTCCACAAGAAAAAGACTGACAACCCAATTACAAAATGGGCAAAAGACATGGAAAGAATTTTCACAGAGGAAGATATTCAAATGACAAACAGACACATGAAGAAAGTCAACAAGAGAGATGCAAATCAAAACCACAATGAGGTCCAATCTCACTCTAGTAACAAACAGTGGCAAAGTGTAACAGGGCAGCAAGTAATAAATGTTGGAAAGGATGTGGCGAGACAGGAACTTTTTTTTTAAGATTTTAATGAAAGTTTATAAAGAACGTGACTTTCCATTCAGTCATTGTTGCACATTTTTCTCCCTGTCCCTCCTCCTCCCCAGTTCACTTTTTCCTTTGGAAAAAAAAGTTCTTTCACTGTTATACAGTCCCCCCTCCCCCAAACCACCACTTTACTATGCAACTCTTATTCTGGACTCTTGTCATGCCAATAATACCTAATCATATATTACTTTTATACAGTTCTCTCCCTCATCTGTTTCAATACCATGTACATTATTTATCCCTTCTTTTATGTTTTCCTCCATAACAGTGGAATTATGCAGTATTTGTAATTTTTTGACTGAGATATTTCACTCAGCATAATGTCCTCCAGGGTCACCCATTTTGTGTAATATTTCATGAGTTCTTTGTTTTTCAGTGCTGCATATTATTCCATTGTGTGAATATACCACAGCTTCTGTATCCATTCATTTGTTGATGGGCACTTGGGTTGTTTCCAACTCCTTGCTATTGTGAACAAAGCAGCAATAAACATGAGCGCGAGAAAGAATATACATTGTTGTTGGGATTGTAAAATGGTACACCATTCTGGAATGCAGTTTGACGCTTCCTCAAAAAGCTGAACATGGAAATTCCTTAAGACCCAGCTATTTCACTACTTGGAATATACCCTGAGAAAACAAAAACTGAGGCACAAGTGGATATTTGTACACCAGTGCTCATAGCAGCATTATTCACCGTCACAAGAACATAGAAACAGCCCAAATGTCCAACCACAAATGAATGGATCGAGACATTATGGTACATTCACACAATGGAATTCTATGCAGCACACAGGAGCAATGATTTTGTAAATATTACCTAACATGGGAGGGACTGAAGAGCATTATGCTGAGTGAACTAATTCAGTCTCACAAGGATAAATATTGTATAAAACTATTCTTGTAAAATGAGTATAACGATCCAAGAGGGGTGGGAGAGGTTGGAAGCAGAGGGATGAGGATGTGCAGGGGGATGGGTGGGGATAATCATGGAGTTATACAATTTGAAGGGTGGAGGGGTGAGGGCAATTGGAAGAATTTGTTCTTCAAAACAATGTGTTTGAATTTTGTAAATGAACTAGTAGGGGGGAAAAGAAATCAAATGATGTATTACATTGGGAAAATTTGCTGCCAAGGACCTCTTTAAAGTGCTAAAGAACAAGGATGTCCTTGTAAAGACCAAGGTGCAGTTGATGCAAACCACTGTATTTTTAATTGCTTCTTATGCATCTGAAAGTTGAACACTAAAGAAAGATGACAGAAGAAGAACTGATGCCTTTGAATTGTGGTGTTAGCAAAGAGTATGGCTTTATCCCATAGACTACCAAAAGAACAAATATGTCTTAGAAGTTCATCCAGAATGCTTTTTAAGCACATCTCCTTACCAGTAGGTCACAAAAGTGCCCATTAACTATCAAATTCCTGACCATTCACAGGCCTTTGATTCTTATCCATAGTCATCAGCACTCTCAACTAATTGACAGTAAGATGAAAATGTTTTCTGCTTTAATTTTTTTGCTCTGTTGGCCTAGTGGATAGAAAGTTATGCTACCTAGCCAAAGGTGGGTGATTTTAATCTGCAGCCCTCAGGCCTGCTTTTGTTTTTTGTCAAACATTCTTCTAAGTGGTATAGCACTACTCTGTCCATTAGCTGTACAGAGGTTGCTCATGGTTGCTGTGATGCTAAACACTGTGACACTAATGTGTCAAATGTGATAATGGTCACTCATGGTGGACGGTGTTTGGTGGAGCTTCCTGATTAAAACAAGCTTGGAAGCAGGAGTGGCATCCACTTCCGAAATAGCTTGCCTCCATAAAGAAATGCTATGAACTTGGAGATACGATGGAAGTTATACAAGTGTTCAGGTCTTTCGTTCATAGGGTCGCTATGAGTTGTCTATGACTTGACAGCACTCAACAACCACCACCACCACCTTTACTTTTAGTGATTTGATTAGTATTGAATGATGCCTCTAAGTTTTGACTTTATGTATTTCCTCTGGCATGAGGAAGCCTTTTAAACATATTTATCCCTTGAGGATCTGATAATGGTCACATTGATCTATAGTATCTTTGTACACAGTTAAGGTTTTATTAATTTATTTCTGATGTTCTTAGCATTTTACTCTTCACTCAGTTTTAAAAGCAGTTTACACTTTTTATATTTATCTTGTTTCTTTGACCAGTCTTTCCTTTGTAATATTTTCTGCTTTGCCAGCACCTATTTGTAATCCCCATGTTGCTGTGGTTAAGTGTTATCCAGTGGTTTTAGCCTCATAAATATACTATGTATAATAGAATGAAGCAAAACTTGCCAGTCTTACAGTGTCTCATAAGCTGCTTATCCAATCTCATAAGCATTGTAATATTTGAGTCCACTGTTGCAGTTACTGTGTCAACCTTATCTCATTAAGAACCTTTCTCTTTCTTGATGTCATTCTAAGCATTATGTCCTTCTCCAATGATTTGTCTCTTCTGATAACCTGTTCAAAGAAAATGAAATTAAGTCTGCCATTCTTGCCTCTAAAGACAATTTGTTATACGTCTTTCAAGACACATTTGTCCATTCTTTTGACAATCCATGGCATATTCAGCTACTACTGATCCTTCTTCTTTGTTTCCAACTTTCACATTCCAATCACCCACAATTATCAATACATCTTAATCGCATATTGGATCAATTTTAGACTGCAAAAGTATGTTTAAAAATTCGATTTTTCTAACTTTGGCATTAATGGTTGGTTTATAAACTTGAATAATAGTTGCATTAACTGGTCTTCCTTCTGGGCATATGGATGTCACAAACAGGGTGTACTTCAGTATATATCTAAAAATGTTCTTTTTTAAAACAATAAATGTTATTCTTTAATATGTCATTCTCAGCATTGGACCAGATGACTGATTGTCTGATACAAAATGGTCAATACCAGCACATTTGAAATTTCAGTTTAGTCATTGTTGACTCGACAGCACCAAGAACAATACCATACCTGGACTATGTATCCTGATGCTTTCCATATTATTTTTTACCACTTCCAGTTTTCCTGTATTTATTCTTCATACATTCCATATTCCAATTACTAATGGATGTTTTTCACTGTCTCTTCATTTTTAATTGTGTTATATCAGCAAATGGAGGCCCTTTAGTGCGTGAAAGCTTTACTCCATCCATATCATTTAAGCTAGATTCTAAACGCCTTTGGTGGTAAGGAGTAATAAGGAGCTGTGCTGCCAGCTTAAAGGCACATAGTTCGAATCCACCAGCTGATCCATGAGTGAAATATAGGCAATCTCCTTCCATGCACTTAAAGTGCCTCTAAAAACCTGCTGTAGAAGTCAGGTAAGAGTTAATTCTAACTCGATGGTACACAACAATGACAAATACTTTGAGAAAGCAACTCTTCCTCAATCCTATTTTGAATGCCTTACAATCTGAGGGGCTCTTTTCCAGCACTATGACAGTTATTGAATGTCCCATCATTATTCAGAAGTTTCCCGCTTCTTCTGATTAATTTTTTTTAGCAGTAGATCTCCAGGCCCTTCTTTACTGTTTGTTTTAGTCTGGAAGCTCTACTGAAATCAGTTCCATTATGGGGGATCTTGTTGGTATTTGAAATACTGGTGGAATAGTTTTCAGTATCATAGCAACATGAAAGCCACTGCAGTATGAAAAACTGACAGAAAACGGATGGTTGATCACATAGTTCAATTAAAGAATCTGTTCCTACTAGTTCTTTTGGAATTTCTTTAAACATTCAACAAAGAATACAAAACACTAATTTTAGTCTCCTTATATTTACAACCCCAGGTGAATGTAAGTATTTAAGTGTTTTCTCCATTGTTTTATTATGATTTGTTCATCAAGCCTTCAGTTCTGATATTGATAAATTTTTTGTTTTGCTTTTTAAAAAATTAAATTACTTTACTCATGTTTTTATTGTTGTTATATGCCGTCGAGTTGCTTGTGACTCATAGTGACCCTATGTACAACAGCCCTAAACCCTGCTCTATCCTGTGCCAATCTTACTGCCTCCAACACGCCCATCCCCATTACCCCAGTCACTGAATCAATCCATCTCATTGAGGGTCATCCTCTCCTGCGCTGTCCCTCCACTCTCCCAAGCATGACGTCTCTCTCCACAGACTGGTCCTTCCTTGTAACATGTCTAAATATGTCAGATGAAGCCTCAGAATCCTTGCCTCCAAGGAGCATCCCAGTTTAACCCTCTCCAGGATGAACCTTTTCGTTCTCTTAGTAGTCTATGTTATATTCAATACTCTTCTCCAGCACCAAAGCTCAAAGGCATCAATTATACCTTTATCGTTCCTAGTCATTGTCCAGCTCTCTGATGCATAACAAGTAATGGCAAATCTGCGCACCTAGTCTCCAGACTGACATCATTGCTCCTCAGCAACTTGGAGAGGTCTCTGACAGCAGACTTTCCCTATGCAATTAGTCTTTTAATTTCCTGGCTGCTGGTACCAAGAGTGTTGCTTGTAGAGCTAAGCAAACTGAAGCTGTCAACAATCTCAATCTCGTCACCATCCATACATGCTGCCAATTGGCCTAGTGGTGAGAATCTTTGTTTCCTTGATGTTGAGGTTCAATCCGTATTGAAGGCTGCAGTTCTTGACCATCTGCAGCAAGCACCTCAGGTCCTCCGCAGTTTTAGCAAGCAGGGTTGTGTCATCTGCATAATGCAGATTGTTGATGAGTCTACCTCCGATCCTGATGCCACACTTCTCATAGAGCCCAGCCTCCTGGATAATTTGTTCTACATATAGATTGCAAAGGTATGGAGACAGGATACAGCCCTGGCACACACCCTTCCCAATTTTGAACGATGCAGTGTTTCCTTGTTCTGGCAATTGCCTCCTGGTCCAGGTATACATTTCGCATAAGCACAATCAAGTGTTCTGGGATTCCCATTCTTCTCAAAGTCATATAGGCCATCATCAAGGGTTACTCATGTACATTTTTTTTTTTGCTCCCTCTCTCCACCCACCAAACTCTGCGACGCCATGGCACCCTCAACCTTTCCTGCCCCCTCCCTTTCCCTCTTTGTATATCCACACATCTCATGGGTTATCCTTCTGTTTTTCAATAATGGTCTTATACAGTATTTGATCTTATGCACCTAGTTCTTATACCTAGTTCACTCAAATTAATGCTCTCTAGCCTCCTTCATGTTATATAGTATTTTTCAAAATCATTGGTCCTGAGTGTTGCATAGTATTCCATGGTGTAAATGTACACCAGTTTCTCAATCCAGTAACTTGTTGATGGACATCTGGGCTGTTTTTATGTTCTTTTCTAGTGTGAATAATGCTGCTATGAATATCAGTGTACAAATCTCCATTTGTATCTCAGTTCTGTTTTCTTTAGGATATATATTCCTAGCAGTGGAAAAGCTGGAACTCATGGAATCTCTGTGTCCAGGTTTTTGAAAAAATCCCAAACTGCCTTTCAGTTTAGTTGTACTACTTTACAATACCACCAACAATGTATGAGTTCCAATCTCTCCACACCCTCTCCAATATTTATTGGTTGCTGTCCTGTTAAACTTTGCCAAGGCTACTGGGGTGAGATGGTATTTTGTTATAGTTTTGACTTGCATCTCTCTTATTGCCAATGGTTTTAAATATTTCTTCATGTGTCTGTTGGCCATCCGAATGTATTCCTCTATTAAAGGACTTTCCATATCTTTTGTCTATTTCGTAGTTTGGTTATCAGTCTTTTTAAAATTTTTTTTTTATGGAGGCCCTATAGTATTTTGTAAATTTTTGTTAGGAGACCCTTGTCTGAGATGTTAATGCTAATTATTTTTTTCCCAGTCAGGTGGTTTTCTTTTCATCCTATCAGAAAAGGTTTTTGATGCACAATCTTTAAAAGGTCCCATTCCTCAATGTTATTCTCTCCTGTTTGGGGACTTCTTGCTGTATGCCAGCGTCTTTATACCATAGGCTTTGCAGAAAGCAAAGAGTACCAAAGGAATGTCTATCTGATTCATTGACTATGAAGAGGCATTTGACTGTATGGATCACAACAAATTGTGGTTAACTTTGTGAAGAATGGGGATCCTAGAGCACTTGATTGTGCTTATGAGAAACCTAATACTTGGACCAGGAAGCAGTGCTCAGAACAGAGCAAGGAAACACTGCATGGTTCAAAATGCAGGAAGGGATGTGTCCTGTCTCCATACCTTTTCAATCTATATGCAGAACAGATCATTTAGGAGGCTGGGCTTTATGAAGAGGAATGTGGCATCAGGATTGGAGGAAGACTCATCAACAACCTACGTTATGCAGATGATACAACCTTGGTTGCTGAAACGGAGGTGGACCTGAAGCGCTTGCTGCGGCAGGTCAAGGACTGTAGTCTTCAATATAGACTGAAGCTCAACATCAAGAAGACAAAGATTCTCACCATTGGGCCAATTGTCAGCACCATGATAGATGGAGAAAAGATTGAGGTTGTTAACAGTAACAGCTTGCTCAGCTCCACAATCAACAAACACCCTTGGTACCAGAAGTCAGGAAAGTAAAAGAGGAATTACATTAGGTAAATCTGCTGTCAGGGACCTTTCCAGAGTACTGAGAAGTAACAATGTCAATCTAGACACTAAGTTGTGCCTGATCCAGTCCATGGTCTTTGGAATTACTTGCTATGCATCAGAGAGCTAGACAATGACTTAGGATGACATTACAAGAATTGATGCATTTGAGTTATGGTGCTGGAGAAGAATCTTGAACACACCATGGACTGCCAATAAAACAAATAGGTCTGTCTTGGAGAGAGTGAAACCAAGTTCCTCCTTGGAAGCTAGGATTTTGAAGCTCCATCTTACATACTTTGGACACATGGCCAGGAGGTACTGATCCTTGGAGAAGGACATCATGCACAGAAGGGTAGAGGGACAACACAGGAGAGGAAGATCTTGGTTGAGATAGATTGATATAGCAACTGGGGCAATGAGGGTAGGTGTGTCAGAGTCAGTGAGATTGGCTTAGGACAGGGCAGCCTTCAGAGCTAGAGTACATAGGGTTGCTATGAATCGCGGGTTGTACATAACAACAAGAAGGTGTTCTAAGCTTTGTCTCATCTTGTCCATATTAACGGTTATGGTTTGGGGCCTTACCCTTGTCTCTGATCCACCTTGAATTGATTTTTGTGTATGGTGTGAGATGTGGATCGTGCTTCAGCTTTCTACAGGTTGCAGTCCAGTTTCACCAGCACTGTTTGTTGAAGAGCTTGTCATTTCCTCATTTGATAGGTCTTGTTTCCTTGTCAACTATCAGTTAATTTCTGGGTTCTCAATTCTGTTCCATTGGTCTATGTGCCTGTCATTGTACCAGTTCCATGCTGTCTTGGTTATTACAGCTGTATAGTAGGTTTTGAGGTCAGGGAGTGCTAAGTTTCCCACTTTATTTTTGTTTTTCAGAAGTGCTTTGCTTACTTGGGGTCTCCTTCCTTTCAAAATGAACTTACCTATTGCCTTTTCTATGTCCTTTAAAAATTAATTTCGTATCTGTATTGCGATTGTGTCTGGTGGCCTAGTGGTAAGAATCTGTGCTGCAATCCCAAAGATACATGGTACAAATCCCCCGCTGCTCTGTGAGAGAAGGATAGACAATCTCCTCCTGTGAAATTACTACCTCTGAAAACCCACTGGAGGGTCAACTGTGGGTTGATTCATACTCGATAGTACACAGCAACAACATCTGTATCTGGGATTGTGTTGAACATGTAGATTGCTTTTGGTAGGGCTGTAATTTTCAGTATATTGAGTCTTCTTGTCCATTAACAAGCCACACTTTTTTTCCCATGTAGTTAGGACTTTTATTATTCTCAATATTTGTGGGGTTTTTTAAATTGGTTTGCTCACAAAGCTCGGTATACATTGCATTTCATACTATTCTTCATTCACACTGTGTTTTATACAATCATTTCCATGATTATGTTTTATAAAATTATTCATCATTGGACCCTGCCCATCATTACTCTGTCTTCTTGTCTGCATCCTTCCCCTTTCCTTGCCCCCTTTTCCTAATGGTTATCCTTCTATTTTTATAATAATGGTCTTATGCAGTATTTTTCCTTATAAGAATGTCAGTTCACTCAGCATAATGCTCTCCAGTCTCTCCCAAGTTAAATACTATTTTTTGAAAATCATTATTTCTGTGTGCTGCATAGTATTCCATTGTGTGGATGTGCAACAAAAATCTCAATCCATTTGGTTGTGGCTGGACATTTGGGCTGTTTTCAGGTTCTTGCAATGGTGCTATGAACACACTGGTGTAAAAAAATCTCTGTTTGTGTCTCAGTTCCGATTGTCTTGGGGTATATTCCTTGTAGCAGAATAGCTGGGTCACACAGTTTCTATGTTCAACTTTTGAGGAAATGTCATACTGTCTTCCAGAGTGGTTGCATCATTTACCAATAGTGTATGAGAGTTCTCACCTCTCCACATGCTCACTAATATTTATTGCTTGCTGCCCTACTAAACTGTTGTTTCTGTTATGTGCCGTCGAGTCGCTTGTGACTCATAGCGACCCTAGTCTATCTTTTATTTTCATAAGAATTTGTCCTCTCACTTGGCCAAGGGTGGCCTACATCAGGTCCTCATGGCTGACAGGACTGACAGGCCCCAGCTCCAAGCTGGAAACAAAGGAGGATGCTTCAATGATTTAGATCCTCCCAGAACAGCTGTGGGTGAGCATTAACATTACTGGTCCCAACTCTTCTCACTATTTCTTAGTTGTTGGAATTGATGGAAAACCTCATAAGCAGTTCCTTACTTCACCTCTGCCTTGCATGCAGACTTCCGAGTTGTAAAACAACCCAGTTGTAGATGGAATTTGGTCCAGGACTTAAGAACAATAAATGACATAGTTGAGCCTCTGCATCTTGTGGTTTCTAACCTTTATACTATAATAGACAAAGTGCTAGTCAATAGGCCTTTTAATTGTAAGAACTACCTTCCCTCTGTAACTTGATTTGTGCCACTATTAGAGCCTTTACTTGGAATATTAATGCTTTTTAATTTTTGACTCATGTACTTTTGTTAGTTAAATTTGTGTCTTCTAGGCTGCAACACTTCCACGATACATCTTTAAGGATATGAACATGTATGGCTAAGCACAATTGATAACAGTGCATCTAAATTCCAAAATCAATCTCCATAATAGTCTATGTGTTTCCTATTGCCAAAGGGGCCCTTTAGAGTAGTGAGAGAAGATCTTCGCCCTGAAACCTACAGCGTCCCTTTTCAGCAGGAAGTAGCTAAGAGAATACGCCGTCCCCTTTTCCTTATGAATCAGGGTGAAGTCTCTCTCAGGGAGGAGTGATAGGGAATGGCAAAGGACACACTGACAAAGGAGATTAATCAGAACTGGCTTTGACAAGCACTGTGGCAATTGGACAATTAAAACAGACATTCGGGGCGGGGGAAGAAGAACAAACTGGGGAGGATGGTAGAGAAAATAGTGCAACAATGAATGAATGAAAACCCAAAATCTCTGTAAATGTTTATTAAAATTAATAAAATTTAATAATTAAGAAAAAGAATTTGTCCTCTCATTATGCTGAGTGAAATATCTCAGTCACAAAAAGAAAAATACTGCATAGTACCACTGTTGTAAAACAAGACTGACATCAGGCTTAGGGGGAGACTGAGGAAGCTGGGAAAAATAATATTTACTGCACTGAAATAGATGAGGGATGAAACTGTTTAAAAGGGATATGCGATTAGGTATTATTTTCATGACAGGAGTCAGGAATGAAGGCTGTATAGTGGGATGGACCTGGGGGGAGAGATTGTATAACAATGAAAGAATTTTTCTTTTACTTTTCAAAGAGATAGGTGTACTGGGGAGGGGGCAGGGAGAAAAGTGTAACAATGAGTGAATGGAAAACTGAAGTCTCTGTAAATTTTCATTAAAAATAATAATTAAAAAATCATAAGAAGGGAAAAAAGAAGAAAACTACACTTAATCATGTTTATTAATCTAGGACAAGATAATGGCCATTTTTATTCTATTGTCAACCATCCCATAAACGTTCTATCTGTATTATTCTAGCAAGGATGTTAGAAAGGCTATGTTTAAAAGAAAAATAATTTGTCCTCTTTAAGTGTTATTGGCTGCTGTTCAGTGTAGTTACGTTCAGTGGGCTGTGACCTATGGAGACGTTTTGTATAGCAGAACAAAACATCTTACAGCCCTGTACCGTCCTCAGAATCATTGCTATGTTTAGACTCATTGGTGCAGTCACGGTGCCTATCCATCTCATTGAGGGTTGCCCTCCTTTTGATGACTTTGTACTGTTGTTGTCAGGTACTGTTTAGTCAACTATGACTTGTAGTGACCCTATGAACAAAATATCTGAGATGTGCTCTACCCTGCTCCGTCCTCCCCATCTCTGACATGCTCAAACCCATTGTTACAGTCACTGTGGCAATCCAGCTTGTTGAGGGACTTCTTCTCATTCTCTGGCCCTCCATCTTTCACAGGATGATGTCTTTACCCAAGGAATGACCCTTTGTGAGAAGATGCCCAAGGTGTGTAAGATGAAGTTGCTCTATCTCGGCCTTTTAAGGATCACACTGGCTAGCATTTCCTTCAAGATAGATGTGTATGTTCTTTTGATACTCCATGGTATATCCAGTACTTTTCTCTAACACCACAACTCAAAATTGTCCAACTTTCAAATGCATAGAAAGCAATTGAAAAGACTATGACTTGGGTCAACCATAGCCTCGTCTTTAAACTGGCCTACTTTTTCTTCAGCACTTCGGAAATTTCTTTGACAGAAGATTTTCCCAAGGCAGCATGTATTTCCATTTCTTGACTGGTGTTACCATAGGTGTTGGTTGTGGATTCAAGTAAAATAAAATTGCTGGTAACATCAGTCTTTTCTCTATCATGATGCTGTCTATTGGTGTAGTGGTGAACATTTTCATTGTCTTGATGTTGAGATGTAATCTATATTGAAGACTAGTTTTTCAGTTCTGCAGGAACTACTTCAAGTCCTCTTCAGTTTTTGCAAGCCAGCTTGTGTTTTCTGCATACTGTAGGTTGTTGATAGGTCTTTTTCCAATCTTGATACCACATTCTTCTTCATTGAATCCAGCTTTTCAAATTATTTTCCCTTCATATAGACTGAATAAGTATCCAGAAAAGATACAACCCTGAGACACACCTTTCCTGATTGTAAACCACATAATATTCCCTTGTTCTGACATCTGCTTTTTGGTCTATCTGCAGTTTTCATATGATCACAGGTAAGTGTTGTGGGATTCCCATTCTTTTCAGTCTTAGCCACAATCTGTTATGATCCACACACCCACATGCCTCTCCATATTTGATAAAACAGAAGAAAATATCTTTCTGCTATTCTCTGCTTTCAGCCAATATGTATCTGACATTAGGGATATGAGCTTTTCTAAATCCAGCTTGAATTTCTGGCACTTCATTGTCAATGTACGGTTCCAGCTAGTTTTGAACAATCATTAGCAATATTTTACTTGCATATTATATCATGTTTTGGATAATTTACACATTTATGTTGGTTCAACATTTTTTTAAAAAAAACAGGAATAAATATTGATCTCCAGTCAGTTGACCAGGTAGCTGTCTTCCAAATTTGTTGGCAGAGACTGGTGAATATGTTGAGAGTTCTATCTGTTTCCTGAAACACTTCAATTGGTATTCCATCAATTTTTGGAGACATATGTTTTGTTAATGTTTTCAGTACCGCTTCGATATCTTTCTTTGTACTACTGGTCCTTAATCATATGTTATTTACTGCTATGCCTCCATGTTGATTAATTCTCCTTGGTACAGTGATTCTGTGTATTTTTTCCATTTTCTTCTGACATGCCTTGCATCGTTCAAGATTTTGCCCGTAGAATCTTGCAATTCAAGGCTTGATGTACTCCATCCCTAGCTACACTCCTGTTATCACAAAGTGGTTTTTTGAGTATTTGTCCTTCTGTGTATGAGTTATTTCACTCAACATAATGCACTCTGGACTCTCCCTTGTTGTGTTGCACTTTACAAGAACTTCGTTGTTCTGTCCATTCATTTGTTGATGGACATTTGAGTTGTTTCCATTATCTTGTTATTGTGAATAGGTGTACATATCTCTGTTTGTGTCTCAGTTCTGATTTTCTTGGTGTAGATTCTGAGCAGCAGAATGGCTGGGTCATATGGGATTTCTATGTTCAGCTTTTTGAGGAAACACCAAACTGCCTCCCATAATGGTTGTACCATTTTACAATCCCAGCAACAGTGCATGAGAGTTCTAATCTCTCCACATCCTCTCCACCATATATGGCTTTAATCTTTGTTACTGCTTCTGGGGTGAGATGGTACCTCATTGTTGTTTCTATTCGTATCTCCTTGATTGCTAGTGAGTTTGAACATTTCTTTATGTGTTTATTGACCATTTGAATGTTCTTCCTTTATGAAGAGTCTTTTTGTGTCTTTTGCCCATTTTTTAATTGCATTATCAGTCTTTTCATTGCAGATACTCCGTTGTTGTTGTTAGGTGCTGTCAAGTCGAGTACAGCTCAGAGTGACCCTATGAAGAACAGATCTGAACTCTGACCTATCCTGTGCCATCCTCATCATTTTTGACATGCTAGAGTCCATTGCTGCAGGCACTGACCTTTCCAAGCATAGCCTTTCTGAGCAACATGTCCAAAATATGTAGTATTCTGAGAACTTTAGTTATGATACCCTTGTCTGAAAGGTCATTGCCAATTTCCCCCCATCTAGACGCTTTCTTCTCACCTTATTGGAAAAGGATTTTTATTCCTACAGGGATTTAGTTTTTACAAGGTCCCATTCATTGATTTTATCCTCTCCTGGTCCTGCTTTGTTGTTGTTGTTATATTTCAATCTAATTTATGCTGTAGGCTAGGGCCTCTGAGTTTATTCCCATTTTGTCTCTCATGACATTTTTTGGTTTTTGGTTTACCCCCACGTCTCTGATCTACTTTTAGTTGGTTGTTGTGTATGGTGTGAGATGTGGATCCTGTTTTAGTTTTCTTCAGGTAGGTATCCAGATCATTATACTTTAACACCTTCAAGAGGTCCTAGACAGTAGATCTTTCTCAATGTAACATGCCTTCTGAATTCTTGACTTCTGTTACCATGGATGTTGATTGTGTATCGAAGTACCCATCAGAGCAAACTATAACCAAGTATGCATGCACATATACAAAATATAAAAGAAGCAGCAACACACAGGTCACCTCTAAATACAACAAAGTGACATGTTTTGTACCCATGAAGGTGGTTGTCGTTGTTGTTGTTATGTGCCGTCGAGTCGCCTGCGACTCATAGCGACCCTATGTACAACAGCCCTAAACTCCGCTCTGTCCTGTGCCAATCGCAC
>NW_006399766.1:14667565-14681366 GCF_000299155.1 Elephantulus edwardii | reverse complement strand
CCAATTCCTTTCGATACAGTGACTCAGTATATTCCTTCCATCTTCTTTTAATACTTCCTGGATCATTTAACATTCTGCCGAAAGCATCCTTGATTACAGCAACTCGAGGTTTGAATTTGTTCTTCAGTTCCTTGAGCTTAAGATATGCTGAGCGAGTTTGGTTCTTTTGATTTTCTGACTCCAACTCCTTGCACATTTCATTGTAATATTTTGCTTTGTCATCCCGTGCTGCCTTTTGAAATCTTCCACTCAACTCTTTAGTATCTTGAATTAGACCCCATGAATAGACCCATGAATAAGTATTATAAATCAAGCAAGCATGCAAATATCACAGAGCAAGCATGCATGTATATTATGGCAAATGGAAGACAAAATTGTCTGGCCTTGGACAATGTATCTGCCAACCCAGTCAGGGCAGAGTTTCTGCTCATCTGAGTGGTGTGTGAGGTCTCACAATGGGAGCCAGGTCATAGGTAGCATCTCTTCAAGTTTAGGGGTATGTCAAGGTTTGGTGTACCCAGCCATGACAGTGTTCAGAGTTCAGAGGAGCCTGAGCTTGTCTGCTTGACCAGAGATGGTGTCTTTGCAAGTTCAGAGAATGGGTACAAACAGAGAACCCAGTCAGAGGTGGCTAGCAAAAAAAGACTGCCAATCTAGCATGTCCACATATGGATATATGGTTGCTCAAGATAGCACACTAGACAGCAGTTCAGAACCTGTGCATCAAATACACCAAAACCCAAAGATAACAGATATGGACAATTATTTTTTTTCAATCCATAATTTATGATGAGGAAGTGCTTCAATTATTGACTGAAGGAATAAATGCAATTTGAACTTCAGATAAGGATCTCTACAGAGGTGATCTAGTGGTAAGAAGCTGTGCTGCAACCCCTCAGGCACATGGTTCAAATCTGCCTGATACTCTGCGGGAGAAGGGTGGGCAATCTACTCCCGTGCAGTTTGCAGCCTCTAAAAACTCACTGGAGGGTCAGCTAAGAGTCAGTTTTGACTTCACAGCAAACAACAGAGCAGAGAACCATAAACAGCACGGTATAGCCATCTTGAACATGGTGTGAGAACATAGCACTGTGGCGGCAGTGGTACCCAAAGAGCTGATAAGGTACAAGGCCCCCTTTTGTCTCCCTCACTACATGCCTTCTCACTACTCACCAGGTAGTGGCTAGTGTGTCCCCCTACCCCTTGCCAAGATCCAGCTCTACCCTAGGCCAAGCTCATTGCCACCTTTCATCTAAAGCTCGAAGTTCTCAGAGCATTTCTCCCTCAAATTGTGGCTTGTGCCACACCTAATCTGATTAGCCCCTTAGAGTAATGATGTATAATTGTAATTCCAAATTGCATTTTGAGATAATTTATATCTTCATTAGCATTTTATCTATCCATCTTCACACAATTAGTCTTCCCATTCAAAAACATAATTTGGCTTGCTACTCCAACTTAGTTTTGTGTTTGATATTTATATTTCAAAATATTATTTCTTTGTCTCATATCTTTCCTGTGCATTGACTTATTTCCAAATATTTCCATGTTACATGGTTGCTATTATAATTATAGTATCTTTATTGGCTCAATGGTTAAGCACTCATGACCAAAACCTTGGCAGTTTGAACACACCAGAAGCTCCTTAAGAGAAAGATGGGACACTTTGCTTCCATGAAGATGCCGTAGTTGTTGTTAGTTGATGTGCTTAATTAAACACATTGTTGCTGCCACTGTGTGAACCCATCTTGTTAAGGGTTTCCTTCCATGATGTCCTTTTTAAATGCTTCACCTCTCCTGCTAACATGCCCAAAGTTTGTGAGATGAAGTCTCACTATCCTTGTCATTTATTTTTCTAGCACTGTATATTCAATATATTCTTTGCCCATACGCACTTACTGCAGAGGGTCAAGGACTGCAGCCTTCAATATGGACTGAGGCTCAGTGTCAAGAAGACAAAAATTCTCACCACTGGACCAATTGGCAGAATCAGGATGGATGGTGAAGAGATTGAGATTGTTCACAGCTTCAGTTTGTTCGGCTCCATGGTCAACACTCTTGGCACCAGTAGCCAGGAAATCAAAAAACGTATTGTGATGGGAAAGTCTGCGGTTAGGGAACCTCTCTAAAGTACTCAAGAGCAACGGTGTCTCTCTGGAAACTAAGATGCGCCTGATACAGGCCATGGTTTTTGCAATCACTTGTTATGCATCAGAGAGTTGGACAATGACTAGGGAGGATAAGGAGAATTGACGCCTTTGAGCTGTGGTGCTGGAGAAGAGTACTGAATGTACCATGGACTGCCAACAAAACAAATAGATTCATCTTAGAGAGGGTTAAACCAGGCTGCTCCTTGGAGGCAAGGATTCTGGGGCTTCGCCTGACATACTTTGGACATGTTGTAAGGAGAGACAGGTCTTTGGAGAGGGACATCATGCTGGGCAGAGTGGAGGGACAGCGCAGGAGGGGAAGACCCTCTGTGAGGTGGATTGATTTAGTTACTGGGTTTATCGGGGTGGGTGTGTCTGAGGCAGTGAGATTGGCACAGGATAGAGAAGGTTTTAAGGCTCTTGTACATAGGGTTGCTATGAGTCACAAGCGACTCGACGGCACATAACAACAACAACAACAACAATACTACAATGAAACGACATAAATTCTTTTTCAGTCTTCCTTATTCATTACCAAGTTTTACATGCACTTGAAGTCACTGAAAGTACAATAATAGCTTGGATTAGGTGCACCTTAGTCTTTCAAGTGACAGCCTTGCTCTTCGGCACTTTAAAGAGATCCTTAACAGTAGATTTTCTTAGTGTAAATACGACTTCTGATTTCTTGACTGCTCATCCGTAGGTGTCGATTGTGCATCCAGTTAAGTGCTCTGGAATTACCATTCACCTAAATGTTATTCATAATTTATTATGATCCATAAGTGAAACATGTCAACATGTTGGTATTTCTTGCTTTCAGCCAAGATCCATCTGACATCAACCATGACATCCCTTGTTCCACAGCCTCTTCGGAATCCAATTTATATTCCTAGCAGTTCCCTGTTGATATGGTCCAGGTGTTATTTAATAATCTTTAGTAAGATTTTACTTGTATGTGATATTAATGCTATAGTTTGATAATTTCCATGCTTTGTGTCAAAATTGACTCAAAGGCAATGAAGTTTGATTATAATTATCCTGCTCCTCAATGAGAACAGTCAATGCTGTTATTATTTTAAAATTATTTTCACCTTCTCACCTTCTTCATATCATTCTTACCTGCATCATTATGCTCATGCTTCTCTCAAAGGCTAATCTTAAGACACATACTTAATTACTCAAAGAGAATTCAATATATTTTCAAAGGCTTGGTGGAGTGAAAAAAATTCACCTGAAAAATGTATCAAACCCAGGTTTGTTTTAGAAAATGCGGCTCTTCCCCCGCCCCCATTTTGCCCATGTTTGCCTGTTGTAGAATCACTGTCATTGCTGTGGAATCAGAACTGACTCGTAGCTGACTCTTCATTGTAAGCACATAGGAGATTGCCTGCCTTTCTCCATCAGAGCACCTTGTGGATTCAAACCTGCAGAGAGGCCTGACGTTTGGGTTAGGAACACGACTCCCTATGGATTACGCCACCAGAGCTCCAGTAATAGAGTATATTTTGATACTTTCTATCTATAGCATAATAGATTATATTAGGAATTTTTAATAAATATTTGTCTTAATTACTTCTCCATGCCCCCCCCTTTTTTTTAGAGCTGGGCAACATGAATTTTTTAAAAATACTAGTTTATTTACAAAATTCAAATACATTTTTTTTCACACCAGATCATTACCATTTCCCTAAAGCCACCCTCAAAATATATGACCCCATAATTATCCCCACATTCTCACCCATCTGCTTCCACGTTTTCCCCCACCCTTGGATCCTCATCTTCATTTTAGATACTTTTGACAATTTTGTCCATGTGAAGAAAAAAAATACACAATTGAGACTTTTGGCATTCTCAGATTTTTCTTTGTAACCTGAGAAAAATTGTTGATTAATGTATTATCGATGCTTAAAAAGATTTTGATATTCAACCAGTTACTTGATTGCCTAGTTTTTTTGAAAACAAAACAATCTTCTCCTGTGTGAATAAATAGTCAACCACCCTTAATAAAAATGTCTGCACAGAATGACAACTGAGTTGCAGCCTGTGAAACCACAGCTGGAAAGTATGGGTGAGAATTGGGACTTGGAAATTGACAGGTAAGATGAATTCCACAGGTTCAAGCCTGGAGGAAGTGTCTTTTACTCACTGTTTGTTAAGTGTGTAGAATCGACTACTAATCAGCTGTGAACCCTGCCCTTTCTTGAGCCAATCTCATCTTCTTAGACCTAATCCCATTTCTCCAGTCATTGAGTCAATCCATCCCATCTGGAGTCTTCCTCTCCTGTGCTGTCCCTTGGCAACATGCCCAAAGAATGTGAGACAGTGTTTAAAAATCCTTGCCTTCAAGGAGCAACTTGATTTCACCGTCTCCATGGCAGACCTGTTTCTTCTCTTGGAGAATCTCTTGGTACATTCAATAATACTCTTGTCCAGAACCACAATTCAGAGGCATCAATGATTATTCTGTCATCTTTAGTCATTGTCCAGCTCTCAGATACAAAATAAGCAATTGAGAAGACTATGGTCTGGATCATGTGCACCTTAGTGAGATATTGAAAATTTTAGAAAATTGTCAAAGCCAAGATTCACTGATACATGAGAGGGTTTAGCTTTTCACCTATACAGCATTTTTAAAGACACAGCAATGTTTGTTTGGTTGTGAATCACAATAATCCTTTTGTTGCTAAACCATTACATAACTTTGCGGATTCTTTCCTGCATCAAAGTTAATTATATTTGTTGGAAGCACATGTTACTTGAGAGGCTGCTACATTCTCATTCATAGCCTTAACCCTGTATTTTAATGGGCAGGTATATGTATTCCATGCATGAAGACAAAGAGCACAGGGATTATGTTCCCTGAGTAAGTTTTGATGCTTGCTTATATACCTTGATTTGACAGCCCAGTGGTGAAGGATAGGACCAAAATTTAAATCCAGGAGTTAGAAGACACTGACATTTGAAGAGTCATCTATAATAAAGAAGAGTGGTTCTGAGATTATCCCAAAATGCTCCAGGGGAACAGATATAAGTATTATCACTGTAATATGTGCACATGCATGATTTTAACTCATTGAGTTTATCAGTACACAATCACATTTCCCCAGATATTGCCCCAAATCACGCCTAAGGGAAAAGAACAGAAGAGAAAATATGGCCTAGCTCTAACTACTCTAAGAAAATAGAAAGTGATTTCAAGGTGATTTCACTCTAGAGAGCAAAAAGACCCTTTTCAAATGGCAGAACGGAGGAAATAACAATTTCCTACAGTTTTTGAAAATCTTCCCTCATGCTTTGGTGTAGTAGAAGTTTGCCTAGATTCATTCTTAGAAGTCATACCATCATACTGTCACCCTGTAGCTGAGAAGAGTCATTTAGCAACCTAAAAATTGGCTAAAAGGTTGGCCTCCTCTCCTTTTAGAGAAGGGAGGGGGAAAAAGAATAGTGTCATCTGCAATTTTAACAGGTCAGAAATTTCAAGCTAGAGATAATGCCAAAGTAATAACTGTAATACTATCTAAAGAACTGGCAAACTGACCTAATTATGACCTCAAATGAATGATGAAACCATTTTCTCCTCCCCGGCAACTCTGTAGCAATAACATGGAGCTAGTTGGTTTGGAATTAAGGAAACCTTTAGTGTTTCGTGGGAGAAGTGGCTAGCAATGGCAGAGAGAGGTTAGAGAACTGATGTTGACCCAACTTATGTTTAGAATAAAGACTCTTTTGTTGACTCCTGTGACAAAAGTTCCTCATTTGTTAGATCATTGGGTATAAAGTTATATAACTTAGCCTTGCCCTTCTATCCAGTGGAAGGTAATACCTCCTCTTAGCTGTTGTAGTTCCTGGACTGCCAAAGCCACTTCCTATCGATGAAATGAATTTGACTTTTTGAGCTGTTCAGATAATTTGACACTTTTGAAGGGTGATGGGAAGGGGTAGTGAAGAATTAATCTTGCTTTCCTACCTCTTTTCGAATATCTAGAAACATGCATTCTCATTGTGGGCATGCTCAGATTCTACCCACTATTCCACTGTGCACCTGCACATTCAAAAAGGTCACAAAATGTAGTTGGGGGGAGCTTTCTCAATTATTGGAAGTTGGTGAATTTTCTCCTCCTAACCATTATGATCCTGATCCCATTATCTTGCACTTAACAGAGATTGATTTCTTGCCTAAAAAAAGCTGGAGAATTGTTTGGATTAGTCCAGCAGAATGAGAAAGTTTAATTAGCTAGAGAATGCACTAGCTTCTCCATCTAACTGCTTAGCATCACATGCAGGTCTTCCCACTCTGTCATTTTTTTGTGGAGCAGGTAGCACTCTGTCCCCTGGTGAAGACGTTTGCTATAGGAAAGTGGTGTATGAATTGCTATGAGCTTGTCACCGACGTTCCTGCATATGCATGCGTTATCAACTACAATTGTCCTCCTAAAATTAAATAAAAGGCACGCGTTTATTATTGTGGGGCTCCAATTAAGGGCCAGCTGGTGCTCCTATTACACGTGCATTAAATTGAAACTTGTAATTTAGCTGTCCAGATGCATTCTTTTTAATCAAAACACACAATTGCATTTGCTTTGTCCAGTTCCCATTCAACAGGATCTGGAAGGGTACCTAGAGGCTCCTCCTACCCGTCAAACTCTACTGCACAGATCAACACTTCTTCCTCTCTGGAGTTCTGGAAACTGCATGGTAGGAGACTTCATAGAAGAGAGGATCCAGGAAGGCTGCGGGTGAGTTTAATTTTGTTTTCCAACAGCGAGTCGGTGTGCTTACAGAATAAGGTCATGCTTCAATTCACCTATGTCACCTCACCTGTAGATGAAAGTCAGAAGCCTGCTGCTTCGAACCTCACTATTCCTTTCCTTGACACTCTGGTCTCAAAGCTGTGGAAACTTTGCTGCCGCCTCAGTCTCCTTCCTGGGGGGCGGGAGGGGGATGCATGCCTGCTCGCTTTCCTCTTTTGTAAAATCTGAAAATTATGATCTGCTCCCCACCTCCCTTCCGCCCCTTTCCTTAATAACAAAATGACAAAGGGCAGCTGGAGCAGGGGCCGGGCCACCCGCTTTGGGGGCGAGGCGCCACACCCCCTGAGAATAAAGCCCGCGCGGCGCTCTCATAGTCCCATGCCCTAAAGAACCAACCACACAAAGACCAATTTCGCGATCCAGCAGCGCCCGACACGAGGAAATTGCCAGCACTGCGGAGCGGGATTGGGAGCGTGACTTTTTGGCGCTCTTTGGGAGAAGCGAGAGGCAGGCGGCGTTCAGAGAGCAGCCCGGCGACGCGGGCACAAGGCACCCGGGAGCGGCGCACCCGAGCCAGGTGAATCCTTCGGAGCGGGCGCACTGAGTACCTGGCCCAGCGGGTGCGGCTGAGGCTCTGAAGCGCTGTGTGGGCGGCCGGGTCGATGTTCGGGGCCAAGGGCCAAGGGCAAGGGCAGTGGCCCGAGGTGCGGGCGCGGCCCGGGCTTGGTGGGGCTGGGCCGGTGTTGCCATGGCAGCGACCAGCAGCCAGAGCCCCACGCCCGCTGGCCCGCGCGGGGAGCCCGGGAGCCCGCGGCGAGCAGCGAGCGGACTAAACCAAGAGTGCAGGGGCGGCCCGGTCCCCTCTTGTCCCGCGGCGCGGCCGGCCAGGGCAGAGAAGGGCCCAGGAGAGGTGCCCCCCAAAACCTCCTTTCCTGGGGCCCAGAAGAGGCTGGCTGAAGCCTGAGGCGGGAGCAGAGGAGAGGGGACAGAGTGCCGCCTGGGGAGGGAGCCCGTGTGTGTCCCTCGGTTTGACATTTGCTACCCCACAGCGGCCGCCCGGGCGCCCGGGCGCGCGTCCCAGCCCCGAAGTTCTGTAGGTGGGGCGGGCTCTAATTTGCCGAGATCTAATGATTGCAGGAGCCTCGCTTTAAAATGGCGGCATTCGGTAGACACCCCTGCTAGAGGCGCGCCCGGCACCCGGGCCACCCCGTGCAGCGCTGCTTGTGCTTCTGCTGCTAACAGATGGCAAGTGCCGCCGCCGCTGTCCTGGCCGCCGCTGCCGCCCAGAGCAGGGCCCCTTAGCCTCCGGCTTTGCGCGAGCAGCACAAGGTAAGGCTCAACTTGGCTTGGGAGCTGCGAGAGTGGCTGCCTTTCTGGGAAGCCCGCCGAAATCAAAATGCCTTTTAAACTTTATCTTTTTTTTCCCCTGTCCAAAATGGCAAATGGAAGGAAAAGTGAGCCTGCAACTTACTTTGTTGCTTTGGTCTTTCGTCGTCTTCCTCCTCTACCTTCTTCTCCCGCGCCCCCTTCTAGAATTTAAAGGAACTTCTTGCATGACATCTCAGCAGCAACTGCTTTGAACCTGCACTTTTTTCCCTTTTCCTGCAACACCCTGAGTGAGCAGCGCCCCAGCTTCCTTAGCAGAACTCAGTCCCTTTCCGCTCTGCTTCCACACACTACTGGGATCTGGGATCCGGAGGGCAGGAGGGTAGTGGAGCTTTCTAAGAGGCTGTTAAAAGGGGAGCTTTAGTTTGGAACACTCACACAATCCGCTTTCATGGTAAGAAGGTAAAATTGAATCAAGACGGGTACTGAAAGCTGATATTTGGATGGCTCATTTGTGAAGTTTGAGGATTACTGCAGTACACCTACTGTGTGTTTTTCCCTAGCTGCCTCTGTTTGACAGGCATATGCCCATAGAGCGATGAGGGAGGCTGGAATGTGGTGTTATTCTAATGAGTTGAGAGGTGTGTGTTGTTGAGTCTTTTGCTCCTTGATGTTGAATCCCAATGTCTCTAACCCAGGCAAGGACCCGCACAGGCTCTAGATGTCCAGGTATAGAGTTCAGGGCAAGCATCAATACAAGCAAAACTATTGCAAGATTAAATGTTTCAACCATGGCCAATTTTTCTCTGCGCTGACTCTGTTTTAATCAATACGTCTCTGGCTGGTTATTAATGGGTTGGTTGGAAAACAGACTTCTAGCCGTCAGGGTTGAACACAATTCATCCCAGTTAATTTGCGGGAGGTTTTATTTTGTTTGATGGGGGGTTTCTGATGAAAGGTACATATTGACACGAGGCTTACCAGAGTTCTCTGATATATTTTTTAAAAAATTATTCACATTTTGCCTTTTGCCTATGCAGATCCAGTCCTTAATGTTAAAAATAAAAAGTATATGAAAAAGTCAATTTCTAATGCTTTTCCTTCCCCGTAACTTTGGGAAACACTTTCCTGTGTATCAAAACTTGCCTAAACATATATCCCTGAGCCATAATTTGCTCAAAGTCCAGGTGACATTATTCTGCGCCTTTTATTTCTTATTTCTGCCACACTTGATTGGAAGACTCCTTACACTACTTTCCTAAGACGAAAGTTAGCAAAAATCAGGGTAGGGCCAGAGAGGTGGGGGTTGGGGTGGTGAAGATGTTGCTTTGTACTTGGTAAAGCAAAACAATCAAACTGCTGACAATATATGTGATTTCATATTGGATTTTCCAGGTTGTATTATTCATTGAGAGAAGTGTGTGTGGGGGGCAGGGGGAACAATGATTTTCTTTACATCTGATAGAGTTTCTGCAGCATAAAACATAAAGTCTCAGGATTAAAAAAAAATTTTTTTATGTTGGTTGCATACAAAAGTCATATACATTGTGCTGTGATTCCACATTTAAATCTCAGCTCTGTAACCTTTGCTTTCGGACATGCAGCCTTGCTGCTCTGTGACTTCAGACCAGATGAATTGACTCAAAAGAAAACCACCCCCCCAAAAAAAAGAACAAAACAAAACCCAAAACCAATGCAACTGTGAAAATACTGAGCCTTGAGGCTAGAACAATCAAGCTAAACTCCCTTCAGAGGCATTAGAAGTTTGTCAGGGAGCTTTCTGCCTCTCCATATAGGTAGGGAGAGGAGAGCAGTAAAATTGAAGGAGTTTGTCAGAAAAAGGATATATTATGAGAGAGATTGATACAGTGCTGGGCTAGAGGCGGTGACTCTACTTGGTTTTACTTCCAAGAGTTCCTTCATTTCTTTAAGTTCCTTTGCTACTTTAAACATTCATAATGACACCTAGGACTATTAGAAAATATTACCCCACCCAATAGCCAATTTTTTTGGAGGGTGAGTGGTAGTGGTAGTAGCGTGCTTGTGGCTAAAGCTATGATTATTGGTGAGAAACAAAGCGTCTTTTGTCATTCACTTGTACCTATCTCTTCCGTCAACAATGATTTGCACAAAGTAAGTGCTTAATAAATGTGGATTTTATGAAAAGGGATGGAGGAGAGTTTGTAAACTGATGGAGCTGCAGATTTTGTGCACCGCTTTCAGTGTAAACAAAAGACAGTTTTATACACTTGCAAAACCCAAAAAACTTAAAAGCTACTATAATGTCTGTCCCCCTAATTGCCTGCATTCATTTACCTCAAGGGGTTGTCTCCCCTCTTGTTCATTGTACTCCCAGGCACTCGTGTAATTCACTTTTTTGACCAGTAGGTGTATTATTAGCTGCCCAGCTCTACAATATGAAGAAGCAATCATAGCAGCTGGGGAGTAGGGGGTGTCTTTTGAGTGCCTGTGTAGTGTTGCAGGTGCGGAACAGTGGCAATCCCTGGGCTGTTGTGCAGATGTTGACAATGTAGTTGGAAGTACAATTTTTTTTGGTTGTTCTCCACCCAGCTGTCTGTGTGTGTGTGTGTGTGTTGGGGGGGGGAGAAGGTGAGGGAGAGTGTGTGCGGAGCTAAAGTGAGGAACATTTTTCATCCCTATAAAGTTATACTTCTTCTGCTTACAAACCCCCAAACCAAACCCAGTGATCGATTCGGTTCTGAAGCAGGGCAACCCTTCATTGAGTTTTACGGGCTGTCAATCTTTACAGGGGACAGCCTATTCCTGTCCTCCCCATGCCCCCCCCCAAGCACCTGGTGAATTACAATGGTAGACCTTTCCTTCAGCAGCCCAGCATGCATATTTTTGTTTTGAAGTAAATAATTTTGCATGATGGGACTTCAAACATAGGGTGCACAGCAGACAAAGAACACATTAAGGATCAGAGATTGGGGACTTAAGCAGACAAGAATAAATTAAGGTGCATGTTTGACAAGTAAGCTGATCCTGTAATTAAAGTTAGCTAATGATCACTGGCATGATAAAACGATCAAGTGTCTGAAAGAACATTCAATGACAGTCACCTTTACTTCATCAAAGTGCTGCGAAGTTTTCTTATAACCATATCTATTCTATTGAACCAATGACTTCCTGCCCCCCCGTTATAACTCTGTGCAGTATCCAGACAAAAGGACTCAGAAATGTTTCCTTGTGGAATTGTTTGGGCTTTACATAAGTGTGATAATTGTTTTCACTTCAAAAAATAAAGAAATCTGTGCCTTGGATAAAATGAGGTGGGCTTTACCCTCCCCCTTTTCTCCCCTGTCAGATTATTAACTGTGCCTGGGAGAAAGTAGTTTAATTCCAACATATCAACAAAAATTATGACCACAAAGAAAACAGAGATGCATTAATATGAGTCCTTAGATCTTAAGGAAACCAGATGGTTCTGTGGCATCCTATTCTTCCTGAAGTGTTGGTTATATATTGCCTCCAGACAGCCAAATTGGAAATTGAAAATACAGGTAATTAAAAAAAAAAGTACCAGGCACACACACGGTCAAGTGTTAATGATACATGCACATGATCTAAAGGGGCTCAGGAATTTTTCTTCCTACCTCTTTCTAGGACGAACAATCTCCTCCCATGCAATTAACTAACTGCCTCCGAAAACCCACCAGAGAGTCTGCTTTGGGTCGGTTATGACTCGACAGTACACGACAACAATAACCTCATTCTAGTAGAGAATATACATCCCTTATTTCCTTTACTTGATTTTAAATCAGTGGGCAAGCTTAATGGTAAGGAATTGTGCTGCTGATGCAAAGGCATATGGTTCGAATCCACCAGCTGCTCCACAGGCAAAAGATGGGCAGTCTCCCTCCATGCAATTTATTGCTTCCAGAAACCTGCTGGTGGGTTACCTATGGGTCACTTCTGACTCGACAGTACACAACAACAATAAGCAATAATAACAACAGCAGAGAATCTAGTGGACTTTCCTTCACTTGGCAGTGTGACCACTTACCCCCTAGGCCACCAGAATTTCCTAAATATAATAGTGTTATTGTTGGTGTGTGCCATCGAGATGGAACCAAGTTATAGCCAACTCTCTGGTGGGTTTTCAGAGGCAGTAAATTGCATGCGAGGTGATTGCCCATCCTTCTCCCATGGAGCTGCTGGTAGATTCCAATAACATGCTTTTGGGACAGCAGCGCACCTTCTTACAACTTGGCCACCAGACTTTGCTAAATATATTATTGTTGCTGTTGTTGTGTGTCATTGAGTCAGAATCGACCCAGAGCTGACATTCTGGCAGGTTTTCAGAGGCAGTTAATCACATGGCAGGAGACTTCCCATCCTTCTCCTGTCGAGTAGCTGGTGTATTTGAACCTCATACCTTTCGGATTGCAGCACAGCTTCTTTCTTGCCACTAGGCCACCCTTGATTCCTAAATATATTATTATTATTATTATTATTATTATTATTATTATTATTATTATATAGAGTTGACCCCCCAGCGTGTTTTCAGAGGCAGTTAATTGCACAGGAGGAGACTGCCCATCCTCCTCCTGAAAATATTAAGTATAGGTGTATTAGCTTTCTCTATTTATATGGTGCTTTTCAAGGAATGCAAGCCTGATCCCAGAACTCTATTACAGCCATACGAACAAAGTGTTGAGGGGAGATTTAGGAATCAATTAGACACACTTGTTTAAAATATTATGTCCACTTTCAAGCCCCACTTGTCTAAGTATTAGGTTGGCTAATGAGTAGGAGAAGTGATTTAGTTCTCCTTTTTGGCAGAGGTTTGTCTGGTGGCTGCACAGTGAGTGAGTTTGGAGAGCCCAGAAAGAAAGGGCCTCCAAGTGAGAAAGGCAGGCAGAAGAGAATTGGGAGGGCCTGGCACTCGAGACTCCCCGCAGGCTATTTGAACTCATTAGGTCCTGGAGCATCACAGGGACAAACAGTACAATGCGTCTTGTTTTCCATTAGGGAGCATTCAAATTGACTTAAAATGGGCCCCATCAGATTCTTTGAATCCTGAGCTACTTGGCAGTGTTGTGGCAATTTTAGATAGGCTTCTTTAGGCTTATTCTGGGTTCCTTAGATCTGGAAATGGCTCTTGAATATGCTCCTTGATCTCCCAATTTCACACTTAGTGCCTGGCACATAGTAGGTTCTCAGCGAAAGTAGTGTCTTCCAAAACATGTTTTTGCATCTTCTGAACACTCTTCCTGTAACTCAGGTTGCATTAGCTCCGTTTTTATTTACAGCTGTGCATAAAATCAACAACAACAGTGTTAACATTAGAATGAGTGTCATGCCAGAGGCTACTGTAGCAACTCCCTACCAAGTGCAGGGAACAGTATTTCCAAGTGCAGGGAACACTTGAGCAGAAATCTCAAGGTTGTGGTTGTTAAGTGCTCATTGTTGCTCCATGAACAACAGATCTGAACCTTGATGTATCCTGTGCCATTTCACCACCTCTGATATGCTCAAGCCTATTATAGTAATTTTGTCAATATAGCTTATTGCTATATTGATATATATAATATCTAATATATAATACCT
>NW_006399766.1:14651312-14665608 GCF_000299155.1 Elephantulus edwardii | reverse complement strand
GTCTTTTCTTCCTCTTCTGTCTTTGCACTCTTCTTGGATGATACCCTTGATATCCTCCCACAACTCATCTGGTCTTTGCTCTTTAGTGTTCAAGGCCTCAAACCTGTTCCTGAGGTTATTCTGAAATTCAGGTGGGATGAAATCAAAGTCATATTTTTGCTCCTGCGGATTTGGTTTAATTTTCCTCAGCTTCAGCTTGAACTTGCATATGAGTAGTTGGTGGTCTGTTCCACAATCAGCTCCTGGCCTAGTTTCCACAGCTGATATTGAGCTTATTGATATATATATATAGATATCATATAAATTGATATCATATATATTGATATCATATATATAGATAGATATATAGATATCTCTCTCTCTGATCCTCCACTTTTGCAAGCATCATGTCTTTTGCCAAGGACTGGCCCTTCCTGCTATCATGCCCAAAACATGTGAGATGAAGCTTCACCGTCCTTGCTTCTGAGGAGTTCCCTGGTTGCATTTCCTCCCAGACAAATGTACTTGTTTTTTTTATAGCCCATAGTATATCCGCTATTCTTCTACAACATCACAACTCAAAGGCATCCATGCCTCTTCTGTCATCCTTATTCATTGTCCAACTTTCATATGCATAGGAAGCAATTGAAAAGACCATGGCTTGAATCAGGTGCATCTTAGTCTTTAAATTGGTATCCTTGCTCTTTAACACTTTGGAGAGGTCCTTGACAGCAGATCTTCCCAATGCAATACATCTTTTGATTTCTTGGCTGCTGGTACTATGGGATGTTGACTGTGAATCTAAGTAAGATGAAATTGAGACCTCAAGGACGAGCCTGAAAACTAGCTGCTGTTTGGCTGTCGCCTATGTTTCATTACCAGGAGAGCAGGGCTCACCAAAGTTAGGTAGAAACTGTCTTTTAAAATGTATCATCAGAAAAAAACGGCAACAAACTAAATAGCATGACTCCATACCTCATGGTATAGTTTAGAAAATGATGCAGCCATTGGTGAGAAAAAAAAAAGACAGTGAGTGGGACAATCTGAAGGGAATGGACAATTATAAACTATGTGTATGACAATTAATAGCCCAGAACAGGACAAGCATTACGTAGGGAATTGTGGGAGGGGGAAGGAGGAAAGTGTGCATGAATGAATGAAACCAATCTCTTTGTTAATCTTTACTAAAATTTAAAAAAAAAATTAAAAAGACAAAATGCAAAAATGACAGTGGGGCAGTCTTTGTTTACTAAGATACAAGTGTGAATACCACCTCTTGATACTATAGCCAGCAAGCAAAGCCCACACAGCAGTCGAGACAAATGGTGCTATTTCAGATCCACCTCAGTAATCTTTTTGGCTTATATGGTGAACTTTAGATAGTTTCTCTTTATGTGGTAGTCTACAGAAAGCCAAAGGAGAATGGAGAGAGCTGGCCTCATAGCAAAACAAACAAGCAAAGCAGAGCATGAACAAACCAGAGAGTCTGCATTTCACCTCTCATAGTGTTCAAATTTTATGTGGAAAAAAACAAAACTAATGCACTCAAAAAGCACCTTGTACAATATTAGCTTGGGTATATGGCCCGTGATGCAATTTCTCAGTTGCTTGCTTTATGCACTGAACAAATCAGATAGAAAAAAAGGTTATTAAGATTATTTTGCATATTATCTGAGTTTCCTCTGAAAATAGAGAGCAGGACCCTGGCAAAGAATTGGGGGGTCAGTTTTCTTCTCAGTGCCCAAAGTCAAGCGTTTTGCATCTGGCCTCTGAAAGGTAGGCTCGATTGTGTTGAAGGGTACAATGCTGGTTCATGAAAAGGGTACATTGTTGATTCTAGCAAGTCTTGCTATCTATGGTCAGGGAGGGTCCAGAAGAAGATGGGTAGATTTCTTCTCAGAAGTATTTCTGAGGAAAAAAAACCAAACCAAAACAAAACAAAACACAAAGCCCCTCCCAATTCGTGGATATCAGTACTTTTCCTGACTGGTGGCATAATCTGTAGAGGGCTGTGCTAACTCAAAAGATGACACCTCTCTGGTGGTTCAAATCCACCAGTGGTTCCACAGGAGAAAGATAGGCAATCTCCGCTAATGCGGTTTATAGCCTCTGGAAACCCACTGGAGAGCCACCTATGAGGCTGTGACATTGAGGTTGAGGGAAATTAGACAGCATAAAGAGAGACTTTATTTGCTCTCTATAAAGTGTGAGGTAAAAAAATGGTCCATGTGGCACAGTGACGTTTTCTGTCCGAAGGCTTTAAGAGCGACACAGGAGTGCCCCCACATAATAGGCTCAGCCACAGACAGAGGCTGTGTCAACAAGCCCTCTTCTCTGCAGTCTTCTTTGGCTGGAGTCCTATCAACACACTCCCGCAGGGAGGCCTTGTTTGGGAAAGACCTTGAGTTTTGGCAAGAGTTTTGACTGACTGACTGACTAGCTGTCCCTCTACTGCTTAGTAAACGTGTTTTCAGTAAGAGAAACCTGGCTTTGTCAGGGGACTCATTTGGATGCACTAAGGTAACAATAGTAAGAAAGCAAAGAGCTTTTACTTTGTGAAACTCCCTCGCTCACGCACCTTGGTGATTGAGAAGTTGGCAGGCTGGAAAAATGTGGAGTAGAATGTGGCAGTTCCCAGCACTTGGGGATAAAAGACACAAGTACTTTTGTGTTTTGTGAAGAGTGTCATTTTTTTAAAAAAAACAAAAACCTTTTTTTAAGTAGGCATATCTAGGATGTAATTTCTTTTGAGAGTTCTCTTAAACACAGATACCTTGAAACTGTACTAGTTACATTGTGGGAGAGAAAATGCCAATGAGAGGCTGAGAGTTTTACTCCAGGGTTTGTAGTGTGCTTCCATCACTTCCTATTCAGGGGTGAGGAAAAACGATGGTTCTGAACAGTGATCTGCAATAATCATGCAGGGCACTCCTCACTTTCCAACAGTCTGACTCTAGACACTGTCGCTAAAATGGTTTTTCATTCCTGTATTTATTAAACAACTGGACACCTGACCTATACTACAGACATCCTAGTTCTGAAAGTTACAGTTTTCTCTTTCAAGCCTTGACATAAAGTAGCTCTCTTGATTTCTTTCTACATGTCCCTCACGCATTTTCCTTCATATTTTTAGCCACTGAAGAAAAAAGTTCAGGCAGAGGCGCTCAGGAACAGTGGCAAGCAATGAAAGGAAGTGCTGGTTGCACTGGGCTCCCTCAAAACTTGGTGAAGCCACAGCTGGCTGAGTTTCCCTTAACTTCCTGTTTGGGGGCTATTCGGGTCAAAAGTAGCAGTGTTTTTCCATATCAAGATATTTTGGCTTTATCCTGGAAGGCCGCAATAAATCTATCACTGGGCAGCAGGTTTTGTATATTTTATGAATGGCATCATGTGGTTTGAGTTTAATGTGGAAGGCAGTGCTCTTATAATCAACATCTGCCCCCCCCCAAGCACACACGTGCAGCTTTGGGGTCTGGTGTTGCACGAGCCTTAGAAAGTTTATGGCTCTATTTACACAATAGTGATTGCTGAGGAGGGCATTTCCTGCCAGTTAATGACTGGTTGGAAAAGGCCAACAGTCCAACATCAGGGAGAGAGGACCCTTCATTAAATGCCAGGAAGGGACCTGGGGCCGCCTAGGTTGCTTTTATCATGAAGTGGTGAGGAGAAAGTGAAACCACATTCTGCCCTTTGAAGAGCCCAAAGCTAAGTGTGGATGTGGTGCATTGCTTGGTGTGGAGAACTGAGCTGCTGTGCAGGACACAGACCAACTTCCACTTTCTCAGGTCACTGTTGTTGTGAGGTGCTGCCTGATCGAGTACAACTCATAGCAGCCCCATGAACAACAGACTTGAAGCTTGTACTATCCTGTGCTGTGTTCATCATCTCTTACACCCTTGAGTTCATTACTGTCTTCACTGTGTCAATCCATCCCATGGGAGGTGGGTATTCTTCCCTTTTACTGACTCCACCTTTCCAACATGCTGTCCCTTTCAAAGGACTATGCCCATAGGATGAGAAGCAAAGTTTCGCTATCTTTGCCTCCAAGGAGTACTCTGGCTCCACATTAGCCAAGACTTATCTGTTTGTTCTTTTGGCAGTCCCTAGGATAATTAGCACTCTTCTCCAACACCGCAACTCAAAGACACCTATTCTTCTTCTGCCATCCTTATTCCATTGTCCAGCTCTGAGATGTGTAGCAAGTGATTGAAAAGACCATTGCCGGAATCAGGTGCGCCTTAGTCTTCAAACTGACAACATTGCTCCTCAGTGTTCTGAAAAGGTCCTTGACAGCAGATTTGCCCAACACAGCATGTCTCCTGATCTCCTGACAGCTGCTACCAAAGGTGTTGCTTGTAGATTCAAGCAAGGTGGACTCATTGACAACTTCAATTCTTTCCCCACATCGATCATGATGTTGTCTGTTGGCCCTGTGGTGAGGAACTTTGTTTTCTTGATGTTGAGATGTAATCCCAGACCATAGGTAAGGTCAAGTCAGGACTTGGCAAGACAGGCATTCCTTTAGGTTATTGGCCCTGGGGCAGGGGACTAAATAAAGATGAGGGTCTTCTACTTGCCCAGTCTTTACTTCCTGGAAATGTTCGGCTTGTAAGCAGCTTCTAAAAATCTTTAAAGTGCTGTGATTGACTTTCCTAATTGGTTGACTGCTAAGAGAACAAACAGATTCATCCTGGAGAGGGTTAAACCGGGCTGCTCCTTGGAGGCAAGGATTCTGACATACTTCGGTCATGTTGTAAGGAGAGACCGGTCCTTGGAGAAGGACATCATGCTTGGAAGGGTGGAGGGCAGGCGCAGGAGGGGAAGGCCCTCTGTGAGGTGGGTTGATTCAGTGACTGGGGCAATCGGGATGAGTGTGTTGAAGGCAGTGAGATTGGCACAGGACAGAGCAGAGTTTAGAGCTGTTGTACATAGGGTCGCTATGAGTCGCAAACGACTCGACGGCACATAACAACAACAACAACAATAATAATAGTGATAATAACAACAACAGCAACAATGTCAAAGAGTGCCTTTTGCGGAAGTGATTTTGATGTGTGTAATATTAAACATTTAACCCAAGATGTTCCCAGGAAACAGTTTTGTCCCCAATGTAATTCTTGCTGACTATAGAGCAGCTGAGGTGTGAAGAGTACGACAGTGATTTAAAACCAGAGTAAGACAGAGATTGGGTTCAAATCCAGAATTCCTAACTTCCTGGCCTATGTTTCACTTCCTTAGCTTCCTAAGCCTTCAATTTGCCAAAATTGTTAAAAGTTTGTAAAAGGTAAACATCTGTTTTGAGGTTTGTAGTAGGTTCCTCCTTACAAAAGAGGTTGTGTAATCCACCTTCATCCCCAGCTCCAGGACTTGGCATGGTCCTTTACCTTGAAATTGTAATTTTGTTCATATCTTCCAGATTTGGGGAGGGAGCGGGGGCGAGGTGGACCACTAAAATACAAGCAATCACTGAAGGCAGATACCTGGATTTCTTCATGAGACTGAGTAAATCTGTCACATGCAGAACAACCCAAATATTATATTTCATTTTAGGTCTGGCAAATGTCATTATATGCTTTTTAAATATTCAGTAATCCAGAGATTACTGGTCATTACCAGTTCACAAAAGGTAAAAGGTTTTTTTGAGGTTTGAAGCACTCTACAAACATTACTGTTGTTGTTACCTGGTGACTTGAACTGATTTATAAACAACAAAAACAGTGACTGGATGAACTAAAGTAGATATGTTTCAAAATGAGATGTGCATTTTTTTTTACCTTGAACATTTTAGGCTATGCTAAAATTTTGCATGCTTAAAGACAATTTTCTGAGTAATAAAATGTATTGGGCTAATAGCAAATAAGGTTTTTCCAAGTAGAAGCCCATTGACCTGGTTATGAAGACTCATTTATAAGCAGTGGGATAGCTACTTATAAATACTAGTCCAGAAATCTTAGAAGTAGTTTGTTATAAGTTATTAAGTACTCATTCCAGCTTCTTGAAATTTTTTGTTTTGCAACCTCTTTTTAATTTTTTTAAGGTGATTCCAAAAGATATTTCAAGCTAATTCAGGTTCAGATACTATACTCTGAACTAGGAGCTGCATTGAAATTAATGATGACTTACTCTAGTATATTTTTAAGGGAGTGCTTGGTAGCCTTGTAGTAAGGAGTTATGCTGCCAACCCAAAGGCAGGTGGTTCAAATCTACCAGCTGCTCCACTGGATAAAGATGGGTAATTTTCTCCCATGTTGTTTACAGCGTCTGAAAATCTACTGGTGGGTCGCTTATTATCAACACTCCTATTATCAACACTACAACATATATTCTTTCTTTATGAAGAGCAACAACTCACTAATGCATAATGAAAGAAATTTGTTAGTTTTTGATTATCAGTTCTTTCAAACAAAATTAAATAAAATAAGAAAACATCAATATGTCTTATAATTAGGTGTTTTCAGTGAGGCTGCTATTTCAGATCTGTGTCCCTATGTACTGAGTCAGGATGTAAAATGTATTTCTTACAGTGGTTTGTTGGTCAGAAGAGGTTTAAAAGTCAATATTTTAGTGAATGTTATTTCAAACTGATTCTGAAATGTTTTTTCTCTCTTTTTATTTGAGGGGAAGGTGGTCAGAGGTGGGGGCTTTGATGCTGACATACTAAGGGATGTTGATTAAGTGTCTTGACAGTTAGGTATCTGTTTTTCAAACAGAGATAAGACATACTGCCGTAAGCATGCTGTATAGTTTAATATCTAAGGTGTTTTGTAATCTTGAGGGGAGACACTTGAAGCAAGTATTATATATTTACTAAATGGTAGGATTAGAACACAGTACACAGAAAAAAACTAAGGACAGCAAAAAAGTGCGTGTGTGTATATATGTATATTTCATATTTTATACCATGTATTATTTTTTAAGTGCGAATCTTGGGATCAGTTGCAAAATTTTTTAAGTGGCAAATGAAATGGGGTAAACATTTATATGGTACAGAAAACCAGCTTATTTTAGAATGCAAGTTGAAAGGAGCTCAAAATCTGCTTTTGGGTTTTACAGATGGCTAAAGGTGGGGAGAGGGAGAAATCACAGGGTCCCAAGGTTTGGTAGGTGGAGAGAGGGGGCAAAAAGAAAAAAACAAACAGCCAAAACCCAAACCAAACATAATGTACATGAATAAAACACAGTGTGAATAATTTGCTGTATGCAAGCTAATAAAAAAATTAAATAAAGTGTTATATCAAAAGAGCATAGATGTGAAAAAAGAAAACATTTGCTTCATAAATAAGCACACATTGAATGAAAACCTGTAGTGAACAAAGGCCCACATTAAAATGAATTTTAAAATGTAAACAGTGTGGATAGGGGACATAAGCTGAAAGTCTGTTCAATATGCCTATGATATTTGTGGGGATGATGATACAGTTAAAGGAAACAATAACCACATGGCCTTTCTAATCCTTTTTCCCCCCTGAATTTTTATTATAATGATAAACACAAACCTCCAATTATTTTTTGTAGTTTTGGGACTTAAGCCAGATAGTAGTAAAAAGACTGACTCACGTGACAAGATATGAGTAAGTGCTGAGGGAAGTCTGTTAGGAGACTGGGAACATCCTTAGATTCCTGGAGAGTTTTGTGCACATTCTTTGTAACTGACTAGTTGCAGTAGAGGAAGGGAATCTTGGTTTCTGCAGTCCTATTGCATCCCACAGAGAGCTCTGCTGTCCTAGTGGGTAAGGAGTTGTGCTGCCAACCCATTGACAAACCCACCAGATGCTTTGCTGGAGAAAGATGAGCATTTGCCTCTCATGCATTTACTGCCTCTGAAAACCCTCATGGAGGGTCAGCTATGAGTTGGTTCCAACTCAGTGGCACCTAACAGTAGCACTGCATCTCATGTAGAATGGTATGGACTTTGACTTTTACTCCATCCCTAGATCCCGCCCAGTGCCTTTATGTCCCGTTCTGTTGTGGAAGCCTTTACTTTATTCCCAAATGTCTTTTCCTGGGTATGTTCTTTTAAAGCCTTTAAACACCACTGTTTTCTCAACTCTGAGAAATAGACGTGCAATTAGACTTCTAATCACAGATGTTTAAATGTTCGATGTAAGTTACTGCTCTAAAAAGAAAAATGCCCTCTCAGCTCTAATGAGCTGGTAACTCTGTAATCGTAAATATATTCTTATCTCTCTCTCATGTCAAACCTTGTCAGACTAGAAGAAGGCTTCCACTTGGAATGGCGGTGCAATTAGCAATCACTTTATGAGATGAGATGTAAAACAAATTAAGCATCATAATAATAAAGAATTATACCATCATGCAAAAAAAAAATGTTACAGTCATTACTCCATTCATGGCGATAAAAACTGGAAATTGCTAAGGGGTGAGGGTGAGTATACACACTTCCACATCCTGGGAGTGACAGATTTAAACTATTTCTCATTCTCTTTGTTAAGTGCTGTTTAGACAGCCGCAAGCTGTATGTCTTAAGGCCAAAGGATGCCTTTGCCTATGGCATCCACTTCACTATACACAGTGTTTACAAATACTTAGGTGTGAGTGGGTTGAGTGTGAGTTATTCAAGATTTTCAGCTTACAGCATGTGGTTGGTTGTGTGTTTTAAGAAAACAAGATTAGCCAATGCTTTGGGGAGTCAGCTACTTCTGTCACATTAGCCCTCTGGACTTTCGGTTGTGGAATACTTGGTAAATTAACACCGGTAAGCAAAAGCTATGTGAGAAGGGGCATTAAAATCAACAAACCCCCAACTTGTCATTCATTTCACACAGCATTTGAGCTTTTCATAGTCTATTGGACAAATATTATGAGATCTTGTGTAACATACTTAAAAATTATATTTGAAACTTTAACCTTTTCATGACAGAATTATTCTCTGTTTTGAATGTTCTGTTTGTACTATGTGTTTTCTGTAATGGAACCCAGCAAAATCAAATTGTGTCAATTTTAACTCACAGTGACCCTGTAAAACGGAGTGGTGGGGGTGTTGTTGTAGACCGTTGAGTTCGAACCTACCTATAGCTGATGCTCTGGTGGGTTTTAGAGGCAATAATCACACAGGAGGAGATTTCCCATCCTTCTCCCATGTGTAAGAAAGACAGAGTAACTGCCCTGAAGGTTTCCGAAGTCACAAATCTTTATGGAAGCCAGCAGCGTATCTGGTTGAGTCAAACCACCAATTTTTTCGGTAGCAGCCAATTTATAATCACCATGTCACCAGGATTCCTTCAGTAATGGAAGACATGCTGAAATCAAAGGGACATTTTGAAATGTCCCTTTAAGGATTTTTTTACATGATTCTAAGGGACTCATATGTCCCACGAGGACTCAAGTGGTAGGGTTGGAATGAGACTCATTTCATCAGATTGGCACAGTTATACTCGGTGGTAAAATGTACCACAACTGGAATGGCAGTTTCTCAAGAAACCTGAAGGGCTGACAGTGTTGGTAGGTGATAGATACCTTACAAGTCACATGAGAGTGAAGGTATACACAGGACTCAAGGCCTGTGTCAGGTGACTTGGTTTGTCATGCGTGCAAATTTGTCATAGGGAGCAATGGGGCGGTGGGGACGAGCATTCTTCTAGAAAAGAAGGAAAGGGAGTTGCCAGGTTTGTTAGCTTTTTCCCTCGACTGTCACTTGCATCACATAGCTCATGTCTGAGAACCCTGTTGGCCAGAAGAAAGTGCAGATGTTGATATTTGCTGTTGACAAAACCGGTAAAGGGAGACAAACTCTTTGTTGGAAAAAATTACAACTGTAAGGACTGACAGGAGGACGGTCGGCTGTAAAGAAAACACAAGCTTGATCACGTCAGCTGTGGAAGAGGAGCTCTGACTGATACTTTTCTTCATCCTGAATATTGACTCCACAAACAGACAACGCGGTGGAAATGGCAGTTTTGTTTGCTTTTGAAATGAAAAGAAGTTGGATTTCTTTGTACAAGAACTCAGACATCCCAAAGTTTGTATACTTAGCTTTCTAGAACAGGACACATTACCCTTATACAAGAACTCAGACATCCCAAAGTTTGTATACTTAGCTTTCTTGAACAGGACACATTCAAGGGATTAAGAAGTCAGGAAACCCAATTGACAAGCATTGCTTCTGTATTGTTAAGAGTCCGCTTCTGGTTTGCTTTGTGTGAAACACATTCTGCCATCTGGTTGATGCTGACTCATAGATCCATAGAGTGGTACCGCCTCATGGGATTTTCTTGGCTGCAGCCTTTATGACAGCACCTCACCGGGCCATTTATTCTCCAACACTGCTGGGTGCCCTGGTGGTGCAACAACATGTCAGGCTGCTACTGATAAGGCCAGTAGTTTGAATCTAGCAGCCAGTCTTTGAGAGAAAGATGGGCAGTCTCCTTTAGTAAATGTTTACAGCCTTGGAAACTCAATGTCGACTTGCTGTGAGTCAGAATGGACTCAATGGCAATAGATTAGATAGGTCACTGCTCAACCAGTGCAAATAGTCAACCTTTAAGTTAGTCATAGAACATTTATGGCAGCCAAGAATCTTCTTGGGTATAAATGCCACCTCCTCCTGCCTCCCAGTAAGTGCATACCTCTGCTGTTGAGTTTGTTCTGATTCAGTAGTCCTCTGTCAGGTAACAAAGGCTTCACAGGAGGAGACTGCCTTGTTTTCTTCCACGGAGCTGATGGTGGATTCAAACTGCCAGCCTTAGAGTTAATATGCACAATGCCACCAAGGCCACGTAAGCTCTTTGGGATTGGAGAGTAGCCTTAACACTTTCTTACACTGGCAGACTCAAGTGAGGAGCCAGAGAAGCTCTTAAGGCAGCTCTGGGGTGGCAAGGGAACCTGCGTTTATAACCACCTTCACCTCCAGGAATGTATTAAACCTTTAAATCAATCTTAATATCTGTAGGCACAATTTATATATAGGAATAAAATTTGAACCTCCGTTTTCACATCCAGTAAAAATGTCCTATAATAGGTGTTTATTCAGAGTCAACTGACATTTATTGAACAATTACTGTGTGCCAGATGCTCTGCTAGGTGCTTTCATTTTGTTATGACAAAATTTCCTCTAGTTATAAAATACACTTGGCTTAAGCCAGGCTAATCCTCTTTTTGGCATCTAATAGATACAAGTCTAAGTATGTCATCTTCAAGTCTTTATGCAATTTACACACAACACCTTCTCCCTCGAGCACCCCCCCCAAGAACAAAGGTCATGTGGTCATTTCTTTGCTCTGTATGAATGCCTCTGAATTGTGGTGGTAGTGAAGAATATGGAATATACTATGGACTGTCAAAAAAATACACCAGTCTGTCTTGGAAGACTTCTAGCCAGAATTTTCCTTAGAAGCATTGACAGTGAGACTTTTTCTCACTGAAGGAGCCAGGCCCTGGAAAAAGGACATCTTGCTTGGAAAGGGAGAGCGTCAAAGGAAACGAAGACCCTCAATGAATTGGATTGACACAGTGATGTCAACAGCGGTCTTAAGAGGACGGCACGAAATCAGGCTGGATTTTTGTACCACTGTGCATTGGGTCCCTGTGGGTTGGAACGGACTTAATAGCAACACATTTGCATTTTTTGTAGTTCATTTTTTAGATACTGACATTGCTCTTGTGTAGGAACCATCTTATGAGCCAGGACCTACCTCTTTCATTAGCGAACATATTTCTTTACATATAAGTCAAAGTCAGTCTGAAACTCTTTCCTATTTGGATAGAACTCTAGGCTAGTTCAGTTATCTTCTGGTATTGCAGTAGAGTAAGGAAGATCAGGAGAAAATGCTTGAGAGGCACACAAAGAGTGGTGAATCAGGAGTTTGAAATGATGTTAAGTGAAAAGGTTGGTGCAACAGCCATGTTCCCCCCCAAAAAATGTTGTTCCAAGTTAGCATATACTTGTGCAAAATATAGAGGAAAATCACAGAGTGAGACTTTGGGAGACAGTGGCCAAGGAGAGCAAGAGAGGAATCTTGTGCATGTGTTGCAAAGGCAAAGGGACATTTTCTAGAATAGAGAGGCCGTACACAAACACGACAGAGATTATGAACATTGGTGCGACTGAGGTTTTGCACTTTAGCAGGCCTTTGTTAGCCTTGAGAGAGGAGGAGTAAGTTTACAGTGGGTTGAGGAATAAAGGACGTTGGGAAATGTGATAATTACTCTTTTTCAGAAATTTGATGATTAAGGCTGGAGAATGTTGATAACTTCATAAGGAAATAAGCCCAAGGGACAGAAAGATCTTGTTGGTATTGTTTCCAAGGGATTCTGAGTGACTTAAGGAACTCTGGTGACATAGTGGGAAAGGTATTGCACTGCTAACCAAAAGTTTGGCAGTTCAAAGGCTTCAACCTCTGGGGGAGAACAGGAACAATCTTCTCAAACGATTCACAGCGTTAAGTGATCTCCTCTTGTAAAGGTGGATAAGCACAGAAACCTGATGGAGGGTGATTATGGATTGGAACCAATTCAATAGCAGTAGCTTTGGGTTTTTCTCAGGAGTCACTTGCAGATGCATAGAAGCTGATATGAGGAACTCACTCACTCCCTGCCACCTAGTCAGTGCCCATTCTTGGCCATGCCCCACCAGCTTTCCCAGTCTGTTAACAGGAGCTCCCCGTCGATCTTTTCTCCTCCCAGCTGCTGGTGGATTCAAACCCCAGAGACAAGCACCCTTTAGATAATTAGCAGAACTCACCAGGGACACCACCACCAGAGCTCCCTGAGAAGGGAGTAGTGGTGAAACAGACTTTGATCTTTGATATCACTCTGAATTACTACACGGAGAATATAAGAACTCTGTAAGTAGGTAAATAGATGATGACTCTGCTTGCCCAGCTTCTCTTGTCAATATGCATAGTGTTGTTTGTGCCGTGTGAATAAGTAATCTCAGCAGAACTCTGGTGAGCCAAAATGGTGCATTCTGTTTTGCTGTTAATATGTAACATGAAGAGCTCTGTTGGCCAAGTGGCAAGTAGCTGTGCTGCAATTCCGAATATACAAGATTAAATTGGGGTAAAAGACCTGGAATAGGCTTGAATTCATTGCCCCCAAAAGGGCTCTGAGGTGGTCAAATTGATGTGATCAGTTGCTGCTGTTTTTATGTGCCATCGGGTCACTTGCGACTCATAGCGACCCTATTGAACCCTGCCCTATCTTGAGCCAACTTATTGTATCTGACTCACCTACCCCCATTATCCTAGTCACTGAGCCAATCCATCTCATCCAAGGTCTTCTCTCTTGCACTGTCCCTCCATCCTCCCAAGCATGATGTCCCTCTCCAAGGAGCCATCTGATTTCACCCTTTCTAGGATGAACATGCTTGTTCTCCCGGCAGTCCATGGTATATTCAATACTCTTCTCCAGCACCACAGGTCAAAGGCATTGATTCTTCTATCATCCTTAGTCACTGTTCATCTCTCTGAAAGACCATGGCCTGGATAAGGCACGCCTAAGTCTTTAGAATGGCATGATTGCTCTTCAGTGTGCTGGAGAAGAGTCTTGTCTCTTCCACTTTCCTCCTCTGATTTTTTTCTGTCTCTCTATCCTCTTTCTCTCACCCACTGACATTTAGTCATCACTTTTGGGAAGTAAAGAACTTGATTTAATACCCGAAAAAACAGCACCCCCTCAACCCCCCAATGTACATTAATTTAAAAATATCTTGAAATTTAGCTACAATAGCAGATAAGATTGTCATCAAATGACATCAGAGAAAGATGGGGTGTGTGTGTGTGTGTGTGTGTGTGTGTGTGCCACCAGATTGAAACTAACCCATAGCCAAACCTCTGGTGGGATTGTCCATCTTTCTCCCCCAGAGCAGCTGGTGGATTCAAACCACATGCCTTTGGGATCGCAGCACAGCTTCTTACCACTAAGCTGCCAGAGTTCCCTATATTGTTGTTATTAGCCATGCTAAAGATCTAGTGCAAATTTGACTATTCTGTAGCTCAGACTCAATGAAAATGAAAGGTGAGAAAAATAAAAATATATAATGGAAGATTAGAATGTAGAAAGTAGCTACTACACTCTAATCTTCTATTGCATAATTCTTAAATAGTTAATTATATATTTATAGTTAAACTGACTGGAAGATATTTGTTCCCATTCCAAAGAAGGGTGACCCAACTGAGAGCAGAAACTACAGAACAGTATCATTGATTTCACATGCAAGCAAGAGTCTACTGAAGATTATCCAAAAACGACTGGAACAGCACGTCAGCAGAGAACTGCCAGAAGTCCAGGCTGGGTTTAGAAGGGGTCGTGCTACTAGGGATATTGTAGTTGATGTTAGATGGATCTTAGCTGAAAGCAG
>NW_006399766.1:14641838-14650296 GCF_000299155.1 Elephantulus edwardii | reverse complement strand
TTGATTCAGTGACTGGGGTAATCGGGATGGGTGTGTCAGAGGCAATGTGATTGGCACAGGATAGAGCAGGGTTTAGGGCTGTTGTACATAGGGTCGCTATGAGTCGCAAACGACTCGACGGCACATAACAACAAGAAGAAGAACATAGTTAAACTATATATTTCCATTATGTATTTTAAGTAGAATGTAACACCTTTGCTGTCTGATTTGCCTTTAGAATAAGATTCAGTGACTTTCCTTCATGAAGTTAGAAATTCTAACATGGGGCAGCATGTGTGTTGCATCCGACAACTTCTGTTTTTCTTGGATTTTATCCTTTGACATGTAATTAAAAAAGAACCTCTGGTCCAGATTCAATCCCCAATCTCTCCAGTCTTTCTTCTCTAAGAACATATTTTTCTCCTCTTTTGAGAAGTTGATGGTTATTATTTCAAACTCTCTTCAACTTAAATAGGATATTTAAGCTTGAGGTTGATTTCTAGCCAAAAAAAGAAAGTGTTGCTGCTTTGAGATTTTGTAAATTCCTTTTTACTCTAAAGAGGGAAATGGTGCGAGTTTAGTTACATGTTGAAATACTTTCAGACTTTCAAGTTATTGCCGAGTTATTGCACCAGCCTTTTTCAAACTGTTTCTTTTGCCACAGGTTGGAATGGGGGGACATTTCTTTTTTTTTTCTTTTTTTGGTGCCATGACTCGGATACAAACTGAGCATTTCTTAGGTAGATTACCTAGGAATTGATGTTTGAAACCAATGCCACATTTCTAAGCATTAAATTGCATTAAAGCTGTGTGTTTAACATCAGCTTTAAAAAAATACTGGTTCTTAATATTTCAAACACTACTGGCCAATAAGAATTGGTGAATATTTCATGAATGAGAAGCAACAGATTTGAATGACCTCTTCATGCAAAGAGACTACACTGCACAAACTCAGAAGTGATTTATAACAAATTATCCCTTTCACCTTAGGGAAAATATTTGTCAAATGCATTTCTAATATAACTCTGGAAATCTAGCTTCTAATTTGCTTATGATTTCTAGTTTCCTTTTGTTCCCTTTCCCTTGTACAAGTGTGCTAGGTGTTGGGCTCCTGACAGGAAGGTTGGTAATTCAAATCCACCATCTTCTCTGCAGGAAAAAACACAACATGGAGGGGCACCGTGAGTTGGAATTGACTTTCCCCCTCCCTGATTTTAGAGTCTTACTAAGATATGCATCTGTTTACTTGATAATTTAAAGTATTGAAAAGGAGACGTTCAAGTGGTTGTTGTCAATGAAGGCTATTGTTTTGAAGGAATCAAATGGTTCAGCTATCAAGTTGGGAAGTCTGTGTATCCCAGTTTAATCTGCTATCGCCTCAAAGGTCTTATTCCTTATTACCAATTAACTACACCTCATAAGGTCTCTGCCTTCTTCTTGGGTCTGCTCTCTGATATATATTATTATGTGATTCTTTATTGATTTCAATAAAAATAAAATGAATTGAATTACTACCTTCAGTAAATAATGTGGATTACTATTTGCTCTGTGAAATGATTTTTTTTATGAGTCTAACACATTGAAATGAAAAGCATCAAAATGGGAAATAGAAAAAACAAATCTGGCTAGTTGTTGATTGTTTTGTTGTGGGTTTTTTTACTCCCCTCAAAAGTCTTCCCTGCATTATATTTTATTTTGAGGGGGAAGGAGGATGATTAATATTGTAATAAATACTGAAGAAATGACAGCTTGTTTGTTAAGCTTGAAGTGGAAAAATTCTACCCAGGAGGACAAAAGTGAGTAATGAGAGAGTATTTCCAAACATACCTCTCTTAAAATGGCTTTTCGGTAAAAGCTTTTGCCTCCTCCTCAGCTCAGCTGCATTAAATTGAGAGGAGCATTTACTTTAGAATGCCAAGTACCTTGTCTTTGTCAAAGCTAAAGAAGCCTGGTTTTGTGGGACTTGCGTTGCCTTCTTAGCGCAATAGTTATTCACATATTCTGATTCAAACTCCACTTGATTTCTTTTGAGTATGTTCATCACCAGAACTCCCACTTGTTCCAAAAGGCACGCTTACATTTCGGCCTTTAACCTCAGTGCCTGGCACCTCAGTCCTCCTGTTTATCCATATTGACATCCAAAGGTCTATATCATTTCTTTCTTGGTTGGTGGGGAAGTCTATTTCATTTCCCCTAGTATTCAAGAGGATAATCATATCCTTATTATGTGAAGAGTAGTTGGCAAAAAAACGGGGGGAGGGAGCAGTTCATCTGGCTGTAGTAAACCAGCTACACGCACAAAAAGTAAACCTAAAAAAAAAATAATACATGGGGAAAGGTCAGAGACACAGGTTGTGACTTTTGCTCTTGACCTTTACAGAATCTCAACCCTGGCATTCTTCCAAAACTATCTTTGCCCAGTAAATCACTGTATCTATAACCTTGAGAGATTGCTTCAGCAGCAAAACATGGTTGATATTTTGTCTTCTTTTTGTTTTAAGAGCATAAAGACCTTATATTTATTATGGGTTTATAATAGGGCACCCTAGTTCCCAAGTGACCCACCAGTATATAGACTATTCACTCTTAAAATTTATGTAGAGATTGCAGTTGTCTTATAGTAGAGATTGCAGTTGTCTTATAGATACATAGTAGCTGTATATCTTTTTCAGTTGTCCATTCCCATGTAATGCCTGATCTGAAATAAACAAGTTAATTGTAACTTTAAATTGTTATTACTGTGTATCATTGAGTTGATTTCAACTCATAGCCACTCTATAGAAACACCAGATCGTCATGTCTTTTCTCCCTCAGAGCCTCTGCAAAGGGTTTGAATTACCTATCTTTGGTTAGCAGCTGAACACTTAACCATTGAGCTACCAGAACTCCTTATTTCATTTATCCTTGTTGTTGTTAGGTGTCATTGAGTCGATCCTATGAACAACAGATTGGAACCCTGCCCTATCCTGTGCCATCCTCATCATCTAACATACTCAAGCCCATTGCTGAAGTCAACATGCCAATCTATCTCATTGGGGGGGGTGTCTTCCTCTCCTTCACTGGCCTTCCATCTTGCCAAGCATAATGTCCCTTTCCAAGGAATAGCCTTACTTAGATACATTTTCAAAATATGAAAGACAAAGCTTCATCATCTTTGCCTCCAACGACACTTTGGCGGGACCTTTCAAAATGCATTGATGTCAGTTTGAAACTAAGGTGCATCTGATTCGGGCCATGGTCTTCTCAATCAATTACTATGCATCAGAGGTGGACATTGAGTAAGGATGATAGAAGAAGAAATTACTCGAATGAGTTGTGGTGCTGAAGAAGAGTACTGAATTAACTTACCCTTCGTAAAAGTTAGAAAAAAAAATATATATATATAATCTTTTCTGTTAATGTTGTTGTTAGGGGCTACAAGTTGACTACAACTCATAGCAAATCTGTGAGAAAGAAATGGAAACCTTATCCTATTAATAATATGGTAGCGTCATGATCTCCACCATACTTGAGCCCCTTGTTATAATTCATCTTGTTGAGAGTGTTCCTCTCTTTTTGTTGACTCTCTACTTGCCCCTCCTGAAAACGTTTCTAAAATATGTGACAAAGTTTCACCATCCTTGCCTCTCAGGAGCATCCTGGATGCACCAGGATAGATATGTTTGTCCTTTGGCAGTTCATGGTATAATCAATACTTTGCCAACAACACAATTCAAAAAGAACTGTTCTTCTTTGGTCTTCTGTATTCCTTGGCCTACTTTCAGATATATAGGGAGCAATGGAAAATACCATGGCTTGGGTCAGGTACACCTTAGTCTTTAAACTGACATCCTTGCTCTCCAGCACTTTGGACAGGTCTTTTACAGCATATTTGCCCAGTGTAACACGTCTTTTGATTTCTTGACTGCTGCTACTGTGAGTGTTCATTGTGGATCCAAGTAAAATTAAATCATTGACAACTTCAATCTTTTTTCCATTTATCATGATAGAAACCTTAGACATTGAAAACACTAACTAACATTAAGTAACATTTTTATAAAAACATAAGCTTCACAATACCAAGAGCCAGATTTGACTTTCAGAACAGATGTAACTCTTTCATACTAAGATATTAAGATACTACTAAGAATTAACAGGACAAGATCATGTGCTTTTGCCTTCTTTTCTAATAGTAACAGCTACTGTTTATTCAGCACTTGGTATTTGCCAGATGCTGTGGTAAGTACTTTACACTCATCATCTCCTTGACTCCTAACAGCAACTCTCTGAACTTAATGTTATTATTTATCTCCTTTTTACAGATGGGAAATCTGAGGCTCAGACAGATTGTATAGCTTACTAAAATACACTCTTGCTAGTTAGTTAACCGCAGTGTCAAGACTTGAACTTGTCTTTTTAACTCCAAAGTCTGTGCTTATCATCCCATTATTTCTGAGGATTTTTTATGGATATATCAAAAGACCTTGATTTGGAACTTGAATTTTCTACCTGTTTCTTTTGCTAGAAATTAGCTACTAGAATTGAGTCCTAGATAAAGATAGTGCTGCTTGAATGAAGTAAACATCTGGGATGGCCAGATGTTGCTGGCTGTATACACTTCACTTCCGAGTTATAGAACCATAAAGTGTTAGAACTAGAGAGGGGAAGTCATCATTCAATTAACAATGCACTTGTGTAATAAAAGTCTATTCTGCACAATATTGTCAGTAACAATTACTCTGAATGTTTCCGACATTGGAAACTTATAGTATGGTGGGATTTAAATAACTGTAGTTGATGATCTTTTTATATAATCTTTTCTTGAGATGATTTTCCTGAAAAGTGTGCTGAATACCTAGAGCTTAGAAAACACATGTTTTCAATCCCAGATTGGCTTTTCCTCTGGCCTGGTTATATATTTGTGAAGAGTGACAGTGGACTGGAATCTGTGACCTTTCTGGGGAAAGTTGATTTCTTACCTGGAGACCCCCCCACTGACATCTGTGTTTTAGCGGTGCTGCCTTTATTGATTGCATCATGATCTGGGTATCCCACCCTGTGACCTTACACATAGACCAAGTCTTTGTTCTCTCTGAATCTAGCTCAATGTTGCATATAACAGATGTCCTTCCACCGGCTTAGTAAGTATTTATTGATAAGACATATATAAGCTACTGAGCCAAACACTGGCCACACTGTAAGACCTGCTTTCAAGGATTTCAGTTGTAGGCAGACAACTAAGCAGAAGTTTAAACACAATGTAACAAATGCTGAGATCACATGCTTGAAGGGATGCGGGTAGGCCCAGCTGATAAGTATCTGTGCTCTTCTCCCCTCTGCCTTTGAACATACACTAACATCCACTAACAAGGAGCTCACTTTTTATCAAGACATTCAGATTTGTTTTTATGTATTTTGACATCATATCAAGACAGAAAATGCAATTCCGTATTTTATTTGAAAAGAACTTGTTAGTCATTTCTTAGCTGTTTTGAGAAATCATCTGTTAATTGAACTTCAAACAAAACCTGACAATTTTTTTAGAAAACACTTGAGTTCTTTATCTACCAAAATCCCTGGTCCTCAGCTAAAAATATGAGGTTACCTTGGTGCACTTTTGTGTCATAACAGGTTTTGTGATAGTTAGGAGCCATTAAGTCGACAACAACTCATAATGATCCTGTGAACGTAGGTTTGGACCTTGTGCTATCCTGTGCTGCCCTCACAATCTCCAGCATGCACATTGGTGCATCACTGTCTGTCAGTCTACCATCGTGAGGGTCTTCTATCTTTCTCCAACGCTGTGCCTTTCACAGTGTACTATCTTTTTCCAAAGACTCCCTCTCTTGATAACATGCCCAAAGTATGTGAGTCAAAGTTTCACCATCCTTGTCTCTAAGAAGAACTCTGGTTGCACTTCTTTTTAGGCCGGCTTTGTTTTTTTTTTTCTTTTGGCAATCCTTGGGATATTCCGTACTCTTCTCCAATACCACAATCCAAAAGCCTCCATTTTTCTGTCTTTCTTTGTTATTATCCAACTGGCAGATGCATGTGTTGTTAGGTGCCATTGAGTTGAGTACGACCCATAGTAATCTTATAATCAGTTGATCAGAACCCTGTCCTATCCTGGTCTATCCGCACCGTCTCTGACATCTTGAGCTTCATCGCGCCAGTCACTGTGTTAATCCATCTCGTTAGGGATTTTCCTCTTTGACCAATCCTCTACCTTTCCAAGCATGATGTCACTCTCCAGTGAGTAGACTCCTCTCCTAGCAACATGCCCAAAGTAGGGGAGACAAAGTTTCACTATCTTTGGCTCTAAGGAGCACTCTGGCTGCACATTCTCCAGGACATACCTGTTCTTTTGGCGGTCCATGGGATATTCAGTGCTCTTCTTGAACACCACAACTCAGAGAAATCAATTCTTTTTCCATCATTCTTAGTCATTGTTCAGCTCTCAAATGTATAGTAAGTGACTGAAAAGACCATAGCCTGAGTCAGGTGCACTTTAGTTTTCAAATTGATGTCATCACTCCTCAGTAATGTGGAGAGGTCCTTGATTGCAGACTTTCCTAATACAAAATGTCTCCTGATCTGCTGACTGCTGGTACCAAGTGTTGATTGTGGATCCAAATAAGAGGAATTTATTCACAGTTAGGTTCTTTTCTTCATCTATTGTGATGTTGCCTGAGAGATTTTGTTTTCTTGACATTGAGATGTAATCCATTTTGAAGTGTGCATTCTTTGATCTTATGCAACAAGCACTTCAAGTCTTCCTCACTTTCAGCAGGCAAGGTTGTGTCATCTGCATAACGCAGGCTGTTGAATCTTCCTCTGATTCTGAATTCTGATACATATGAAGCAATTGTACAGAGTAGGAATTGGCGGTAAGGACTCTGCAGTTTGCTCGTGGCTCAACTACTTGTTGACAACATGATCTTGAGCCAATTTCCTTAATCATGTGTGTCTCAGTTCCTCATTTGTAAAATAGGAATGATAATAATACCAACCTCAGAGAATTGCTATGGAAATGCTAAGAACAGTGTCTGAAACAGTGAACACAGCCTACAGTTTTCCATTTTCTATCCACTTGCAATGTCGTGCTTTATTTATCTGCTTTGATTCTCATCAGTCATACATTGCCATCTTCAAATGCCATTCTAATCATTGGAAACTGATGAGAAAGTTCCCCTTTTTTGCACTCTGGAGTTCCTCAGGACTTTTCAGGACAAAAGCCAAGTCAGTTCTTTAATATCTACTTGGAAATGAGAAACCAGCTGTGATATTCCATCCTGCTCTTACCAGTTAGCCTGATAAAAATATCTGCAGCTTGAATATCATTCATGTCAAGAAATCAGTACTTTTACAATGCTTAATGTATAATTAAAAGTTTCCAAGAAATAAGACATACATATACTCTCTTACCTCATTGGTGCCATTTTCTTGTAATTTGCCTCATCCTGCTGGTGGCTTAGTGATCAAGGAATTGCAGTGCCAATCTAAAGGCATGAGTTTGAATCCACCAGTTTGTTCTGTGGGAGAAAGATGGGTAATCTCCTCTCAAGCACTTGACAACCTCTCAACACCTGCTGGATGGGCAGCTACGAGTTGGTTCTGCCTCCACGACAGTGACTGAATGACTGTAGCACCACCAGCTGTGTGATATCTGCTGCCCATGTTTAGGGCACAGGTCAGTGGTGCCTTTCAGTCTTCTGTTGCTGATAGGTGTTTGGGGCAATGTGTAAGCATTTAGCCATTCAAAGTTGGCCAGGTTGAGTTCTTCCAGGTCATCTGTCAGTCTGACAATGCTTTGAATGGTGGTACTCACAAAGATTATTGAATATGCCATGGACTACCCAGTACCAAGGCAAGCAGTTCAAATCCACTGGCTGCTCTGTGGGAGAAAGATGGGCAGTCTCCTCCCATGAGATTTACAGCTCTGAAAACCCACTGGAAGGTCAGCAATGAGTCAGTTTCTACTCAATAGCGTTGAGTTTTCGTTTTCGTGTGGCCCAAAGAACAAATAAATCTGTCTTGGAAGAGGAGCAGCCAGAGTGATCGTTAGAGATGAAAATGGCGAGATTTTATCTCACATACTTTGCACATGGTGTCAGGAGAGGCCAGTCCTTGGAAAAAGACATCATGGTCGGAAAGAATGAAAGTCACAGAAGTAGAATACTTCTCAAAAATATAAACTGATACGGTGGCTTCAGCAATGAATGGCTTCTAGTCAGAAAAAGATTGGGCAAGGTTTTGATCTGTTGAACTCTGGGTCATTGTGATTCACAGTCGACTGAGTTGCCCCTGTTTTTGTTGTTGTTATGTGCCATCGAGTCAGCTGTGACTCAGAGCGACCCTATGTACACAGCTCTGAGCCCTGCCCTATCCTGAGCCAGTCTGACTCCGACATATGTAATCCCATTGCCCCAGTTCCTCTCCTGCACTTCCCCTCCACCCTTCCAAGCATGATGTCCTTCTCCAAGGACTGGTCCCTTCTGGC
>NW_006399766.1:14634496-14641136 GCF_000299155.1 Elephantulus edwardii | reverse complement strand
TGCTCTGTTCTGATGACTGCCTCTGGTCCAAGTATAGGTTTCGCATGGTATCTGTTTTGGTTTTGGGTGTTTGTTGTGGTGGTGTTTTGTTTTGTTTTTGCCTCAGTATAGGTGCTGTTTCATATCTCTTATTTCTAAAACAGTGATGATACATTAGTCATCCCCCCCCCAGGATTAAACACAGGCAGGAAGAGTTGAAAATGGAGGAAAGAAGAGAGGAAGACTTTGGGTCATACAGTAGAAGCCTGGTGGGACAATATGCTAGACTAAATACTGTCCACAGACGGTTGATTTTGTTATTTCAACTATGTGGACCAAGTTGTCAAAATGTTTCCATCACTGTGTTTAGGTTACAATTTTATCTTTGTGTGTTTCCATCACTGTGTTTAGATTACAGTTTTATCTTTGTGGTAAGGAGTTGCACTGCCAATCCAAAGGACACAATTTGAGTCTACCAGCTGCTCCTTGGGACAAAGTTGGGCAATCTTACTTACTGCCTTTGAAAATCCACTGGAGAGTCAAGTCAGAATTGGCTCCAACTCAATGGTGCATAACAACAACATTAAAAGTGAACATGTTCATCTTCCCACCTAGAAATCTTCCTCAGTAGCAATAAGCATTCATTCATAAGGTTGTTAATTTTTTTAAAAAATATTATTATTATTAATTTTAATGCAAATATACAGAGACTTTGGATTTCCATTCATTCATTGTTGTACTTTTGTCCCTGCCCACCTCTCCCCGTCATGTTGCTCTTCTCTTTGAAAAGTAAAAGAAAAATTCTTTCATTGTTATACAATCTCACCCCCCAAGTCCACTCCACTACACAGCCTTCGTTCTGGACTCCTGTCATGACAATAATACCTAATCGCATATCCCTTTTAAATAGTTCTCTCCTTCATCTGTTTCAATGCAGTATACATGATTCTATCTCATAGTTGGTTTTTTAATTATTTTTTAAAATAGGGCAAAGTTCCCTTAAATGCTTAGACATTTAAGTTGTGTTTAGAAATTTATCAACTGCTAGTCCTTACAACCTAGTTTAATTTTCTCTAGAGACCATCGTGTCTTCAATGACAAACTCTCTAGAGCCTGTTCTAAGATAAACAGAAGCAGCGATAACTGCTCCTTTTGTATTTACATTATGTTGATGTGGCCGTTAGCCATATCTTAGACTTAGGAGAGCTCTACTTCTCCCTGGGAATCCAAATTATGTTCTTTCCCAATTGGCTCCCTAGAAAAATCTACGCTTCCCTCTTGATCATTGACTCAAGTCCAGCCAACCTCTTGTACATCCGTTCATATTGTGTATATAAACATGTTGAGGGGTCCGAACATGTGGTATGTGGAAGCAAGCACCTAGTACAAAGTTGCAGCATGGTAAGTAGGATGCATCATTATGGCAGATTACAATACTCACTGTCGTTTTCCACATATAACGTATTGCGATGGGAAAGTCTGCTGTTAGGGACCTCTCTAAAGTACTCAAGAGCAACGGTGTCTCTTTGGAGACAAAGGTGCGCCTGATACAGGCCATGGTCTTTGCAATCACTTGTTATACATCAGAGAGCTGGACAGTGACTAGGGAGGACAGAAGGAGAATTGATGCCTTTGAGCTGTGGTGCTGGAGAAGAGTATTGAATGTACCCTGGACTGCCAAGAAAACAAACAGATTCATCCTAGAGAGGGTTAAACCAGGCTACTCCTTGGAGGCAAAGATACTGGGGCTTCGTCTGACATACTTTGGACATGTTTTAAAGAGGGACAGGTCCTTGGAGAAGGACATCATGCTTGGGAGGGTGGAGGGACAGCGCAGGAGGGGAAGGCCCTCTATGAGGTGGATTGATTCAGTGACTGGGATAATTGGGATGGGAGTGTCAGAGACAGTGCAATTGGCACAGGACAGAGTGGAGTTTAGGGCTGTTGTACATAGGGTCACTATGAGTTGCAAACGACTCGACGGCACATAACAACAACAACAATGTGCCCCTGCATGCACACTCATATAAGGCATGTAGTACACACAGGAAATACAAACACAAGGGGCAGTGCAATTTACAAAAATATAACATACCTGTTACTTGCATAAAAATCTCTGTGGAAAGAGACAGTGGAGAAACTCTGTATCATTGGTTAAAACAAGGCTCAGGGCAACTGTTGAACAGTCTATCAGTTGCTCCTTTAAAGCAGTGAGGCAGAATAGTAAGTATACCTCCAGAAGGATTAATAAAATGAGAATTATGAGGAGGAAGTAGCAAGGGTGCAGATAGCATTTGAGTGTTATAATTAATGTTATAATGAATGCATGAAAGATTAATTGTCTTTGTAAGCCTTCAGTCAAATAACAACAGAAAAAAATGAAAAGAAAAAAAATGAAGTACAGCTGTGTAGTTGTAAAAACACAAAACAACAACCCACATGCAGTTGTTAAAAATCAAAACCCAGGAATTCTTCCCCCAGCAGAAGATATAAGATTCTTCCCCTAGCCGGAAAAGAGAGATTTCCCAAACCTGGTGAAATGTAAGACATACTTCAGGACAGCAGCAGTGATAGTTAAAGTGGAAAATCAGATGTGAGGTGGAACTTGGGGCGCAGAAAAGCCAATAATGGCAGCACTGAGAACTTGGGAACACTTAGAGTCAGGAGGCTCGAGGCTGAATCCCCACATGCACACTTTGGGAGCTCTCTTGACTGTATTATGTTATTAACTGGGAATATTATAACCTTTTTCCTTCCCCCCCCAAATTAATCAAAACCCATTGTTGTTGGATTGACTCCTACTTGTGGCAACCCTATGGAGCTTAGGATTTTCAAATTTGGAACCTATCAAAAGCAGTGCCTACCTATAGTGTCAGGGTCCCTCTGGGTAGATTCAGACCCTAGTTTAACACTTAGTAGCTCGCTGCAAACCGTCCCATCCAGGGACCAGTTGGTAACTAGCTGCTTCTCAGAGTACCTTTTCCAGTACTCACTCCTCGGACATCTCAGTGATTCCACCATAAGATGGGCAAGACCTGGCAGAACAGCATCCGTTCTGATTGGTGCATGCTTGTGCTGTCAGGGTTGTTGAATTTTATTATCCTCCCTGGCTTATGACATGTTGTGAGGTCTGCTCCAGTCTTTGCCATCAGCCCTTGGAAGGATGACAGTTCAGACATCTAATGGCCTGTTCTGCCATGATTGCATTCTAAGTATTAAATAGAGTCCCAAGAGGGGAGTTAGAATACTAGAGTACAACTTCCAGGTCTCAATTTTTAGCAGATGCTATAGTCTGATGATGGTGAGGTCTTAAAAGCTTTACAATAGCCAGGCCCTGAAGGCCAGGCCCTAGTGCTTTTGAATTGTCCTCATAGGGAATGTTCAAGGTCCTTCCTGAGAGCTCTCTTGAGCCCCTTTCTTTTGTGTTACAAAGCAGAAAGATATTATTTGTATTATAAGACAGAACATGTTTGATGATTCAACATCTTGCACAGAACAAATGACCGCTACATTTTACTTACTTGAATGTGGTTTTGCAAACCACAGAAAGTTTAAGGTACGTGTTTATAGGGGATTTAACAGAGGCAGGTACACAGGGAGCTTCTACCTGAGGGACCTTCTAAATGAAGAAGTCAGAGGATGCCTTTTAAATGTCAATATGCAAACTCCAAGCACACAGGCATCTGAAGCCATTTAATAAAGTACCAAGTATCTTTCTAATGATGACCCAGAATTAATCAGAAAAAAGAGTACTTTTTTTTGCCACTATCTTGTATCTGAGGAACCAATGTATAAAAGCAGGAGAAAGGAAGGTCAATCTGAAAAGAATGGACAATGAGACCATTTAGTTACAGAGTATTGCAGCTAACAATCTGAAACAGGACATAACGTAGGGAGTGAAGGGAGAAGGAAACAATCTGTATAAATGAATAAAAAAGGCATTTCTTTGTGAACTTTCATTTGAATCACACACACATACACACACAAAACAAAGCAACCCTACTAGACATTTCCAGAAGAATTGATTAAAAGAGACATGCTAGGTTTGGGAAATTTTTCCTTTTAGGACCTGCCACAGGTGGCCGAGTGGGTAAGGAGCCTCACCGTCAACCCAAAGGAAGATAGTTCGAGTCTCCTAGCTGCTCCAAGGGAGAAAGGTGAGCAATCTCAGTTTTGAGTTGGTTCCAACTTGAAGGCAACGAATTTGAGAGAGGGTGTGTGTGTGTGTGTGTGTGTGTGTGTGTGTGTGTGTGTGATGGTTGTTTTGTGTTTTCTAGGTTCCCCCCCCCATTTTTACAATGTTTCAACAAATACGATGTTATTTATGTGAAATTAAGGGCTTTAGTAGCAGCATCTGAATTGAGCCAACAATAAGAACGAGCATTATAAAGAGGTAACAGCTTTCAGTGAAAGCACTTCCAAGCTCATCCAGCATATGTGTGCAGGGAAATAACACAAAATATTTATATTCCGTGTTCCTTTCTTAAAAGAAGCAGAGTGTAAAATGAACAGTGTCACCACTGAAAATTTGCTCGTCTTTGATTTTTTTTTCATAAATATGCATTTGTACTTGAGGGAAATTATGTTCTCAGTAATATATATATTCTCCAAAATACTCACAAATCATTTAGGAATAGAAATGTTGACCAAAAGAATAAATAAAAATGAGCACATAACTGTTGTAAGTTTTTAAAATATAAATAAATAACTTATCATGTGAGGATGTTTTAGTATTATGTGGATGCTATCTATACAAATGGAAATATTGCCTAGGGAATAACCACACATAGTTTGGGGGAAGTACAGCTTTTAAAGTTAAGTTCTGCTTTGTATTAACAACATCATACTTGAAAGGGTGGAGGGACAATGCAGGAGAGGAAGACCCTGGATGAGATGCATTTACACAGTGACTGGGATAATAGGGGCAGCTCTGTGAAGAGACAGTGAGATTGGCTCAGGATAGGACAGAGTTCAGAGCTATTGTTCATAGGGTCACTATGAGTCACAGACATCTTGACAGCACATAACAGCAATAACAACACAAATATACTACTTTATTTTAAAACAGTAGCAGTGTTTTAATAAAAACAACAGCACTATGATGACCAAATACAAACTAGATGTACATATTAGAAGATCTTCCCTGAAACAGTTTCCTAGGGTTTACTGGTTTGTTTTAATAGACTCCATATGGAAATTCTGTATTTAACATATACCTTTGAAAACCTACTATGTGCTCAGCAGTAACAAGTGCGTTTTGATTCCCTTCTTTTTCTGCATGCATCGCTCCCTGCCCTTTTCTTTCTTAATCCTGCTTTAGCATTCCAGCTTCTGCCTGCTTTTAGAAAATTCCATTTCTGTTGCTTCACATGGTTTTTTAAAACATTCTCGTCTTACTTTTGCTTAGCATAGCGAATGCATTTGGATAGCAAATACAATAGGACTTTTCTGTGTGTGTAATTTCATCTTAGCTGATACAGAACTACTCCACTCATCATTTATGGCCTTCCTGATCTTTCTGTTTGCACGAATAACCTGGTAAAGAGATGGTATACAGAATTAATATTTTCCTAGGATTTCCAGTCAGTATGAAAATTGAAAGCCTCTCCATTCTTTATCATTATTTTGTGATTATGAGTTTTAGCCTAGAATTATCAGATATCTTTATTTTGAATGTATATAAATTCATGTGTTTTCCTTTGACTGGCAGCTGCCTATATACATATTCTTTTTTTAAAAAAAATTATTTTATTAATTTTAATGAACATTTATAGAGATTTTGGATTTCCATTCATTCATTGTTACACTTTTCTCCCTGCCCAGCCCTCCCCTCCCAGTTCGCTCCTCTCTTTGAAAAGTAGAAGAAAAATTTTTTCTTTGGTACATATTCTTAAACACCATGAAGTATCAATTCAATAGAACTCCATTTCTGAAACCCATAGTCAACAAGAATTTTGGTAATTTGAAAAAAGAATATGTATTTATGAGAGATAATGTATGGGGAGGGGCATCAGGGAAATAACTCAGGTTGTACTCTGAGGCTAATTCATATAGACCCCAAAAAACCTTAATTAAAGCTGAGGTCTGGGAATACTGACTTACAGAAGTGTGATATATTTTGTAATGAGTAAATGATCCCATTATATTTACTATCTGCTGTTTTAAGGGAGCTCTGGTGGCTTAGTGGTAAGGAATTTTGCTGCTGTTGCAAAGGTACATGGTTTGAATCCACCAGCTGCTCCACAGGAGAAAGGTGGGCAGTCTCCTCTTGTGCACTTTACTGCCTTTGAACACCAGATCAGTTATGGATCAGGTCTGACTTGAAGGTTCACAACAACAATATATGCTGTTTAAGGAACCCTGCTGGCTCAGCTTTAAAGCACACTGAAGGTTTACAATTCAAATCCACTAGGCCCTCTATGAAAGAAAGATGTAGCAGTCGACTTCTGTAAAGAGTATGGCCTTGGAAACCCAATCAAACCCACTCTTTCCTTTAAGGAAGCTGAGTTGTGCCTCAGTGGCTAGTCTGGCATGGTTTGCATGCTGTTTACTAAGCTCTGGGGGCTTCTTGATAAGGAATTGCACTGCCAAGGGCACTTGGTTTGAAGACACCAGTTACTCTTCAAGAGAGATACACAGTCTCCTCACGTGCGATTTGCAG
>NW_006399766.1:14622682-14634096 GCF_000299155.1 Elephantulus edwardii | reverse complement strand
GCTTAGCTGTGGAATTAGGAAACACAAAGGAGAAAGAGTAGTAAGAGACTCTAATGACTGGAAGGAAAGTGAGAAACAGGAATGTAGGAAAATTGAACAAAAAAAAAAAAGGCTCAGTATTTTCATTGAATTTGTTTTATATGATCCAGTGATTTCAGGTAACAATATGTTTTTTCCTTTCATAAATCTGATGAAATGTTCTTTCTTCTCATCTATCCATTTTCTGTGTTCTTAACAGCATGCCAGACAATTCATCCTCTTAAAAAATTGTGGATAATTTTTTTTAGATACAGTAATAGCTTAACCTTTGTTTGCATGTTTGATTATGAATGAGAAATCCATTTGTTTTCTTGGTCTTAGTCATTGATAGTAATTGTTATGCAATTGATTCAGGTGTAACAACCTGTATATATCTTAAATACCACCAAAATGAACAAATATGCCATTGTAAAGCATATCTTTACTTATTTTGGTGACATTTTAAATGACTTGGATACATATTTCTTCTTCAATGGCATTTACAAACCTAGCATTAAGCAAGCTATACCTTCAAGTCTGTTAGCTTCCACCACACGATTCCAAGTTGTAAGTTGTAACCATCAGGGTTTCTCCAGTTGTGGATAACATTTAAATATAGGATTATAATATACAAGTTAATAAACTTTACCATAAAAATTCATTTTTACTGAAATAGTCAATATGGATAATCTTTTTTCTAATTATGTAGATTGATAAGCACTTCTTTTAAGATCTAAAGGACAAAAAGTGCACGAAAATATATAGTATAGTGTCTTTCTCTCACAGAGCTTCATTAATCACTTCATAGGTGTTGCTTGGTTTCTTCTTTAATAACTTTTCTCTCCCTAATAAAATACTTCGTGTATGAAGAAGCTCTGGCCAGGCCATAGTAACCTTTGCAACTGTTGTTGTTGTTGATTGCCTTTGAGTCGAGCACTACTCATAGACCTGAAGCCTCTCTACAACTATCAACATTTATCAAAGTTCATAGAGTTTCCTGAGGCATGTTGTTTAGGAAGTGGATGCCACGCCTGCTTACAATCCTATACCAATCCATACCAATACTATCTAATGTTATTGTTGTTGTAATACCCGGAAATAATCTTTAAGCTTCAAATCTCCCTAAGAGCAAGCCTTAATTTAGCCTAACTGAGAAAGAATGGTTGTCTTGAGCATTGCACTGTTTTGAGGAACTGTGTATATGTGATCAGACAGCTAACAGCAACTTGAGAGGTTAAATCGGAATCTTAAGAAGCAATGAGTTCATGATAGTTAAGGGAGGAACAATCCAGAAAAGGAGAGCAAGAACAGTTGCATAACTCAAAGAATGTAATTAATGTCACTAACTGGTATATGTGAAAACTGTTGAACTAGTAATTTGTTTTACTGTACATCAGAGCTCCTGTATTTCAACAAAAATATTTCTTAAAAAAGAAGTTGTGGCTCTGGACCATAAACCCCTATGCAGCTTTCCTGAAGGCTTTCTACTTATAAGCTTTTCTTCTACTACTCTAATTAATGATTTTGCTGCTAGTTCTAATTGCACTAAAAGACTCAAGTCTGATCTCTTTAGGTCTCAGGTAAAGTGTTAGTCCTGGGCACTATCTATATAGAAAAGAACTGTTTAGTAAAGCATTTTTCTAGATTGAACCCCTTTTTGGTCAGCAAAAGTCATGTTGTGCCCTGATCTCAATAGAAACAAATGCGGGTGTGCATGTGCAGGTTTTCAGAGGCAGTTAATCACACGGAAGGAGGTGGCCCATCCTTCTCCCTCGGAACGGCTGCTGGTGGTCTCGAACCACATGCCTTCGAGATTGCAGCGCAGCTTCTTGCCACTAGGCCACCAGAGCTCTTTTAGGACTTAATTTCTCTTTATAGGGGAATAAACGGCCTAGTGGAGCACGATTCCACTCTGACACACACATAGAGCCACCATGAGCCAGTATTAACCCAGTGTCACCTGTCTCTTGTAACTCTACAGCTTCCACCCATGGAGCTTTCTGGACAAACTGAAAACAAGGAAACTGCTTGCCTTCAGTCACGTTCATCTCAGTTCATCTCTAGAATCCCAGTGCAACTTTTTTTATCATTCATTGTGAAGTTCATGGAATGAAGTTTGCCAGTTTCCTGTTTCCTTTTGAACAAAATGCTTTCAGGTGATTTATTCTAGAAGCACTTAATTAGCACTTACTTAATACTAGGCATTGTTCTAAATGCTTCATAAACATGAAATCATTTCAGTCTCCAGAATAATCCGATGCGCTAGATACTAGTATTGGCGCTCTGTGATGGATGAGGTATGTAAAGTATGGATCATTTAGGTAGATTCGTCCAAGATCTTTCATTCTAAGGTGAGAGCTAGCAAAGATTAGGAACTAAACCTTCTGGCTCCAGAGTCTGATTCTTAACCACTATGCTTTCACAGGTAGAAAAGAAAAATTAAGAGAATAAAAAGGGGATACTTACATTTCCCCCTTCCTTTCTCATAAGGTACTGCCCTCGCCTACAGTCTTGTAAATTTGCTAACAGTTTCAGATTTTATGGAACTTTTTTAAAGTTATTTTTTCATTTTAAAAGTTTAAAAAAGGTCGTGCTTTCGTTTATTCTTCTTGAAGCATTATGCTTTATTTTGCTTCTAATAAAACTTTTGTGCATTTAATGAACCAATGTTGCTAGTACCTAGATAAGCTTTCCTCTGGTCTCGAACGGTGCTGTTACATCAGCTCTGTATTCTGTCCCTAGGGACACCTTTTCCATCTCGATCCTTTGTACACTTACACTGAATTCATGTAAATGTTCACTTTGGCTCCTGTCTAGCTGAAAAACTAAGCTAATCTGCAAATTTTCCCACTTATTTACTTTTAAAAAATTTTTCTTGAAACTCCTAACAACCCACCTACCATGTCTTAATACTAATTCGGGCTGTGTCACTAACTGGCATCTTGGATTTATTGAGTGCCTACCTCATACCAGGTGCTTTTACATCTGTTGTATGATTTAATCCTGCCAGGAAACTGAGATGCTGAGGTTGCATCTCTTAACTAAGGTTCAGATCCAAGCCTCATTTTATACACTACCCAACATTTTTTTTGGTAAATACACAGGGCTCTTCTTGTTATAGGCAGTTGAATTTAAGGCCCTTTCCCCCTTCAATTCAGATAATATTCAAATCAGGTAGCATTTGTTGAGAACCTGAACTCCGTGCTAGAAGGGGTAATAGCATATGCACTCACAGTTCCAGTAATGTTTAATGCAGACATGTGTTACTCTGGAATGTAGTTGTTGAACCTAGGGTAGTTTTAATAAATTGGGGGAGGGGATGGAAGCCATAGATAGTACAGTACATGCAGGAATAATTGGCAGGAGAGGAACATGAAGTATCAGGAAGAACATATTCCGGAAATGAAAGCTTTGGGGGGAAAAATAAGAAAAACGAGGGGCTGTGATTTACCCATCTTTATAACCTTTATAATTGACATCTAGTTATGTGGTCCCACATTTAAGAACCAAAACTCGTTGCCAGAACCAACTCATAGCTGACTCTCCATTAGGTTTCCAAAATGCCTTACGGCCATCAGTACTCTGGTGATTTGGCCTGGAGGGAGTTGTACTGCCAGCTCATACACCTCTCTGTCTACATGAGATAGGCAGTCTCCTCACCTGTGATTTACAGCCTCAGAAATCTCACAGAGGTTCAGCTGAGGTGGTTCTGACTTGACAGCAATGTGTTTTGGCCCCAAGGTTGTCCAAATGTTGGCTCAGTAAATACATTTGTGAAAGAGAAAGTACAGACAACCACTATCAATACAGAGATACCTGGTGTGTCAATATAGAGTGTGCCTGGTGGTACACTGGTGAAGCAATTGGCTACCAACAGAAAGGTCGGTGGTTCGAACCTATCGGCTTCTCAGTAGGAGAAGGATGTGGCGATCAGCTTCTCTAAAGATTAGCCTCAGAAATCCTATGGAGTAGTTTGACTCCACCCTGTAAGGTTACTTTGAGTTGGATTCAACTTAGATGGCAATGGATATGGTTTGATTTTGGGTTTTCTTACAGTGAAGGAAAGGAGCCCTGGGGGTATAGTGGGCTAAGAATTGGGTTGCTAGCTAGACAGTGAGCTAATCTGGTGTTCTGTTGGTAAGGAGCTGTGCTGCCAATCCAAAGGCACATGGTTTGAATCCACCATCTACTTCATGGGAAGAAGACGAGCAATTTTACTGCCTCCAAAAACCCTTCTGAAGAGTCAGCTATGGGTCAGTTCTGACATGAAGGTTCATAACAGCAACATAACTGAAAAATTGGCAGTTCAAACTACCAGCCTATGCATGGGAGAAAGAGGAAACAGTTTACTTTATAAAGGTTTACAGACTGGAAAACCTTATGAACCACGGTTATAATGAATCTGAATTGACTGAAAGTGTAGAACCAGTTTTTGAGTCCTTGGTTGGCACAAATGGTTAATCTTTCAACTACTCTGGCCTGCGGTCCTCAGACCTGCTTTAAATTGTTTTCTGTTAAACATTCTTCTAGGTGGTATAGCACTGGTCTGTGCATTGCTGTACAGAGGTAACTCGTGGTTGCTGTGATGCTGAACACTGGGACACTGATGTGCCAAACGTGATAATGGTTACCCATGGCGGACAGTGTTTGGTGGAGCTTCCCGATTAAAACAAGCCTGGAAGCAGGAGTGGCATCCACTCCCGAAATCTGGAAATTCTATGAACAGTGCTCAGACCTTTCGTTCATAGGGTTGCTATGAGTCATCTATGACTTGACGGCACCAAACAACAACAACAATTAGCCTAAAGGTTGGCAGTTCCAATACACTCAGATAGTAGTAGTTCTGGTGAACTACAGTGGCCATGAGTCCAGATCAGTTTGACCAGTAACAACCGCTATCAATATGCTTTTAGTAATTGGATATGAGCCATACACCCCAAATGATTTGGAGGCTTTCACTTACCTGCCTGAAGGTAATAAGTTACCTTCAAGACTCTTTCCAACTCTAGATTTCTTGCTGTCTTAATTTGCCTCTTGACAAACCAAACCTGATTGCCTGAGCTGTGTTGTATTAGTGATTACAATTGTGAATGTTATTTTATTGCTCAAGGCTTGAGTGTTTTTAATGTAACAAGTGTTTAGTGGTTTGTGTGATTGATAATACCTTCCATATTTGGACCCTGGGGATCTTAGGCTCAGCTTATGTCAGTGTGAATTGAAGAAGTATGCATTATGCTGAGAACCTTTATGATCTTTGTGGGATTATACTGCTATTTAAAATAGAATGAAGACATTTTGGGCTCCTTCATCTATATATTGAATTATATGGCTGTCAGTTGGAATCATTTAAATCACTTAAACTGGTGGTTCTTGGTGATTCGGGTAATACAATGTTCACCTTAACTTCCATATCACCCCTGCAATGTCAACTCATGTAATTTCTGTTGCTCAGCATTCCATGCCGCCTTTAACTTACGCTGTGAGTCACAGCATCACTCTTTTTGAAAGGACCTGGCAACCTAGTTCACATTATTTTTTCACTTCATTCTCAACATATATGAGAACATATTATTACGTTCTATATATGTTGTTGATTCTGTTGGTCCAGTTTTTGCTGGTTACATTTCAGTATTTTCCTTGAGTTTCTTTTGCCTTTTTAACAAAAAAAAAAAAACAAACAAAAAACAAACAAACAAACAAAACCCAAACAAACCTAACCTTTGATTTCAAACTATTCCTCCTATCTTGTCCTGAAATCTCCATGTGGGGAGAAATATTTTTAAATTTTGTTTTCTCTTTATGACTTGCATACTCTAGAGTTTGCTAGAATATGCTTATATGATAGCCAGCCACAGACGGAGTTGAGTTTTCAAAGGTACTGGGTACCAAGTTATAATATACTTTCCAAGTTATGATATACTTTTATATGTTTTATATAATTTATAAATCTTAGTTCAGAGTTTTCTGTTTGACTCAATAAGTCATTTTTTATATATGTGTGTATATATTTTTAAATTTTTTTTTTGTTATGGGGAAGGATTTCCTGTGCCCAAAGGCTTTCAGGCTTTCCTTCTACCAGCTGCATGCCAGATTTCTGCGCCACATGTTCTCTTGAATGGGTGATTTAAAACCCAATGTGTCAAGCATTTTATAACTTGATTGCCAGGCATGCATGAGAAGATACACCTAAAAAAAATTACAAGTAATTCAGGATCCTCTGCCTTCCACGGATAGGCTGTGGTAGACCTTCATATTGTAACTGTAAGAAACTAGGAAGAAAATGGAGAATCTTTAGGATTTTTTTTTTTTATATCCATGATCTCTTATGATTTCTAAGAACATTGACTATTGGAAAAATCCAGTATCACTGTTTGGTGAAAAGGGAGCTCAGGTGACTCAGTGGTAAAGAGTTGCACTGTCAACTCAAAGGTACATGGTTTGAATCCATCAAACCATGTTTCTCGTAGGAGAAACATGGGCAATCTCCTCCTGTGCAATTGATGGCCTCTGAAAACCCACTGGTGAGTCAGCTATGAGTTGGATCTGGATTGACTGCACATAATAACAACAACATTTGGTAAAAATTCCACAAATGAGATTTGTGAGGGGTGGAATTTAGTTCCTAATTAGACTTTTAATGTAACTCCTTAATAGTGTGTACGACAAAGGATATTGCTCATGATTTAATGAGATAATCAATATAAAATATTTGGCACAACGTCTGGCACAGAGTAAGAGCTGTGTAAATGTCAACCATTATCAACATCTTAGAATGCCAATTATCTGGTACCCGAGTTACCAGCTTTAGAATGCATCATACAATGTGTTCAGCAAAACAAATGAATCCTTCTCACTGTATTTGTGTGCATATTTTCTAAATCCTAATCACACTCTAAGAAATTCTCAGTTGATTAGAAATTGACATGGAGGATTACCTTAAAAAGTGCATGTCTATCCTGACCTGAGGTTAGCAGAGGAGATAGGCTCTCATGGGTAGAAACAGGGTAAGAGAGACTAAAACATTTTTTTAAAAAAATCATTAAGGGAGCTCTCGTGGCCTAGTGGCAGGAAGCTGCACTGCAGTCCCGGAGGTGTGTGGTTCAAATCCACCAGATGCTTTGCTGGAGAAGGAGGGACAACCTCCTCCTGTACCAGTCAGATCCAATTTGATGATACACGTACAAAAATAATAAAATAGAAATTTAAAAAATTCTTTAACAGGAGGAATAATCCTGTTAAATAACTGGAGGAACATTTAAGGGGTTTTTGCTGACAAATAATTATTGCCAGGATTAAAGTTACGAACAAGTAGAAGAATATGATTATAGTACATTTTAGGAATTAGAGAGGATTAGGTAGAAGAGCAAAGTCCGAAATTGAGGAAACCCACAGTAGACGGACCATCCATTTAAAACCATGTGTTCAGAGACTGGTTCTCTCTGAAAGTGAGAGTTATGTTGAAATTAAGAGAAGGCATAGACTCACAGGGAAGAATACATTTTTAAAGCATGAGAGGCAAAAGATTGCCATCTCCTAAGGGTTAAAAACTACAGAGAAAACCTTTCTGATTTTCAGTAGTGTATGAAATTTCCCTGGAGCCAGGGTTTGAGCCACAGCATGGATATGAATTGTCAGTGGAAGAAAAAGAAAAAAAAAAAAAAACAACACCCCAACAAAATTAATCAAATCAGCTAAACTAAACTTTGGGTAAACTGCCTAATCGTTCTGGTCACAGATGATCTAGATAGCAAATAGGATGAAATTGGATCATGAGCTCTCCAAGTGTACATTAACAATTTCAGATATTTCAGCTAAGTAAATGAACTTTTCTGGGCCTCAGTTCAAGGTCAAAGTAAGCAGTAGGTTCTTCTTCAGCATTTGGAGTAATGGTGGTCAGCTCATTCAGCGTCATTCGATAGTTGTATGTGTACTCGATTGTTTGCCCCTCCCTTTTGAAACCTGGATCCTGGATTTAAAAGATGTACAAAAGTCGGCATATATTATTTCCCCATTTATTGAAGCAAATTAGAGTAGTAATTGATAGCTTTTGTAGGATTGTTCTTAATGAGCTGCACAGAAGAAAGATAGACAGTCTGTTCCAATTAAGCCCAGAATACAGCTATACATTTCAGTCATGTAGATGATAAGAATGTGAAATAATGTCTCTAGCAGCAATAACTTCAAACAACAGGGTAGAGTGCTTGTCTTCACTTTCCCGGAAAACTCCCTTTAGTCTGCTAGTGGGTTTGGCATTGATGTATTAAACTATTTGGTCCTTGAAATCAAGGAACATTTGGAGCTCTACCAACATTTTCAGCCATAAAGTTTCCCCCACCTCTCTCCATTAACTTATATTCTAAGTGCTCCTAGTTGAGATTGAAAAAACCTGAATTTCTTCATTAGATGGCCAATGACGGATTCAGGTAATGAGCCCTTCCACTGGATTCCTATTTGGTACAGTGGCAAATCCTTTTACATCATTAAATTGCTGAAATGCTACTTTGTTTACCTCTGAGGGGAGGAAATCTTCCTTATATGACTTATAAGTTGTTTACAAATATTTAAAGGATAAATAAACATTTACTCACTATTACCTGGGTGGTTTATAAATGTTTAGTGGCTAAATAAACATTTGGTCACTATTGTATGTTTTGCAGCTTGTGTGTGCGGATATATTTTATGTGTAGCTGATGAAGTAGGAGCGAATCATGAATGTTCAACTAAATCTCACCAATAAAATGAGTGGCTAAAATTCAATTGAATTCAATTCAATACCCATGTTGGAAAAGGCAGCCTTTTCCAACCACTGAGGTGTGTGTTAGTTCAAGCACTGTGGCAGGAACTTGCAGAATGCTGTTGAAGCTCGATAAAGAACCCTGGTGATAGAATTGACTGAAAGGTCAGTGGTTGGAATCCACCATCTGCTCTGAGAGAAAGACAAGGGATGCTCTCCTCCTATAAAGACTTAGAAACTCAGAAACCTGATGAAGGGTCGCCATAAACTGAAATCAGCTGGACAGTGAGTTTATATGAGAGCCAAACAGGTGTTCTGATAACCCAGCAAGTTAAGCGTTGAACTGCTAATTGAAACATTTGCAGGTCGAACCCACTGTCTGCGCCTTTAAAGATTTGCCATCTCAGTATCTCTATGACGTGCTCCTACTACTCTGTCCTACCAGATTACTGGCTGGCACCTAATACCATAGTAGCCAAAAGGTTCTATCTAAACTGACCTCCTGGAATGATTTTCTGTTCTACCAAAATCTAACTGAAAAACGTCCAACTTACAATTTCAGTTATGTTTTTTTAAAAAAAGAATTTCTGTTATAAAGGTCAAGATTGAAGAATATCTGAAGCAGTTTATAAAAGCGTAAAGCAATTATGCCTCCTCAGTGACTGGAGTCAATAAGTAGAAATCAAACTGCGAATAAGAAGCTGCCCTTTTGTTCTGGCCTCACAGAGTCTGTGAACTGGAGAGAAACTCTCTGACCTTTAACCACTTCCCCCTCATCTTTTGTTCTTCCAAAGTATGGTGGATAAAATGAATGGATGTTAAAAAAAAAAAAACCAAACAAAAACAATTAAAAGAGCACGCAAAGGACGGTGGGCACGCAAACTTTGCTCTGGTTGTGTATTATGAGTTCCTGCAATAAAACAGCCTTCTAAGGCCAGATCATTCTTAACCATATGGCTTGTATTGCTATTAAGTATTTATTCTGCCAAAAATCTTTGAGAGATGCTCTGTGTGTGTGTGTGCGCGCGCGCCTAAGGAGCTCTAATGGCCTAGCGGTAAGAAAGTGGTTAGATTGCACTGCAATCCTGAAGGTGCATGGTTTGAATCCTCCGTGGAAGAAAGATGGGCAGTCTCCTCCTGTGCAGTTTACTGCCTCTGAAAATCCACTGGAGGGTCAAATATGGGTTTGTTCTGATTCGACAGCATACAACAACGATAGATGATAGTTAGATAGATAGATAGATAGATAGATAGATAGATAGATAGATAGAGTAAAAGAAGATGGAAAGAGTGTACAACGTCATTGTACCAAAAGGAATTGGTGGACACAGAAGAATTTAATGAAACAATGTACGATCAAGAGCCTGTGCTAATGAAGAAAGAAGTTCAAGCTGCTCTGAAAGAATTGGCAAAAAACAATGGCCCACAGGAAGTGATGGCATACCAGTTGGCATATTTCAAGAAACAGATTCTGCCCTGGATGTGCTCACTAAGTTGTGCCAAGAAATCTGGAGGACAACTACCTGGTCAACTGACTGGAAGAGATCTATGTTTTTTTCCCATTCCAAAGAAGGGTGATCAAACAGAGTGCTGAAATTATCTAACAGTATCATTAATATCATATGCAAGCAAGATTCTGCTGAAGATTGTCCAAAAATTACTGGAACAGTACATAAGTAGAGAACTGCCTGAAGTGCAGGCTTGATTCAGAAGAGGTACTAGGGATATTATAGCTAATGTCAGGTGGATCTTGGCTGAAAGCAGAGATTACCAAAGGAATGCCTATCTGTATTTTACTGCAAAGGCATTTGACTGTGTGGATCACAACAAACTATGGTTGACTCTTAGAAGAATGGGAATCTCAGAAGTCTTGATTGTGCTTATGTGAAACTTATACTTGGACCAGGAGGCAGTCATCAGAACAGAGCAAGAGGCAGTCATCAGAACAGAGCAAGGAAATACTGCATGGTTCAAAATTGGGAAGGATGTGCGCCAAGGATGTGTCCTGTCTCCATATATTCTCAATCTGTATGCGGAACAGATTATCCAGGAGGTTGGACTCTATGAGGAGAAATGTGGCATCAGGATTGGAGGTAGACTCATCAACAATCTGCGTTATGCAGATAACACAACCCTGCTTCCTGAAACTGAGGAGGACTTAAAGTGCTTGCTGCAGAAGGTCAAGGACTGCAGCCTTTAATATGAATTGAAGCTCATCATCAAGAAAAGAGTGGTGATTCTCACCACTGGGCTGACTGGCAGCGTCATGATAGATGGTGAAGAGACTGAGGTTGTTGACAGCTTCAGTTTGCTTGGCTCTACAATCAACACTCTTGGTACCAGCAGCCAGGAAATTAGAAGATGAATTGCATTGTGAAAGTCTGCTGTCAGAGACCTCTCCAAAGTACTGAAGAGCATTGATGTCAGTCTGGAGAGTAACCCTGATACAAGCCATGGTCTTTGCAATTACTTGCTATGCATCAGAAAGCTGGACAATGATGCCAGGCTGCTCCTTGGAAGCAAGGATTCTGAAGCTTCGTCTGACATACTTTGGACATCTGTCTATCAACCCTATTCACTGTCCAACTCTCTGATACATAGCACGTAATTGCGAAGACTATAGCCTGGATGGGAGAGGGAGAGAGAGAGGGAGAGAGGGAGG
>NW_006399766.1:14572495-14622582 GCF_000299155.1 Elephantulus edwardii | reverse complement strand
GAGAGAGAGAGAGAGAGAGAGAGAGAGAGAGATCTGTAGAGCGAGAGAGAGAGAATACCTCAAACAAATAGAAACTTCCAACTTCCTTGGGTCACTTTTAAAGCCCTTCAGAAGCCCTCTATACATTATTTCTCTTTGCTGTTCAATATGAACCTGCCATCCTAGCCAGTATACCCTTCTTTCCCCAAACCTTTCTGAATTTCTTCTCCTTATTTGTTCTTTTGCCATTTCTAACCCTCTGCTGTCACCCAGGTCCTCCTTCCACTCCCCCCTTTTACCTCTTAGCCTCAATTGCTTCCTGAAGACACTCTTTTTTTGTTGTTTTTGTTTGGTTTGCTTCCCCCAACTTTATTGTTATTTTATATTGGTTTTCATAAAACCCTCATATATATACTATGTATCTTCCATATAGATTGTGTTTCATTCACACTGGTTTCAAGCAATCCCTCGTGTTTTATAAAATTAAACACCATTGACCTATGTCTATTATTAACCTGTCTTTTCATTCTTGATTGCTGCAGGCCTTAGTAATACTGTCTTCTCAGAACTTGTGCCAGAATCTGTTTAGGTGAATTTCTTTGTTTGCCTTTAGCTTAGACATATTACTCTTACCTCTCCAAAAAGATTAGTTACTTAAGTGCCTAGGAAGTGTCTTAAAGTTCTTCTGATATCCCAGAAGCATCTGTCACAGGCCTGTGTACCTAGCTGTCATTGTTGTTTTTATGTTGTTGTGTACCAGCGTGTCAGAACTGACTAATAGCTGACCCTCCAGAGAGTTTTCAGAGGCAGTATATTACTTGGGAGGATATTGCCCATTCTTCTCCTGTGGAGCAGGTGGTAGATTTGAACTGGATGCCTTTGAGACTGCAGTCCAGTTTTTTACCACTATGCCGACAGAGTTCCCCTTTGTATCTAATTAATACACAGTAAATATTTATGGGTTTGTTATTTATATTTCCACATGTACATTTAAAAGTCTCATTTACTTGAATTTTAAGTCATGATAATAAATATCTGTTTAATGGATAAAATGAGCAGAGTGTGGTTTTTATTGCTGCTGCTTGTACTCCCCATGCCAAAACAATAACAATCTGGTGAAGAAATTGTCAGCAAAATCACACTGCATGTATTAAGAACAATGAGGCTTGTGACTCGTGTTTTAAGTAAATGCCAAATGCATTATAGGGGTTGCTGGATATAATAAGCTGTTGTCGCCTTGATGTTTGCATTGATTTTTTTTGTGTGTGACTGAAGGAAGCTCTTGTAATGACATTAGGACTTTGTCCGATTCACATAAGCCAACTTGAATTAGTATTGTTTAGTAATGAGCACATAAAGGGTCTTCGCTCTCTTGCTCACTCAATCACCGCTGTTGAGTCAGTTCTGAGTCGTAGCCGACCCTTCATCAAGTTTCCAAGACTGTACATCTTTCTTGTATGGAGCCACTGGGGGTTTCAAACTACCACACACACACACACACACACACACACACACAGAGCCTTCTTTGGTTAGCAGTGCAGCACACTATAGACTATATCACCAGCATTCCTTACGGTCTTCGTAATATTCCATTTTTAACTTTTTTTAAAAAATGGTTCTCATTGACTTTAGTTTAAGATATTTAAGTGACATTTATTAGCAAGTTGTCATAGTTCAGTAGTTTAGTAGGGCAGCAAGCAATATTGGAGAGGATGGGGAGAGGTGGGAACTCTCATACAGTGTTGGTGGGATTGTAAAATGGTGCAACCACTCTGGAAAACAGTTTGGTGTTTCCTCAAAAAGTTGAACATAAAAACTCTGTGTCACCCAGCTACTCAATTACTAGGAATATACCCCAAGGAAATTAGAAGTGAGATGCAAATGGAGATCTGTATACAGATGTTCATAGCAGCATTATTCACCATCACAAGAACACTGAATGAGGCCAAATGTCCCACCACAAATTAATGGATTGAGAAAGTGTGATACATTCACACAATAGAATGTGATACAACACTTGGGAGCAACGATTTTGAAAAATACCGTGTAACTTGGGAGAGACTGAAAAATATTATGCTGAGTGAACTAACTCAGTCTCATAAGGACAAATACTGCATAAGACTATTATTGTAAAAATAGAAGGATAACTAGTAAAACATATATAGGAACGCAAGTGGGGGAGCATTGAGGATGGGTAGGGCCAAAACCACAGGGCTGTATAGTTCTTTATAAATTTTTTTCTTTTTTTATTATTAACTTTAATGAAAGTTTACAGAGACTTTGGATTTCCATTCTTTCACTGTTGCACTTTTCTCCCTGCCCAACCTCCCCCCCCCACACCAATTTGCTCTTCTCTTTGAAAAGTAAAAGAAAAAATTCTTTCATTATTATACAATCCCTCCCCCTAAGTCCACTCCACTATGCAGCCTGCAGCCTTCATTTTGAAAAGTAAAAGAAAAATTCTTTCACTGTTATACAATCTCTCCCCTAAGTCCACTCCACTATGCAGCCTTCACTCTGGAATCCTGTCATGACAATAATACCTAATCATATATTCCTTTTAAACAGTTCTCTTCCTCATCTGTTTCAATGCAGTATACATAATTTATCCCATCTTTCTCAGTCTCCCCCCAACCCTGATGTCAGTCCTGTTTTACAACAGTGGCACCATGCAGTATTTGTCCTTTTGTGACTGAGACACTTCACTCATCATAATGTCCTCCAGGGTCACCCGTTTTGAATAATATTGCATGAGTTCCTTGTTTTTCAATGCAGCATAGTATTTCATTGTGTGAATATACCACAGCTTCTCTATCCATTCGTTTGTTGATGGGCACTTGGGTTGTTTCCAACTCTTTGCTATTGTGAACAAAGTCACGATAAACATGGGTGTGCATATATTTGCTTGGATGGCAGTTCTGGTCTCTTTGGGGTATATTCCCAGTAGTGGAATTGCTGGGTCAAATGGTATTTCCATTTGCAACTTTTTGAGAAAGTGCCATGTTGCCTTCCATAGTGTTTGCACTATTTACACTTCCACCAACAGTGAATAAGGGTTCCAGTTTTTCCACAACCTCGCCAGCATTTGTTGTTTGTTGTTCTTTTGTTTTTTGTTGTTTGTTGTTTGCTGTTGTTTGTTTGTTGTTGTTAGATGTTTCTATTCTCACTGGAGTGAGATGATATCTCATAGTTGTTTTGATTTGCATATCTCTTAGAAGTAGGGATTTTGAATATTCATGCATTTGTTTGCCATCTGAATGTCTTCTTTGGTGAAGGGTCTGTTCATATCCTGTGTCCATTTTTCAATTGGATTGTTTACCTTTATCTTGTTGTGGTGCTCAAATATTTTATGAATTTGAGATATAAGTCCATTATCTGATATATCACTACAGAATATTTTTTACCAGTCTGTGGCTTCCCTCTTTACCCTGTTGGAGAAGTTTTTGGATGTGCATAGGGATTTGATTCTTAGAAGGCCCCATTCATCTATTTTATCCTCTCCTGGTTGTAGATTTTTCAGGATGCTTGGAAGACTGTTTATATTGTGGATTAGGACTTCTAGAGTTCTCCCAAGCTTTTCTTTAATGAAGTTTAAAGTCCTTGGATTTAGTCCTAGGTCCATGATCCACTTTGAATTGGTTTTTGTGTATGGAATGAGGTGTGGATCTTGCTTGAGTTTTCTGCAGGTAGTTTTCCAATTTTGCCAACACCATTTGTTAAAAACGCTGTCATTTCCCCACTTAACTGATTTCATCTCCTTGTCAAAAATCAGATGGGCTGATTTCTTGGTTCTCAATTCTATTCCATTGATGGGTTAACTGTCTTTGGAAAAACTTATATTAAGTTTATTATCCCAGGAGTATTGGGGGGGAGCTATCTTTAAAAAAGATTAACTCCTTTATAATTCAGAACCAGTCACATAACATTGCTAAAGCTTTGTTCAAAAGAGATACTGTAGTGTATATGAATGATAAAAATATTAACTTAAAAAAAACTAAACCAGAGATACTGTAGTGCTTGTAGATTCCCAGGAACACTCTCTCTCCCCCCCACCCATGACCATCTGTACGAACTGAGGTGGGCTCTTTAATTGCATTATGAAATGGAATAACCTGACTTAACTGTTTTTTGAAAAACTTATATTAAGTTTATTATCCCAGGAGTATTGTGAAAAACATGCATGAGGCTCTTTTAAAAAACAAACAAACAAAAAACAACCTTAATGAGAAAGTTCTATCCACAGACAAAATATTCTTATTTTTATAGCCATGTCCTTTTCAGACAGCAAACTGGGGTTTCCATAAGATGCCTGTGAAATCCTGGTTTCCCTCTGCCCCACTGAGAACCTCTCAGATGCCTTAAAGAACGTGTGTATTGGTGGACTGCTAACCAAAACACATGAGGGAAGTAGAACTTTGGAGCAAATTCGAGTCTTGAAAGCTTTTAAATCTTGTCAGTCTGCCAAGTCAAGCTGTGTGTGGCAGGTGTGTCATATGCTCCTTGTGCCAAAATAAATGGCCACAAGAAATTCAGAGGTAGTACAGATGTAAGGAAAGCTTACACTAGAAAGAAAGAAGACATTGTTTTCACTGTTTGTTCAGGAAGTTGACAAATGCGTTTTGAAGGAATGCTTCTTCAGATGCAGGTTTAGATTCCAGATACTACTATCTTTGAGATCTGCTGGGCTAGGTATTGGCAGTTTCTGTGTGATGTACTGGCTTGTGGAAGGATGGTCAAAGAAAAGAAGAGGAGACAAGTATAAAAGGTGGAACAAAAGTAGCTACCTTTCAACCAGCGTTGGGACAAGTTGAACCCTAAGCCCATGGAACATACTCCTTTTTTCTCTTTAGCTTTCAAGATAATTTCCATCAAGAAGCTTTTTCTCTTAAAAGATAGGATCCGTTTTAAAATGTTTTTAAATGTATTTTTATCTTATATTGGTTTGCATACATAATTCATATAAATTGTATTTCATTTATAAATACATTGTGTTTCACAATGTATTTTTTTTTAATCAGCAACATGATAGATGGAGAAGAGATTGAGGTTGTTGATAATTACAACTTGCTTGGCTCCACAATCAACACTCTTGGTTGGCATGAGCAGCCAGGAAATCAAAAGATGAATTACACTGGGAAAATGTGCTGTCAGGGACCTCTCCAGACTATTGAGAAGCAATGACGTCAGTTTGAGGACTAAAGTGCAGCTGATCCAGGCCAAAGTCATCATAATTACTTGCTATGCATCAGAAAGCTGGACAATGATTAAGGATGACAGAAGAATTGATACCTTTGAGTTTAGGTGCTGAAGAAGACTCTTGAATATACCATAGACCATCAAGAAAACAAATAGATCTGTGTTGGAGAGGGTGAAACCAGGTTTCTCTTTGGAGGCTAGGACTTTGAAACTCCATATCACATACTTTGGGCATGTTGCCAGGAGGGACCAGTCCTTGGATGGCATCATGCTTGGAAGGATGGAGGAATAGCACAGGAGAGGAAGACTTTGGACTAGATGGATTGATACGGTAACTGGAGCAACGGGGATAGGTATATCGGAGACAGTGAGACTGGCTTAGGCAGAGCAGTCTTCAGAGCTGTTGTATCACTATGAATCACAGGCGACTTGACAGCACATAAGAACAACAATAACAACAACATTGTGGTATCATTGTTGCATAATTTCCTCCCTCTTACAGGCCACTTTTCTATGCACCTCTTGTTCTGGAATATTGTTATATAAATAATGCCTACTCATATATTCCTTTTAATTAGTTCTTTCCTTCATCTGTTCCAATGCAGAGTTCATTATTTATCCTCTCAGTTTCTCTCAGCCCCCATGACAGACCTGTTTTATGGCAATTGTGTTATACAGTATTTATCCTTTTGTGGCTGAGGTATTTCACTCAGAATAATGTCCTCCAGAGTCACCCATGTTGTGTAATACTTTATGAGTTCCTTGTTTTTCATTGCTGTATAATATTCCATTATGTGAATATACCATAGTTTTTTCTATATATTCATTTGTTGATGGAGAATCAATGCCTTTGAATTGTGGCATTGGCGAAGTTGTTGATGTTGTTCGCAGTCAAGTTAGAACCTATTCATAGCTGACCCTCCAGTGGGTTTTCTGAGTCAGTAAATTTCATGGGAGGAGATTGCCCATCCTCCCCTTGAGCTTCTGGAGGATTCAAACCTCATGTCTTTGGCATTGCAGCACAGCCTCTTGCCACTTGGCCATGAGAGCTCCTTTTTGGCAAATAGTATTGAACAAAATTGAAGAACTGAGAAAAAGAAATGGAAAATTTGAGAAAAGAACAAGTAAATGTGTTTTTTGGAAGAAATACAGACATCCTACATGTTAGGAAAAAGGATGGAGAGACTTCTTCTCATATGCTTTGGGCATATGCAGGAGGGACCAGTCTTCAGAAGAAGACATCATGCTTGCTAAGTTAGAGAGCTAGCGAAGAGAGGAAAACACTCAATGAGATTGACTGGCACGGTGATTACAATAATGGGAATGATGAGAATGGCACAGGAGTTGGCAAGGTTTTGATCTGTTGTACACAGAATCTCTGTGAGTTGAAGTGGATGCAATAGCACCTAACAACAGTAATAAGTATACAATAATGTTTGTATATTTAAGAGTATGCTTTTTAATTTATAATGCTTGTTACATGTCCATACGGAAGAAGAGATGTTTGGAGTCAGAGCACTTAGTGTCTTCCTCCAGTCCTGCAAAACTCTCATTAGCATTCACTTTTATGTCTTCTGTGCCTTCTCTATTTAAATATTGTTGCTGTTGTTGTTAGTTTTTGCTGTCAGTTGATTTTGACTCATAGTGAACCTATGAACAACTGCTCTGAACCCTGTCCTATCCTGAGCCAACCTCACTGGCTCTGACACACCTGACCACATTGCCACAGTCACTTTGTCAATTGATCTCATCCAAGATTTTCCTCTCCTGCACTGACCTTCCTTCCCCTCTTCCAAGCATGATATCCTTCTCCAAGGACTGATCCCTCCTGGCAACATGCCCACAGTATGTGAGATAGAGTTCCAAAATTCTTGCCTCCAAGGAGCAACCTGGTTTCACCCTCTCTAGGGAAGACCTGTTTGTTCTCTTGGCAGTCCAATACTGTGCTCGAACACCACAACTCAAAGACATCATTTTTCCCCCTGTCATCCATAGTCACTATCCAGCTCTCAGCAAGCAATTGAGAAGACCATGGCCTAGGTCAGGCACACCTTAGTCATCATTACTGTTGATTACTCTGGAGAAGTTCCTCACAGCAGATTTTCCCAGTGCATCTCTTCTTTTGATTGCTGATTGCTGGTGCCAATTGTGTTGACTGTGGATCCGAGTAAGATGAAATTATTAACAACTTCAATCCTTTCTCAATCTATTAGGATATTGCCTGTTGGCACAGTGGTGAGGATTTTTGTTTTCTTCATATTGAGATACAATCCATATTCCAAACTACATCTTCTGCAGCAAGTACTTCAAGTCCTCTTTGCTTTCAGTAAGCAAGATTATAGCATCGGCATAACAAAAAAAGGTCATTGATGAGTCTTCCATCAATCCTGATGCCACATTCTTCTTTATAGAGTCCAGCTTCTCAAATAATCTTCTCAGAATACAGATTAAATAAGTATGAAGAAAGGATCCAACCCTGACACAATCAGGGCTTCTTGATTTTGAAACACGCAATGTTCCCTTGCTGTATTCGAACAACAGCTTCCTGATGCAGGTATAGGTTTTGCATAAGCACAGTCAATATCCTGGGATTCCTATTCTTCCCAATCAATATTAGCCACAGTTTATTGTGATTCACACAGTCAAATGCCTTTGTATAGTCTAAAAAACACAAATAGACATCCATCTGGTACGCTCTGCTTTCAGCCAACCTCTATTTGACATCAATAATAATATCCCAAGTGCATATTTAAATAAGCATGGGGAATTCAACAATAGTGGAGATTTTCTTAGATGAGCTCAGTGTATGGAACCACGCTTGGCATGTAATAGGTCCAGGACAATGCAGGTATGCTGTGAAGATGGTGATAGGGCAGACATGAACCTGCTTTTGAAAAGCAATTATAAGTACTATAGAAAAATGACTAGTTTTCCTTGGTCCCGATTCCTGAGAGATAAGAAAGGCTCCCTATCACATTTGTCTGCCAGGATCTAAGCATCCAACTTGGAGTCAGAAAATCTTGCCTATCACTTAAGACTCGTGACTTCAAACCAGCAGTTTAACCTCTCTGAGGCTCAGTTTTCATCAGTTGTTATTGTTCTGTGCTGTTGATTTGCTTGCAACTCATAGTGACTCTATGGATGATAGCTCTGAACCCTGTTCTATCCTGAGCCAATCTCATTGTCTCTGACACAACTACCCTCATTACCCCAGTTATTGTATCAATCCGTCTCATCTGGGGTCTTCCTCTCCTGTGCTGTCCCTTGACCCTTCCAAGCATGATGTCCTTTTCCAAATACTGGCTCCTCCTGGCTACATGACCAAAGTATATGAGATGGAATCTCTAAATCCTAGTCTGTAAGGAGCAGCTTGGTTTCATCCTCTCCAGAACAGATCAGTTAGTTCTCTTGGCAGTCCATGATATGTTCAGTACTCTTCTTGAGCACCAGAACTCAAACTTCATCTGTCATCCGTGGCCATTGTCCAGCTCTCTGGCACATAGCAAGTAATTGTGAAGACCATGGCCTAGGTCAAGTTCACCTTAGTCTCTAGGCTGACATCCTTGCTTTTCAGTACTCTAGAGAGGTCCCTGACAACAGACTTCCCCAACTCATCTTTTGATTTCCTGACTGCTGGTGCCAAGAGTGTTGATTATGGCACTGACTGAGTAAGCTGAAATTGTTAACAATCTCAATCTCTTCTCCATCTATCACAATGCTGCCAATTGGCCCAGTAGTGAAAATCTGTTTTCTTGATGTTCATCTTCAATCCATATTGCAAACTACAGTCCTTGACCTTTTCCAGCAGATGCTTCAAGCCCTCTCCAGTTTTCATCAGTCGTTTTAGATAAATCCCCTCTGTAATTCTTACCTCAAAGTTGTTTATTATTTCTCTTCTCTCCTCTCTCCCCTCTCTCTCCTCTCTCCCCTCTCGCCCCTCCTTTCCCCTCCCTCTCCCCCCTCCCTGCCCCCTGTCTCCCCATGTAAAGAAATCCAAAAATGAATGAAATAATGTAAATCTTTATAAGGATTAGTTCACTTAGAAACAGTCATTGTATGGTATCTGTTTGTGTGATAGTCATTTGGGCAAAGCCCACTGGCTATAAGGTAGACGTTTCTTTAATCTTTATGGAAGCAAATGCTAGGCCTGGCTCTTTTGCACAGCTGCTGAGTAGATTTGAACTGGCATCCTTTCTGTTACTAGCTATTTGATCACAGACCATCTGTGGCATGCAGGGACCTTTGCACTAAGAGAGATTAACTTTCTAGAACCTACATTTCTCTTTAGTGATGAATTGCCTTTGAGTCTGCTCTGAGTTATGTATAACGTGTAACCTTATGGATAACAAAATACGTTGTGCTGTCATGATCAAAGCAGTGTTTGAGTACACTGTCATGGCTACCGGGTCATCCGTCCTGTCATTAAAGATTTCCCTCGATTTTGTATAAAACATGATGTACTTTTCTAGCAGTTAGTCTGCAACGATATATGCAAAGTGGACAAGCTTGAATCTTGTTGTCTTTGCTTCCAAGGTGCAAAGAAAAAGTAGTCAAATGAAAAGTCAAAATTATTACTGTGGAGTCAGCTATGATTTGTTGTGACCCTATATGGTATCTATGATAGAGTCACCACACACCCCTCTTTCACTGCCGTTGAGTTGGATCCAATGCTCATTTGGGTTTCCAAGGCCATAATTCACACAAAAGGAGACTATTTGCCTTTCTCTCAGGCATCCTCTGGTGAATTTGAACCTCCAAAGAGAGTTAGCAATGCAACCTTCTACAGACAAGGCCACCAGAGCTCCTTAGAGAATAAAGTCTCGCGGTCTAGTGAATACAACGTTCTGCTGCCAACCCAAAAGCAGCACCTCTCTGGTGGTTCAAATCTGCCAGCTGCTCCACAGGAAAAAGATAGACAATCTTCTCTGATGCAAAAATTTGCTGGCGAGTCGACTATGCATGCGTTCTGACTTCACGGCAGGTCACAACTAGAAGAACATAAATAAGGCTTTCGTGTCTATCATCTTACAGGAAGCAGATTGCCACGTCTTTCTGCCACAGAACAAGTGTGGGTTCTAAGCCTGACCTTTTGGTTACCATCTGAACACTTAACCACTGCACTACTACAGTTATTGCGTTGCTGTTAGATGCCGTCAAGTCAGCTCCAAATCAGTGACCCTGTGCACTGCAAAATGAAACACTGTTCAACCCAATGCCATGCTCACAATGTCTGCTGTGGGTAAGCCTGTTGTGGTAGTTGACTGTGGTGACTGTCATTGAAGATCTTCTTCTCGTTTGCTGACATATCGAGCGTAGTGGTGTTCTCAAAGGACTGGGCCCTCCTGAAAATATGTCCAAGGTACATGAGATGAAGTCTTGGCCATCCTTGCCACCGAGGCTGCATGTCTTCCAAGGCAGATTTGTTTGGGGTTTGTTGGCAGTCCATGGTAAAGCCTGGATTCTTCACCAATATTACAATCCAGAGAAGTCTTTGGTCTTCCTTATGCATATTTCACATTTTACATAGGAGTATGAGATGATTGAAAAATACCACCACATACATCAGGTGTGCCACAAGCCTCAAAATTGGGTTTTTGTACTTTTAACACTTTCTTTTTTTAAAAAAATTCTACTAGTTTATTTATAAAATTTAAATACATTGTTTTCAAAAACAGATTCTTTCATTTCCCTCACACCTCTACCCATCAAATTGTACAATCCCATGATTAATCCTCCCCTTCCTCAGCACATCCTCATCCCTCTGCTTCCAACCTCCCCCACCCCTCTTGGATCTTTATTGGTTCTACATTCTTTGAATCATATTTTCCCACTACTTCATTTCTTTTTTAAAAAAATTGTAATTTAAGTGAAAGCTTACAAAGCATATTGATTTTTTTTTCTCATTTCCCTCAGTTACCCTTCATTTGATTTCATGACTTCTGCTGTCATGGGTGTTGACTGTGTGTGGATCTAAGTGACAAAATCCTTGACAGATTTTATATTTTCTCCATTTAATTTAAGCCAAAAAACTAAACTCACTGCCATAAAGTCTATCCCAAATCTTGGTGACCTTCAGTGAAATAATATGTAGACTTGAACTGCTGGCTTTTTTTGTTAGCAGTCCAACACACAATGCACGACACCACCAGGACTCCTTCTGCTTCTTCTGTTGTTATTGGGTATCATAGAATCGGTACCGACCCATAGCTGATATTCCAGCAGGTTTTCAGAGGCTGTTACTCACTGGGGAGGAGATTGTCCATCTTCTCCTGCTAAGCAGCTGGTGGCCTCAAAGCCCATGCCTTTGGGACTGCAGAGCAACTTCTTGCCACTAGGCCACCAGAGTTCCTAGTCTGTTTATACTGTTGTGTTTGTTGTTGTGTGCCATAGAGTTGGAACTGACTCATAATTGTCCCCCCCCCATCCTGGTCAGGTTTTCAAAGGCAGTTAATCTCACAGGAGGAGATTACCCATCCTTCTTCTGTAGAGCAGCTGGTGGCCTCGAACCGTGTGCCTTCAGGATTGCAGTGCAGCTTCTTACCACTAGGCCATTCTAAACGACTATAAATACTGAAAAAGCAAAATGTGTTTCTCTTCCTTAGGTCTAGGGTAGCAAAGGTAAAGTTGTATTGTCCCCCAAATAGAGATTTTATTCTTAAAATTAGAGGGAAAAGAAAACCACTCCCTGCCTTTCTAGCTTGCCAGGCCAACAGATCTGCATGAGAGAACTTCTCATTCCTCTCACCACTCCCTTTAGTTGTGACTCCTACTTCCTCCTGAGCCAGTTGCAAAAACAGTTCCCATCTGAAGACATGTGCTGGCTAGAACAGCTTTGACGAATTGGCCAGAAAAAGAAGAAAAGTCCTTCTTTTCCTTTTCCTGGTCTTACGTGACCAGTTCCTGTTTGCATTTGTAAAAGTTCAAAATTTTAACACGTTATTTGTTATCTGTTGAACAATGGACTTGAGAGTGGAAGAGACCGTCAAGATGGCCCAGGATAGCGTGTGTTGTTCATATGGTCACTGTGACTCACTATGAATTGCTTCAGTTCTTGTTGAGCCTCTGGAAAAAAGTTGCTCCCCAAATCCTCACTCTTATATTCTGAACACACATGATTCTGAACACACATGCTGAGCATATTTATGTGTGTGTACATACATATATATGCATGTTTGTATGTAACTTCCTTTTGGGTACTTTTCTTTGAAATGTGCTTAGTAGATGTAATTTAATTATAGGATTGAGTTTGTATCTTTAAAAATAAACTCACAGTCTGGGTTAAGGGGAGTAGGTGTATCAGAGACTCTAAGATTGGCACAAGACAGAGCAGGGTTTAGAGCTGTTGTACAGAGGGCTGCTGTGAGTCGCAGGTGTCTCAACGGCACAGAACACCACCACCACCACAGCACAATCTCCTGGAACATAAGAGGAACCATTGTCCTTTACTACTGTTTTAGACTGTTTTTTCCATGATACGCTAAGTCAGACACAGTAGTGAAATCAATCTATTCTAGGAATTCAACTTACTAAGCCTATTTAGAAAGCGCTGGTGGTCTAGTGGCAAGAAGCTGCACTGCAATCCCAAAGACACGTGGTTTGAGTCCACCATCTTCTCCATGAGAGAAGGATGGGTGGGCAGTGCCCTCCCTTGTGATTTTCTGCCTCTGAAAACCTGCTGGAGGGTCAGCTATGGGTCAATTCTGACCTGATGGCACACACCAACAACCACTCAGTGGAGTTTCTATCTCAGGAGAATCTTAAGGCTTCTTTGTTCTGTTTCAGGTCTCATGTCTTGTTATTGACTCTATTTTTTTAATAAACAGATTTCTTTAGATGTGATTACCATACCATATAGTCTACCCCCTTCAAGTACACAATTTAATGGTTTTAAAATAGTCCCAAAATTGGGCAGCCGTTACTACAATCTATTTTCAAGCATTTTAATCACCCCAGTAAGAAAACCTATACTCTTTAACAGGTCCTCCAGTTCCTGACAATCACCAATCTACTTTCTATCTATGGATTTTTCGATCCTAAATAGTTCCTATAAATAGTATTGTATAATATGTACCTTTTTGTGTCAGGCTTCTTTCACTTAAAACCAGAAAAACAACAGAAAAATGACACCCATGACCCTCTAAGCGAGTCGGATACCTACTCACCCTGTGGAGAACTGTCCCATAAGGTTTCCAAGGCTGTACATTTCTGCAGAAGCAGAGTGCCACATCATTCTTCCAGAGAGCAGCTAGTGGGTTCGAACCACTGACCTTTCATTTAGAAGTCAAGTGCTAACCAACCACTGCACTGGCAGGATTCCTCACTTTTATATAACATAAAGTTGCCTAGTTTCACTCACGTGGTGGCATATATCAAGTGCATCTGTGTAGCTGAATATTCTCTTACATGCTTATTGTTGTTGCTGTTGCTGTTGTTGTTGTTGTTGTAAGGTGCTCTCAAGTCAGAACCTACTCATAGCTGACCCTCTAGTGAATTTTCAAAAGCTGTAAATCGCACAGGAAGACATTTCCCAACCTTTCTTCTATGGAGTAGCTAGTGGATGTACCTATGTGTTGGCAGCACAGCTCCTTACCCACTAGACCATCAGAGCTCCCCATTTGCTTAGTTAGTGAGCATTTGAGTTGTTTCCACATTTTGGCTTATGAAAAATGTTGAGCTGAATAGTGTATAGGTTTTTGCAGACATACATTTTCTTTTCCTTTTTTTAAAAAAATATTTATCATTTGTTGTACCATCGAATTGGATCCGACTGGAACAGGAGGAGTTTGCTCCTACTTCTCCAGCGGAACGTCTGGGGCATTACGAACTGCGAACCTTCGGGATTGCAGTGCAGCGTCTTGCCACTAAGCCACCAGAGCTCCCCTGTATATTTGCATTTCTCTGGGTATATAGTTAGGAGTGAAACTACTACTAGGCTAATTGATAACTCTGTGTTTAAACTTTAGAGAAAATGCCAAACCATTTTCTAAAATGTTTGTGCCATTGTGGGCTTTCACCACCAATTTTGAGAGTTCTTTCTAATTTCTCTATGCTACCACCTGCTATTCTCTCTTTTAGAGTTAGATGCTAGCCGTCCCAGTGGGTAGGAAGTAGTAACATTTTATTTTGGCTTTCATTTGCCTTGTCAATACCTTCTTATGTTTTTAATGCTTTTTTTTTATTCATTTCAATGCCTTCTTTTAATAAATATATACTTGTAAAGAAATGTCCTGGGGATGTCTTTTATCTGGCAGCCTTAACCCCTAGATACAGTCCCACCTTGAATGAAATGCAAGAGCATTCCAGAGCTGGAAGACCCTTCATTGAACTCCTAAGGAAAGCGATACATTTTGCCTTTAGGGCTCACGTTCAACAGGTTGCTAACTCTTACATTCTTTTTTTTTTTTTTTTTTTTTTTTTTTTTTTTTTTTTTTTAATGATTGGCTCTAGGAGTTTTCAGAAGGGAGCTGGACAGTTCACTGTAGCTCACAGAGAAAAAAAATAATAACAAACCCAAACTTGGCTGCCGTCAAGTCGCAACCAACTCACAGTTGACCCTCCAGCAGGTTTTCAAAGGCAGTAAATTTTACAGGAGGAGATTGCCCATCTTTCCCCAAGGAGTGGCTGGTAGATTAGAACCACTAGAAAGGTACTGTCTCTGGGCCAGTGGTACAACTCTCTATGGACTAGGCCACAAGCTTTCCCTTATTCACAATTGCAGATATTACAGATCGTTATCAATACAAGTGAAAATGAACAGTCACTGGAGAAGACAAACACAAATGGCCCCAGGTCTTCAACCAGAGACCACATTATGTTCAGTTGTAGTTTTTAAATATTTTTTTAAGAAGGCAAAGGCAGACAAAGCATATATGAATGATTGGATGAAGACTAGTTTTGGGGAGAAAAGAAGGCAAAGATATATTTTTGAAAGATTTCCATGAATAATGGCTAGATGAAAAAATATATTTTGCAAAAAAATTTATCTAAATTTTGCTCTTGAGTGGAAAGATAAGCTAGCTTGAATTTTCTAGAGACTTCATTTCCTCGTGGTAGATGAAAAAAAGTCAAGTGATACTGCGTTTCTTCTTAAAAGTATAAAGGACATGCAAAATTCTGATTCTGTAAAATTACTGAAATTCTGGTCTCAAAAGTCTTCCTAATATTTTCTTAAAAGAGCTAGTGTCCTTTTTGTACATGAAACAGGTGAATGAGGAATTTTCAACCTTCAATACATTTTACTGAACTGAAAAAAAAATGAAATGTTTTCAGCAACCTTTGTTCTGCTTTCATGGTAAAGTTCATCATTTGCTCATGTGTCTGGTATTCAGGGCTAAGCGAAGTTTTTGCCTTAAATGATATCAGTACTTGTTCGTGGTATCCTGCCAGTCAACCTTTTGTATCTCATTTCTCTGCTTATTTGCTTAAAATTGTTGCTGATGGGCTGGCTCAAGGTTAACTTGCAAACTTTAAGGGTAAATGATAGTTAAAAGTGTTACTGAATAACGCTTTCTGTTTCACATACCCAACTACATGGAAACCCGCTTCTGAGTTGTTCAAATTTCCTTTGTAGACACTGAAAGGGCATACACAGAAGAAATGTCTAGTTTCTTTTTCAATGATGTTTTCTCTTTGTCTGAAGCACATTTTACATTCCCTTCCTTCACCTGACCTCATATGCGTCTCCAGCTACTTGTGTTAGGACTGTTTCACACGCAAGCACTTATGCAGAGTGACCTCAGAGAGCAACTGAAACCCTCTTTTCTGGATTTTAAGAATAGATTAGCAAGTCTTCAAGAAGACACTAGCAAAAACACACAAAATCCATTGCCATCAAGTTGCTTCTGACTGCTGGTGACTCCACGTGTACAGCACTGAACTACTCCATAGAGTCTTCAGGGCTCTGACCTGTGGGAAGCTATTTACCAGGCCTTTCTTCTAAAGCTCTTAGTAAAAAGCCAGTTCAAAGACAAGTCTCTGGTAACCTTTAAAAACTGGAGACACACACCAAGCAAACACCAAACTTCCCTGCCGTTGAGTTGGTTTTGACTCTTGGTGACCCAACGCCATAATCTTGAATGGTGCAGACTACCTCCACAGCCCAGTACTTAATACACGATGCCACCAAGGCTCTAGAGACACCCAAGTGCAACATAAATGCATGACGAGTTGCCACATTAGGCAACACTGACTTTTTTTTTTTTTTGGTGCAGTAGACCTCATAAAAATTTCTGCCCCAAATACAGCTATCTCTCCCCCCCATTTTTAATTGGCTTGTAGCCCAGTCTTGTGCTACAACAATAAATCTAAGTGATGACTTCCTTTCTACTATGTACACAGTTCTACGCTGGGAAATGCCCTTTTTATTGACAATAGCTGCTTACACTTATGCTGCGCTGTCAGTATCTAGAGGCTTCCTGTTTTAAATAGGCCCTGGTGGCTTCTTTTCCAAATTTAGACCTTGAACCAGAAGCATTCTGTTATTTTAGCTAATTTCACAATTTTTTTTTCCCTTGCAGGTTTCTGAAAAGTGCCTTTTCTGAAAACTGCTGCTTGGATTCTGCCCTAGAGCTGCCTCTCTAACCCCCTCTTTTCCCTTCCCACCAACAAACAAACCAACCAACCTGATGTGCTTGGAAGTTCGCTATCAGGAGCTTGTCCAGGCTTTCCCACCCCCTCCCTCTTGAGTCTCAATTTTCTTAATCATTTTCCCTCTGCCTGATTTTGCAGCACAACATTATTGTTGGTTTGGTTTTTGTGTTGTTGTGGGTTGGTCCCCCCCCCAAGTAGTTGATCTGTCCTTTCTGATATTGATCTTTATAGCCAAGAAATAGGGAGAACACTTGTCTCCCCATAATCTGAGACCATTCTATAAATTAAAGGGCAGCCAGCAGCATATGCAAGAAATAATTGAAAACAGAAACTAGAGAGCTCAGAATTCTTTTGAAAGCCTGCCAATTATTTGAAGTGACTTCGACAGAGGAACAAACTGTAACATTCAGTATCTTAACCTTTACCTTTTTAGAAGTTGGTCTCTAATTGGATTTTTAATTATTCGAATACAATTTTTCTTTTATGACTGGCTTGTCATTTGACTAGATTGGATTTGACTTAAATGAATCTAAGGGCTAACGAAACAGACGGTTTACCAAAGCAACCTGTTCTCGCTTCCCATTTAGCCTAAATACATTTTTTCCACCTTTACACAATCAGCAGTGATAATTGTCCCAAAGAGGGTGCACTTAACTTTAAATATACTTTTAATATGACGGCAATCAATGTTTCCCTGATTTGTGATACCAAGTGGCTGACTTTAGAAGTCTGTAGAGAATTTGAGAGAGGAACTTGCTCTTGGACTGATGCTGATTGCAAGTTTTCCCACCCACCAAGAGTTTGCCATCTGGAAAATGGTCGTGTGGTAGCCCGTTTTGAGTCTCTGAAGGTGAGTTCCATCTGAATGCACAGAATGTTTATTTAAATACGTTGATTTCTATCTTTTTGGAAGCATAATGTGCTTTAGAATGAATAACATTCCAAATACCATGCAACTGGTATTGGTTGGTTGCTTGTTTTTAAAGACCAGATACAGCTTTTGTGTAAAATTCAGTCAGAAGCCTATTTACCAGATCACTCTCACTGCCTTTGAGTTGAGTCCCCCCCCCCCAGAGACCCACCAGCAGGTTTCTAAGCTGTAAATCTTTACGGAAAGAGACTGCCCATGTTTCTCCAGCTGCCCAGCTGTGGATTCGAACTGCTGACTTTTCAGTTAGCAGCCTTGCCTAGTTCACTACACCACGGGGTCACCTTAATGGATCATTTGGAGACATTTAAAAAATAAGAGCTTGAGAATTTTGGTATGAGTGAGGATTTATTATTATGAAATTTATTTATTGTATCCATTTTAGCCTTCAAAGTGATCATAATCCCCACATATTGTGGAGAAGCTCTCTTTTTTTGAATCAAAATGTATTTGGAAGCTATCAGGCAGTTTTCAGAAAATGGACCCGGACTGAGAGAGTATCAAATGAGGACTCTCACTAAATAGGCGGAGACTTCGGACATTTCAAAGTTTCTTGGTTAAAGCATATTTTGAATCTTTAACAGATCGCTACAAATGTGGGCTCAGCATCTACTATTCTTCATGAATAGTAGATTGACCAAACTTAAGAAATGGGAATACATTTAAGGGAAGTTCATATTGCCAAGGTCATCAAACCTGAATATTATGTACTGCAGCATAAACAATGAAGGCAGATGTAGTATTAAGTAGAACAGAACATGTATGATTGCAGAACAAGCGAATGCCCTGGTTTTCATGTTTTATTCATAAATATCCTTAAAGTAAAGATAAATAGGTATAAATAAATGTATGTCTAGAGATAAAAAATGGTAATTGAGTCCAGGTTTAATTAATAAGATTTTCTGTAATGCATTTAGAGGGGTTTCCCTCCCTCCCAAATAGGTTTAAATGAATTAAGCTTAACAAGAACCTTTTCAATTTCTTGATCCTGTTTTACCCTCATCACCATCAATTTTACCTCATTAGCCTTTTTATTCATGTCTGCATCACCTAATAAAGACATATTCATTCAAGTGATTTAGATGTACTGCTGCTAGACTGGGCAGTGCCTTGCAAAAGGAAGAACACTGAGCTAGTTGGGAAAGCACAGGAGGTGCTGTCCGTGCAGAGTGTCAGGCACTGTGCTAGGCACTTGACATGTGTTGTTTTAGAAGATCAGAGGTAGAATCCCAAGCCCACGACTCTATCAGTCCTTCATCTCACAAAACTCAAATTACATTACCTCTAACAGCTGGGTAATCTCTTCTTTACCTACCCACTTCTGTGCTTATGATGGAGACTTAAAAAGTCTAACACAAATGAAAAACCACGCATCAGTACAAAAGTAAATGAACCAAAAACTTGACTTCTTAGTAGTAAGATGCTTGCTTTTTTGGGGGGGGAGGGGTCTCTAAACAAAACAAAAAACCAACCCGCCAAAACAAACTCTTTGCTCTCAAGTCAGAACTGACTCATAGCTGACCCTCCAGTGGGCTTTCAGAGGCTGTAAATAGCACTGGAAGAGATTGCTCATCTTTTCCCCACAGAGCTTCTGGTGGATTCGAACTGCCAGAGAAGTGCTTCCTTTCGGTTAGCAGGGCAGCTCCTTGTGGACTATGCCATAGGAGCTCCTACAAAGTGTGCCACCACAGCTCTTCAGAAAGGATCTATTTAAAAACACAAAGGCATATTCTAAAAGATAGACCAAATCAAATTGCCATGGGTGTGATAGTTCTTCCAGCTAAATATCATGGCTTTTGTGGTTTACTCTTTAATAAAGAGTTCCTTACAGGCTTTGTAAACTTGTTCCAGGTACCTTAGAATATGGAAAGGGATGTTTGATCTTCTTAGTCATTGATCTATTTCAAGTAATTTTCTCATTTAAAGGCAAATGAGTGCCACAATACAAATATCTTCAAGAAAAATAATATGGAACTTGATCATTAAGAAAATGTATATGAACTGTGTAGGTAAACCAGTATAAAAGAAAAAAAATTAAAAAAGAAAAAAGATAAAAAAGAAAATGCATACTATTAATGAAACATAATGTAAAGGAATAATATAATGGAGTATAAATATAAAATAGTATAAAGGAATAACATTATGAAACATAATGTAAAGGAATATGAAAACCAATAAAAGATACATTGACACCCCATTCCCCAAAAGAACATGCATACTGCCTGATCACTTTATTTTTTTTATACTAGTTTATTTACAAAATTTGAATACATTGATTTTGAGAACAGATTCTTCCAATTTCCCTCACCCTCCACTCATCAAATTGTACATAATCACTTTAAAGCTGGAGAATATGTAATACAGACACTAAATAGAGAATGGCCAATGAATATTAATAAGACACTTAATTATTCAAATAAGCTGTCTACTTAATACATTCTGTGTTTTTACAATAATTTTCCCTTTGTTTTAGTATCCTGATGGCGAGTCACACAGAATAGAGATGATTTATGTAATCCTTACAGCCACAAATTTTTATGAAAACTTCACTATTTTCAGCTATACAAAGCTCTTTAAATAATTAATGTGTTGTGTGGATAATACATTTATCAGAGTTCTGTGTCTCTACAAAAACTTTGTACAATAGGTCTCTCATTTATTCCTCATGCGTGATATACTCATGAAAGCTCTACTAGGATCAGGGTATGTATGGGAATTGTACTGGTATCATATCTATACTATGTACATGGCATATCTCAGTTCAGGCTGTGCCACTACTCCTGTTGAATCTTTACCGCTGAAACATTTTTGAAATTCATTTGAGGACTATGTTGCTTCTTTCATGCATGGTTAAATAACTGAAGCAATCATTTGATGATTTGGGGGGTCGCTGCTTTTGTTTATTTGGTAAGGTTCCATTAGCACTGGATACTCTACCAGATGGCGGGTTTTTACTTTCATAATAGACAGAATAGATGCAATGCTCTGTATAAAAGAAAACAACAAATGTCCTATATGCACTTCATAATGAGAGGATCTCATGGAATTATGAAGAGCAGGCTGGATGACTTTGTATTGTGCTGAAGTGCCCATTATTCCATGAATGTTGAGTGTCCGGTGATGAAGGCTACAGCGATTTCGGATAGCTGTCTTGTCATTCGTAGACAGTGCAGCCCAGGCCGTAATTTCTGGCCACATAGAAGAGTCTTGTGTCATGTTTTTATGCAGGTTATTTTAGGTTTGTTTATTTCACCCGATTGTTTGATTTACTTGGTACAATTTATGTTGCAAAGTTTTCTGCAAAGTATCATTTCTTAACTCCACTTTATGCCAGTTTCCTGATATTACAGTTTGCCATGGTTCTGTTGTTGTTGTTGTTGTTGTTGTTGTTAGGTGCCATCAAGTTGAGTATGACTCATAGCAACCCTATGAACAAGAGATCTGAGCTTTGCCCTATCCTGGCCAATGATCTCGGTTGAGGTTTTCAGCAAAACATTTGTATTTAACAAATGACCATCATTTTTAAACCGAATCCATCTTTGAGATGCTGTTCATAATAGTTTGTTATCTTCATGTTACTCGGCATTAACAATGTCATGATGTCTGAAAGCATTGTGATATCAGCCGCATCTTAAACAGAGCGGTTTGACTCCATTTCCTTCTGCAAAGACTTAACAACCGTGGAAACTCAATGGAGGGTCATTAGAAGATGGACTTGAATTTATGGCAGTAGCTTTTATCTGGGGGAGATTTAAATGCTATTATCATTGCCTTGCAACAGACCAATAACCATCACTTCTTCTCATCCAAGTCACAACTTTATGTAGTTTTGTGACAACAGTTCCCTGGCAATGGCCATGGCAGCAAGCACAGTCAGGGGACAGTCATGGCAATGCAAATATGTTTCTAAAAGATAGGACATGTATGTGGAGATTACCATAAAAATCACCTGACAGTATGTCTTCACACATTACATATGATCAGAGGCATAATAATATTTTGATCAGTGAAACTTGATGTGCAGGTGTATCGATGTGAAGATATTCTCAGAAATCACTTAGCCGGACTTGCCAGTAAGTTTTGAACAAGCATCACTAGTCACAGTTACCTTCACTAGCTTAACATTGGACTATTTTTTGATGGAATATTTGCTTCACCCTTGTTTGCTAGAGGACACTTTATAAAGAGCAGAAAACTCCTAGCAACACTGGGTTATGCAAGACTTAGTACCATTTAAGAGCTTCCTCGCAGAGTTCTGCTTACAGTATGAAGACACATAAGCAACACCTGTCTTTCTGAGACTCAGAAAAAGAACATTTAACTTATGGATATTTCTCTGTTGTTAGGTGCCAGAAAGTTGAGTATGACTCACAGTGACCCTTTGAACAAAAGACCTGAGCCCTGTCCTATCCTGTGCCATCCTCATCATCTCTAACACACTTGAGCCTATTGCTGCAGTCAATGTGTAAACCAACCTGTTTGAGGGTTCTTTCCCTATTTCTCTGACCCTCCTCCATGTTTCCCAGCATGATATCTTTTTCCAAGGAATAGCTTGTCCTAGCAACATTCCCAAAGTACGTGAGACAAACTTTGTTATCCTTGCCTTCAAGGAACACTCTGGTTGCACTATCTCAAAGGCATACTGTTTGGGCAGCCCAGGGGTTATTCGCTACTCTTCTTTAATACCTCATCACCACAGCTGACCCTCCAGTGGGTTTTCAGAGGCAGTTAATCACACAGGAGGAGACTGCTCATCCTTTTCCTGTGGAGAAACTGGTGGAATCAAACCATATGCCTTTGGGATGGCAGCATGGTTTCTTGCAGGAGGAAGGACATTCAATTAAAAACTGGTATATGTTACAGATGGAGAGATTTGAGGTTCGATGAGAGAAAGTCACTTGTCCAAGCCTCTGAAACCAGTTATAAAAACAAAACCCTGACAACTGTAGTCCAGTGTTCTTCCTGGCCTTGCTTTCCTTTTGCCAATGAAGGAAACATCAATCTACCGTTACCTTACCAAACCAAAGACACAGGCCTTTGTTTGCCACGGTCATGTTATTCCACAGGATACTGAGAGGCACTGACTATAAAGTTTTATGGTTCCTCAGCAAGTAAAGTTATGTCATCGATGTAATGAAAAGTCTTCTTCCAACCCTGCTGCCACAATCTTCTTTATAGAGTCCACCTTCTTGAATAATTTGCTCATCATACATGGGGCCACTAGCAGTTGATAATTGGCTCAGTGGTCCCTAACGGCATAATCACAGTATCCTGTACTATCGTAAAGTGAAATAATTTGGTCTAGAAAAGCAAGCAAAACAAGAGAACACTTGTCAGTAAGCACAATAGGAACCTCAATTTCTAGCCTTAGCCTAAATACATTTTCAGAGAAGTACTAAAAACCTATGTGCCATAGGGTTGCTTAGTCAGAGTCAGAACAGTGAGTAGTTTCTGCTCTTGTGTCTTTTCCCCCAAACCATGCGTTAACTGGGGGTTATGACTCTAACTGTGGATCTTTAGCATACTTCCTTGCATACAACTCTCTGATGTCTGCTTCAGTTAGAGTCCCCTAGTAAAATGCCCTGGCCAGCTAGAAAAGTATCTACCACAGCTTAGCTGAAACTTTTTTCCCCTTGGTTTTCAGTCAGTCACTCACATACACTTTGTTCTGTCACATTAATTACAATTGTGGAATGCCATTATTTACAAATATTCTACCGAAATTTCAGTGTTACCCCCCCCTTTCTCTTCACTTTACCCATCCGTTTGCTAACCCCCATTATTTCCCTGTGTCCTCCCCTCCCTGCCTGTCAGCTATTCACAATTGTTTCTACCTGTGCATAAACTTCCCATAAACTCTTTGTGTTTCTCTTCTCCTTCTCCCCCCGATTTGATCACTTATTATTGTGCTGTTCCAGATTGTTAATTGCAATACAAATATTGTCTGAGCCTCCGTTATAAGTTTCAACTTGATCTTCCCTTTCCCTGTTCCACTGCATTGCTCATGGTCTGTACATTACATTCTCTTCCTCCCCTTTCCCTTAACCACCTCATTTTTACATACAGTACTTGTCCTTTTGTGACCCATCAGCTGAAAATGTTGTATAACTTATCAAAATAAGTTCAGCTTTTTTCCAAGATTTCTTGAAAACTAATCCTAGTATTTTTAAAAAGTTGTATGAGAATTTACCTCTAAGCGCTTATATCCTTTTATCTGACCATCAATTCCCAGGAATTATTGTGATTGCCCCATTTTTTCCATCTTTTTAATTATTAATTTTAATGAAAATTTACAGAGACTTTGGATTTCCATTGATTCATTGCTGTACTTTTCTCCCCTCCCAACCCTCCCCCCTAATACACTACCCTCTTGGAAAAGTAAAAGAAAAATTCTTTCATTGTTATACAGTCTCTCCCCCCAAGTCCACTTCATTATGCAGCCTTTGTTTTGGACTCCTGTCATGACAATAATACATAATCATATATCCCTTTTAAATAGTTTTCTCCCTCATCTGTTTCAATGCAGTGTAAGTTATTTATCCCATCTTTCTCAGTCTCCCCCCAACCCTGATGTCAGTCCCGTTTTACAACAGTGGCACTGTGCAGTATTTGTACTTTTGTGACTGAGAAATTCCACTCAGCATAATGTCCTACAGGGTCACCCATTTTGTATAATATTTCATGACTTCCTTGTTTTTCAATGCAGCACAGTATTCCATTGTGTGGATATACCACAGCTTCTCTATCCATTCGTTTGTTGAAGGACTGTTAGGTTGTTTCCAACTCTTTGCTATTATGAACATAGCCACAATAAACATGGGTGTGCATATATATCTGCTTGGGTGGTGGTTATGGTTTCTTTAGGGTATATTCCCAGTAGTAAAATTGCTGCGTGAAATGGTATTTCTATTTGCAACTTTTTAAGAAAGCACCATACCGCCTTCCACAGTGGTTGTACCATTTTACAATCCTACCAACAGTGAATAAGGGTTCCAGTTTCTCCACAACCTCGCCAGCATTTGATGTTTGCTGTTCTATTAAATTTTGCTATTCTGACTGGGGTGAGATGATATCTCATAGTTGATTTGATTTGCATCTCTGTTAGAGCTAGGGATTTTGAACATTTCTTCATGTGTTGGCCATCTGAATGTCTTCTTTGGTGAAGTGTCTGTTCATATCCTGTGCCCATTTTTCAACTGGGTTGTTTACCTTTACCTTGTTGTGGTGCTTCAGTCTTTTATAAATTCTAGATATAAGTCGCTTATGTGCCCAAGATCTGGATCCAGGAAGGTGCATACGGTGATATAAGAGTTTCCATGTAACATTTGGCCACCTGGTAGAAAAGGCTTGTGTTAGGGCTGGGGATGTGTCTTTCAATGTAATTTGATGACACCATTCAGATTGACATTTTGCAACAGGAATCCATATTGTTGAAGATATTTGAAAATCTTAAGATAGAGAACCATAAACTTTTTTTAAAGAGACTTTTAAATATTGGGAAAATATATCCCAGATCCTTCTTGGTCATTAAATAGTTATTTTCATGTACCATGTCTATATGATGCCTTTACAAGTATTCTATTTTCCCCTCTTTCATATTTTTATGAAGTGTGTATAGAAAGTGCTCTGTACAGCTAGAAATAGCAATTATTTCTTCTAGAAAGCTGACTTTATTCTTATAGCATCTTTTAACCCTGAAACATGGCAAGTAATTGCAAAGACCATGGCCTGAATCAGGCGCACCTTAGTCTCCAAACTGACATCATTGTTCTTCAGAACTTTGGAGAGGTATCTGACAGCAGACTTTTCCAATGCAATTTGTCTTTTAATTTCCTGGCTGCTGGTGCAAAGAGTGTTGATTATAGAATATATATGTTAAAATAGTTTTAAATTAAAATTAACATAGACAAATTCCTTAAATGACTTTTTCAAATAATAATTTTATTTTATACTGTTTTGCTTACAAAGTTCGTGTACTTTGTATTGTTCATATTGTTTTTCATACCAGATCTTTCCCAGTTCCTTTACCCACCCTTCCCTCCCCCTATCCTCACCACTCTGCTCCTCTCTCCCCCCTTGGATCCTCATACATGTTCTCTAATAATGGTCTTATCCAGTATTTATCCTTATGGGACTGAGTTAGTTCACTTAGCATAATGCTCTCCAGGCACTCCCAAGTTAGGTAGTAATTTACAAAGTTATTGTTCCTGAGTGCTACTTAGTATTTCATTATGTAAATGTACCATAATTTCTCAATCAAAATGGTTTTCTGTTAAATTGTATTGTGGTAAAGCACATGCAACATAAAGCTTACACTTTTTAAAAAAATAAAATTTTCTTTTAATTGTGATTTTAACAATTGTTTACAGAGAAATTAGATTTTCATTCATTCGTTGTTGCACATTTTACCGCCTCTCCCTCCCTTCCCCTTCCCCCAGGACACTTATTTTCTTGATATTCATTCATTGTTGCACAATTACCTACCTCCCCTCCAGGTCCTCTTTGCAATGATATACCTCTTCTTTTAACCATTTTTAAGCGTATAATACAGAGGCAGGTACATTCATTCACACAATTGTACAGCTATCACATTATTAATTTCCAAAGCTTTTCTACTACCCCAAACAGAAACTCTCTTATCCTTAAGCAATAACTCCTCAGGCCCCCACCTATCACATCTTACATATCCATTCCTGTGTGGATAGGCACTTAAGCTGTTTTACTTTTTATTGTGGTCATTAGTTCTGCAAGGAACACTGATGCATTTTTGTTGTTGGAGTTCCCCTCCCCACTATTATGGTGTCTATTAGGGAAGTCAACGACTGTAATTCAGGTTGGGAGCAGTATACAGTTGCTCAGTCAGAACGGCACCTCTGCTTTCAACCTCTTGCCTTTAGGCTAGTGTTACAAAGCTCTTAGTCCTGCTTGTTATGCTCACCACCACATCTTCAAACAAACTTGGGCGAAGGCTCCTAGCTCTGGCTCTTTGGGATACATCAGCTCCATTTCAAGTCAAGTCTCTGGTTCCCTACTTCAGTACTTGCTCCTGCACCCCTTAATCTGAATGGCATAGGAATCTTTGAGCACAAAGGACTTGCATTCTGCATTCTCTGCTTCTTCTTTGCTGGTGGTGAGATTCTCAATTTCTGCTGCTGAAACCAGTACAATGAGAGAACAAACATGTGCCTTTTGCTGATAAATCATCTGTTCTGTTTGGAAACTTTGAGCATCTACATCCACAAGGAAAATCCATCTCAGAGCAAGCCATCAGGTTGTAGCAATTTACACTAGCTTGTAGCCTGGATCATCTTCTCTTCATTTCGTTGGGTTCTGGTCAACTCATCCCCAGGCTTCTGTGGCTAGGTTCAAAGAGGCCTCAGCCATACACTTGGGAGTTCACACTTCTCCCTGCAGAACACTGATGTTTATTAACCATGTGTTTTTATCTGTTTTCAATTATTTTGAGTGTATGCATACCTAGGAATGAATCTGCTGGGTCTTATAGGAGTTCCATGTTTAATTCTGAGGAATCGTCAAACTGTTTTCCACAGCAGCAGTACCATTCTCCATTCCCACCAACTATATTCATTAGAACAAGGGTTCTAATTTCACTAGAATAAGGGAGATTAGAACAAGGATTCTAATTTCTCCACATCCTGTCACCAAAACCTACTAATTTTCATTTTTAAAAGTAATAATTTTTTGGGAGCTCTGGTGGCCTAGTGGCAAGGAGCTGCAACTACAATCCCAGAGGCGCACGATTTGAATCCACTTGATGCTCTGCCGGGGAAGGAGGGACAATCTCCTCCTGTACCAGTCAGATCTGATTTGACGGTACACTCACACAAAAATAATAATAAAATTTAAAAAAATAATTTTTAAAAATAGAGAGGAGAAATGATGAGAGTTCATGGTTTTTCATTTTCATTTCCATAATAACAAGTGGTATTGTGTATATGTTCATGTGCTTATTGGCCATTCCTGTATCTTCTGTGGATAAATTTCTAATTAAGTCATTTGTCCATTTTTAAAGTGACTTGTTTCTCTTTTCACTGTAGAGTTCTTGGGGTTCTTTGTATCTTCTGAATAGTAAACCCTTGTCCAAGATGTTTGTTGTTTGTTACCATCAAGTCAGAGCTGACTCATAGCTGAACCAGTGGGTTTACAGAAGTCGTAAATTACACAGGCGATTGCCCATCTTTCTCCTGTGTAACAGCTTGTGGATTCAAACCATTTGCCTTTGGGTTGACAATGCAACCCTGCCACGAAGCTAGCAGAGCTCTCTGGTGAGGAAGTTCCAGAGATAACGATTTTCCAGGCACCAGATATGCAATTTACCAGGCACCAGAGATACAACTTGAAACTATTTCCTCAGGTTCTGCGGATTATCTCTTTACTTTATCAAGAAATGCTAGTGTCTTGACGTAAAAGATGATCTTATAAAACTTTTTATGAAGAACAGCGTGCTGGTTTACCCTCTTCTTTTATGGCTTGTGCTTTTGCTGTTATATCTAAAGATCTATAACCAAAATTAAGCCCGAAAGTTTTACTTTGCTATTTTCCTCTAAGAATTTTATAGTTTTAGTTCTTATATTTAGAGCATCGATCTGTTTTGAGTTCATTTTCATACGTGGTGTGAGATATGGATACAGTCTTGTTCTTTTTATATGGGTTAGGAGTATCCAGTTGCCCCACCATTTTTTGAAGAAACTCTTCTATCTCCGTTGAATGGACATGGCACCTTTATTAAAAAAAAAAAACAAAAATCAAGTGTCAAAAATATATAGATTTATGTTTTGGTTTGGTGTTTGTTTTTTTTTTAATAGATGTGTTTTTAAACTTTCAGTTCTATACTATTGACCTAGATATCTATCCTTATACCTGTGCCACACTACACTTTGATTTCTATAATTCTTCAGTACATTTTGAAATTGGGAACTCTGAATCCTATTTTGATATTTTCTTTCTAATTGTGTTGGCTATTCAGGGCCCCTTGCAATTCCCTATTAATTTGAGGATCAGTTTTGTGTTTTTTGTTGGAAGTTTTTTTAAAGGGCTTTTGGAATTTTGGTAAGGATTGAACTGCTTTTAAAAGTAGTTTACAGAGCAAATTGGTTTTCTGTTCAACTATTCATACTCATTTTGTTTTATGACATTTCTTGTAATGCACGTAACATGATGGCACTTTTCCCGCTTCTCTGAGTCTTGTTTCCATGAATCCTTGTGTTCTCCCCCTCCCTGCCTTTAAGCTTTAGCCATGACAAAAGTTCTGGTTGGTTGTTGTAAGGAGTTAGTACCTCCCTGGTATTATTGTTGGTCTCCTTGTATACTATATATTCTTTGGCTAAAAGTTCAATCACAGGAGTGAGTTTTGTTCCAGGTTGGAAGAATGACGCAGTCTTAAGGATTCTACCAATCTCTATCAGACCAGTAAGGCTATCGTTATTTTTATATTTTTGAATTTTGTTCCATATTTCCCACTCACTTTTCCTGGGACTTACTCTGACCTCTTCTAGAGTGGTCAGCAGTGGTAGCTGGGCACCATCTCATTCTGCTCTTTAGATGGTGGAAGTTCAAGTTCTTGTGGTTCATGAATCCACTGGACTAGTTGTTTCTATGTACCTTTGCATTTCTTCCCTCTTTGTTCTAGACAGAGACACCAGTTGTTGTACCTTTGATTGCTACCTGTAAGCTTTTAAACCCAGGCAATCCTCACTAAAGTAGGATAAGAATATTCATTTTTATGCTTGCTTTGGTAGCACATATACTAAATTGGAACAATACAGAGATTAGTGTGACCCCTGTGCAAGGATAACACACAAATTCATGAAGAATGTTAACTTTAAAAAAAAACACACACACACAAATCCTTTTTGTTGTGACCTGGGTTAAATTTTACCACGATAATTAAGTTTACATTCACTAGAGCCCTGTCTTTGTGAACTATCCTAAGCCAGTTGACATTGATATCCCCTAAGACCATGGTTCCCAAACCCTTGGACTGGCAACTCCCTCCCTCAGGATGTTAAAGTTCTTTTTAATCTCTTAAATATTTTCCTCCACTGAAACTTGAACTTTTATTTACTCACTGGCAAAGCAATTAAACTTTGATGTCTTCCTATTCTGATGAGTAGATTGTGATAATGAAAGCAGTTTCCTCACTGTGCAAACTAGTCATTGTTGTTGTTGTTATGTGCCCTCTAGTCACCTGTGACCCATAGCGACCCTATGTACAGCAGCTCGGAAGCCTGCCTTATTGTGCGTCTGAAAATATGGAGACCATGATAGAGACAAGAACAACCCTTAAGACTGTTACCCTAAGATATATTTTTAATTTGGAATGGGAACAAATCCCAGAGGTTTCCTTATAGCTAAATAGTAGTTTGGCTTAAAAGAAACAATATCATTTAGCTGGTAGCCTAGTGGTAAGAAGCTGTGCTGCAATCCCAAAGGCACTTGGTTCAAATCTACCAGCTTCTCTGCAAGAGACAGAACGACAATCTTCTCCTGTGGAATTACTGCCTCTGAAAACTCGCTGGAGGGTCAGCTACAGGTCAGTTCTAAATTCATGGTAAATGCCATTAACGACATTTTAAAATAAAAACAAAACTGCCCAGTATCATTCATGAGGCATGAACACCCATAAAAATAATTAACTACTCAAGTCCAAATAGTCAACATTTACCCAGAAACAAAGCCAAGAAGACAAGGAGATGTGGGGAATTTAAATAAATGGCAACAAAGCAAACAAGAGTAGTAATGAGAATATGGGTACATTGTGAAAATTACAGGTGTTGCACGGATTAATTTGTACAAAATCTGCTGGTGAGAAGCAAATTTGCTGTGTAAACTTTCACTTAAAACATAATAAAATACTATTTTAGAATAGTACACAGCACAGTAACTTTGTTAAGTATGGAATAATTCCCTGAACCAATGATTTGCCAGCTGTAAATAATTTAGACTAGCCATAACGTTCTGATTTCTATCTGTAGGGTGGAGAATTATAAACCTATTCCTTTGTAACTTTGAATTCTTAACCTGGCTTTTTATAGGCCTCTAAAATGGCACTGAGTAAACAGCCTTGTGACATGTGTTTATTTCCAAATACTTTTTCAATTTTTTAAAAGGTCAGATTCTTGTAAAACCACATTGTCATGTTGTCTTACATGACTTTGTGCAAGATAGTAACCATGAAGTAACAGTTTAAGAATTTTTAGTATCTTCGAGAACCTGAACTTACTTTTTCAAAAAAACAAAACAACTAATTGTTTTCCCTGAGTGCTTAACTGTTGCACCATCAGGCTCCTTTGGAGAAGAATTTCTATATCCATATTAGCATCTGTCCCTCCACCCATCACTCTCTGTCATATTTTTAAAATATTGAAGTGTCAGTAATAAAACAGATTTAGTCCCATTTCACGTCTGTCTCCCCGGGCATCCCTATTCTCCTAGTGAAAGTCCCAAGAAAAGATGGCCTTGCTTCTGTTAGATACTGTGCAACGAAAGAGAGGGAGGAAGTGGGAAGAAAAGGATTGAGATTTTTCATTCTGAAACCCTTTCACTTTGACAATAATGTATATGAAACAAAATGAGAATGAAGTTAGAAAGAATGAAGAGATGGGTGATGGTTGGAACAGAAGTACTGTGTCCCTTATAAAAGATCATTCTCTGTGCCATTTATTTTGTACATTTTCCATTACAAACTCCTCCACTTTCCATGATGGAGAAAAGAAAAAGAGTTGTGATTTGTCATGGTTTGTTGTTGTTAGATGCTGTTGAATCAACCATGACCCATAGCGACTGTAGGAACAACAGATCTGAACCCTATCCTATGCTGTGCAGTCTTTATGATCTCTGACACACTTGAGCCTATTGCTGCAGTCACTGTACCGATGCATCTCGTTCGGGGGTCTTGCTCGCCTTCACTGACCCTCCATCTTTCCATGGCATGTCTTAGAGAAGTCTCACTCTTCCCACTAAATTGGCTCGCGTTTCAGCATATTTGCTTTCTCCCACATTGTACACAACCTCTAAAAAGATGTCAAGACCTAGTTGTCCCATACTCCCTGCTCCCACCTCCAACAACATTGCTCTCCTTTCTGCAGTTGTGGGAGAGATGACATACGCCTACCCCTGGTGGACACGTGGCATATTCCTGACTTATTTATGACTTTCCTTTCTTTGCGTCTTTCATAGTATCCAGCACAGTTCTCTCTGTACGAGAGATGCATATTAATCAGCATACTTGATTTTACCAGAAAGGAAGAACAATGCAATTTCATAAATTTTCCCATTCACTATGATTTCAGAAAGCTCAGAGCTACATTTTGGACCCCTTTGCAGTTGCACAATTAGCCAAAGTCTGGATTTGGGAACTCTGGTAGCCTAGCATGTAATGAATTGCATTGCCAACCCAAAGACATATGTTTCGGGTCCACCAGTTGCTCTGAGGGAGAAAGATGGGCAGTCTCCTCCCATGTGATTTACAGCTTCTGAAAACCAGGGCCAGCTATGAGTCAGTTCTCACTTGATGGCACATAACAATCACACAGCAGCTTTCTGAAGGTTTTTTTTTTTAAAAAAAAAACAAACAAAAAACCCAAACAACTTTTTTTATTAATTTAAGTGAAAGTTTACAGAGACTTAGGGTTTCCAGTCATTTATTGTTGCGCTTTTATCCTTGCTCACCCTCTCCCCCCAATTCACTTTTCTCCTTCAAAAGAAAAACTCTTTCATGGTTATGCAATCCCTCCTCCCCAAGTCCACCCCACTGTGCAGCCTTCACTCTGAAATTCTGTAATGACAAGAATACACATTCATATATCCCTTTTAAACAGTTCTCTCCCTCATCTGCTTCATTGCAATATACATCATTCCCCCTCTCCTTTTTCTGTCTTCCCTCAATCATGATGTCAGTCCCGTTTTACAACATTGGCCCTATGCAATATTTGTCCTTTTGTGACTGAGATATTTCATTTAGCATAATGTCCTCCAGGGCCATTCATTTTGCATAATATTTCATGAATTCCTTGTTTTTCAGTGCTGTATAATATTCCATTGTATGAATATACCAGAGATTCTCTATGCATTCGTTTGTTGTTTCCAACTCTTTGCTATTGTGAACAAAGCGGCAATAAACATGGGTGTGCATATATCTGCTTGGGTGGTAGTTATGGTCTCTTTAGGATATATTCCCAGTAGTGGAATTGCTGCGTCAAATGGTATTTCTCTTTACAACTTTTTGAAAAAGCACCATACCGCCTTCCATAGTGGTAGCACCATTTTACACTCCCACAAAGAGTGAATAAGGGTTCCAGTTTCTCCACAACCTCGCCAGCATTTGTTGTTTGTTGCTCTGTTGAGTTTTGCTATTCTGACTGGGGAGAGGTGATATCTCATAGTTGTGTTTTTTTCTGAAGTTTTTGAGATTAGTATTTGTGTTGTTTCTCCTTCATTACACCACCCATGCTCTTTAGGTTTACTGTGATGATTCAACTGAAAAAAAAAATTGTATTTTTGTAAGCCATTTCCAAACCCTTGATAGAACATAGTTATATCACTAGGAAGCTCTGCTGGCTAGGGAATTGCACTGCCAATGCAAAGGTACATGATTTGAATCCACCAGCTGCTCCACAGGAGGATGGGCAATCTCTTCCTGTGCGACTTACTGCCTCTAAAAGTCCTCTGGTGGATCAGTTAAATCGCTAGTGAGAGCAGGCATTCAAGGGAGGGGAGGAAGGGGCAATTCTATATCTTTCTCTGTTTCTTCTTTACAGCTCATTAACTTTGCTGAGTATTGTTTGGGTTTTTTGTTTTGTTGGGGTTTTTGGTTTTGGGTCCCCATCCCCTCCCCCCCCCCGCATTTAGACATGGTCACATTTTGCAGGCATTCCAGTATTGCCAGCTGGGGTCCCAAATTTAAAATTGGCTTCCAGTGTTACTCAGAAGTAAACTAGATGTGGTCTGAGCTCCTCTGTCTCTCTCTCTCTCTCTCTCTCTCTCTCTCTCTCTCTCTCTCTCTCTCTCTCTCTGTGTGTGTGTGTGTGTGTGTGTGTGTGTGTCTACCGTCAAATTGGATCCGACTGGCCCAGGAGGAGATTGCCCCTCCTACTCCAGCAGAACGTCTGGTGGATTCATTTCATGTGCCTTTGGGATTGCAGTGCAGCTTCTTGCCAGTAGACCACCAGAGCTCCCTATGTAGTCCGAGCTACTCTTGACAAAGAAAAGCTAACAAATATCCCTAGGACTGGGGTTTATGTCTTTTACCATGATTTTTTGTTTCCTTGTGCTGCAGAAGATGTGTTTTTCCCTTACTGCCTCACTGCAGGCTATAATCAATGGACTTTGTTTTGGGAAATTGAGTGTTGGGGATCAATTGATACTTCAGCATTTGATTATCCATACAGAAATGCTTTGGTCTTTATTACCTTCTCTGATTGTTTTATGTGAATAGCATTTTTCTTCTTTTAGCTTCTCTTTCCCCAGCTATCTTGAAAAGGAATATTGCTTTCAAATGAATGTTATTTCTGTGGTTAGTAAAAGTATTATTTTATTGGGGTGATCAGTGTTGTCCCTCCACCCTCGCCCCTTCCTCTCTCATTGTCAACCGGTCAGAACCAACTCATCTATGAATCACAGGGATGGAGACTGGTTGTCTTTTTCCTGTGGAGCTGATCGGGGGCACCACTCCTTACCCACTAGGTCACTGGAGCGTCCAGTGCTGTTGTGATAGGTACACGTGACAGACTTTGACAAACAAGAAGTTTATTCTCTCACAATTTTGAAAACTAAGAGTTAGAACTGAGGGTGCCAGTTCTAGAAGAAAACTGTCTCTCTGTGTATTCCTTAGTTCTAGAAGCTTCTAGCCTGAGGACCTAGGTCCAAAGGACATAATTCACTCCTGGTTCTTTTTTTCTTTGTGGTGATCCCTCCAATCTCTGTTTGCTTGTGCCTCCAAAGAGATTGACTCAAGATAAAACTAAATCAACGTTTCAGCCTGCCTCCTGAACATCATTGAGGTTCTGATTTATAATACACAGGGTCATTAAATCCGGTTACAAAATGGAAGATAATTGCCTGATACTGAAAACGACCATTTGGCCAAGAAGACACATATTTTGAGAGAACACAATTAAATCTGTAACAAAAAAGCTAAAGAGAATTGACTAGAAAATCTTTTTTTTTTTTCTGGTCACAAAAATTTATTGCCTTCAATTTTAACCAGCTTACACCTACTATCTTTTCTTTCTTTTTCTATGTTTTAGTTTTTAAAAAATTTCTTATTGGAAATTCAAAATATGATCTAATAGGTAAGGAATGCTGTGGATCCACAACTATATAGTTTGAATCCACCAGCAGCTCCTGAAAGAAAGACGGACAGCCTCTTCCTGAGAGATTTACAGCCTCTGAATATCTGCTGGAGGGTCAGTGATGAGTCAGTTTCAGCAAGACATAACAACAACAATAAAATACACACAAGAATAGTGTCATACACTTGTCTATATCTGTCACCTTACCTCAATAATTATTCTCTCATGCCCAATTTTGTTTCATATCTGGCCTCCATTCTAACTCCAGATAATTCCTGTCAGTAAAAAAATTAATGCTAATTCCCCAATATACATTCAGGCCATTTTTATATTTCCCTGAGAATCTTTGGGTTGTTGGGTTTTTTTGTTTGTTTTCCCTTTCTTTCTCTCCCTCTCCACTTTATTTTTGTTTTACATTGGTTTGCATACAAAATGCATATACATTGTGTATCTTTCATATACATTGCGTTTCACACCTTCCTAGATTCACATTGTGTTGAGCTTTTTTAAAAAAAGAAAATAAAATTGCTGATACTTGGGCATAAAGCAGCATTTAGAAAACCGCACTGGGAAAGCTTATAGAACAAATATAAATAGCATTTAACCCAGGACTCCCATAAATTTCATTATCATTATAACTGTTATTAGGCCTACTTTGGAGACCAGAAAGTGGGTGCATTTGCTAGAGATAAACCAAAGCCAAGCTCCTTGGCACTGAGTGGATTCCAACTCGTAGCAACCCTGTATAACAGGAAAATTGCCCCATTGAGTTTCCAAGGCTGTAAATCTTTACAGAAGCAAATCGCTGCATTCTTCTGCAGGGTAACTGGTGAGAACTGCTGACCTTCCAGTTAGCAGCCAAGCACTTTAACCCCTGTATCACACAGGCTCCCTTCCAAGGGATATGGATGTTGTTGTCATATGGATACTGTCATAGGTGACCCTCCAGCAGGGATTCAAAGGCAGTAATTCACATGGAAGTAGATTGCCTATTTGCTCTCTATTCGAACTGCATGCCGTTGTATTGGCACTAGGGCCACCAGAGCTCCTAAGGATTGTTGTTGTTGTTAGGTGCTATCAAGTCAAGCATGACTCATAGCGATCTTGTGAACAACAGATCCGAACCCTGTTCTGTCCTGTGCCATCCTCACACTTCCTGACATACAAGAAGAGCCCATTGCAGCAGTCACCGTGTCAATCTACCTTCTTCTCCTTTGCCGACTCCCTACCCTTCCCAATATCATGTCCCTTTCCAAGGAATAGCACCTCCGAGCAACATGCTCAAAGTATGTGAGGTGAAGCCTCATCATTCTTGCCTCCAAAGAGCACTCTGGCTGCACCTTCTGCAAGACATATCTGTTCATGATATTGGCCGTCCATGGGATGTTCCGCGCTCTTTTGCAACATGGCAGCAGGATAGATTTTTGTGACCTGAACTGTGAAAATCCCATCAGTATGACCCTTTGAAGACAGAATTAAGAGGAAAACTCATTCCAAAATCCACTGGTTCTAGAATAGATTCTGACTTAGGGACCTTGTAAGAGAGATTAGAACCAGGGTTCCCAAGGTGGTAATCTTTATAGGAACACACTGTCTCATCATTCCTCGCCAGAACTGGTGATGAGTTCCAACCCCTGACCTCTCGGTTAGCAGGAGAGTACTTTAGCCAGTGTGCAACCACGGCCTCCTGAAGTACTAAGGCAACGTTTAATGGCTAGCTCAATTAAAGGGGAGCTCTGGTGACCTAGTCCATAGAGAGTTAGTTGCCCTGCTAGCCCAAAAGGCATGTCTCTTTGGTGATTTGAATCCACCAATAACTCTGTAGGAGAAAGATGGGTAACCATCTCCAGTGTAATTTAGAGCTCCAGAAACCTATTGGTTTCAATTAATGGCAATAAGGGGTGGGGGGGGGAGAGTGAGAACTCAGTTGGTGACAAAGACAGCATTTCCTAAGAGCAAAGTGTGGTCTGAAGACTAGCGACTTCACCTAGGAGTGAGGCGGAAAAAAATGCACATTCCCAGGCCTCACATTCCCAACTCAGTCAGGAACTCTGCCTTTAGGACCCCACAGTTTCTTTCCACAAGCATGCCAAGGCGTGTTGATGAACACTGAAATTTGAGGACCCAACTTAGAAAAAAACTACTTAGCATTTCCAGAAGGTCCCTGCTAAGGCTGATGTCTCCAACTTTCAGAATTCTTAGCACTCTTACATAGTTTTTCCCTAATGTCTTTCCAATCTTTTTCTTTTTTTTTTTTTCTCAAATGGGTTCTTTTTTCCTCCTTGCGTTATTTATATTGAAATTTCATGGCAGCAAGATGTTGCCTGCTCTTGAAGACTTGTGTTTCTAGGAAGCTTATTATATTCATTCCTCAAGAGCATCACAACGTTTAATTAGCTTAATAAAGCCTCTGAATGCTTCTGGGGGGGAATAAATTTAGTTCTGTTTGATCCACTATTTTGCAAAATCATTTGGCCACGTAACTCTTATGTGGGCTTGTAGTGCCTCTCCTGGAATGTTTAAAGACACATGGTTGGCAGAATCACCTTGATGTCTAAGTGTGTAACACCAAAAGGAAAAATAGTATTTGAGTTATGCATCCGTTCTAACCCTTTAGAGAGTTTAATGGTACTTTTCTGTATCCTCTATTGTAGATGTACTATCCTGCCACAAGTAGACCTTCAAAAGTCCATAAGCAGCAAATATGAAGACAGAAGGGCTTTGAAAATAGTATAAAAACTCTGTCACCCATTCAAACATATCTTACATTTATGTGAGGCAGTTTTGGCCTCTAAGAGGATAGCCTATTGAGATGAGAAATAGGAAATGGAAAAAATTTTCTAAAAAACATTCATCTACAATTTTATAATAACAGGCATTCTCACTATTTTACCCATTGATATAATATTCAGTCAATTCACTTTAATCATTTATGCCCTGGTGGCATAGTGTGTAACAACTGGGCTGTTAATCTAAAGATGAGCGGTTTAAATTCGCCAGCAGCTCCGTGGGAGAAAGATAGGTAATCTCTTCCAATAAAGATTTACTGCCTTGGAAAGCCGATGTAGGGTCACTATAAATTGTAATCAACAGGACAGCAGAGTTTATTGTTGTTGTTACTATTATTATTTTAAACACTCATGTCTCCTCTTGTTTTATATTATTTGTTTTACTTTATTCTGACTAAAGAAAATTACTTATTTCTTTTGATCATTTCATTTGGTTGTTGTTGTTATGTGCCATCGAGTCGTTTGCGACTCTTAGTGACCCTATGTACAACAGCCCTAAACCCTGCTCTATCCTGTGCCAATTGCATTGCCTCTGACACACCCATCCCAATTGCTCCAGTCACTGAATCAATCCACCTCATAGAGGGTCAATAAAATACAGCAGTAATCATGGCACAGCCTGGTGCCCTAGTGGTAAGAAGCTTCACTGTAATTCCAAAGGCATGAGGTTCAAAGCCACCAGCTGCTCTGTGGGGAAAAAGATGGGCATTCTCCTCCCATGTGATTTACTGCCTCTGAAAACCCACTGCTGTGTCAGCTACAGGTCAGTTCCAACTCGACCATACACAACAACAACAACAACAATCAAAGGGTATGATGGTCCATATACTTCCATATTTTTGAAATCACTTTGGAATGTTTCATTCGAAAGAGAATTTCTTAACAACCCTATTTGCACAACAGAACAAAACTGTCCTGCCCTTTACCTTCACAGTTTCTGCTGTTCTCAGGCCCACTGTAACTCATTGGATGTGGGAGAGTTGCTCTGTTTTCAATGAACATGTATGAGGCCCTTCTCTAGGCCCCTTCCTGATAACGTGTCTACAGTACCTGATACTAAGGCTGCACTTCCTTCTAAGGATCATTCTGTACCTTTCCCAAGACAAGTTTGTTGATTTTTCTGAGAGTCCAGGGAATATTCAGTGTACTTAACCATCAGCAGAATTCAACGGCATCTGCTCTTTTTCAGTGTTTGTTACTTATCATTCTGCTTTTATATGCCTATGATGGGACCAAAAAGATCATGGCCTTCCCAAAGTAATGTCTTTCTTTTTACCACCTTCGAGAGGTCTTTTGTAGCTTATTGGCAAATGCAGTACATTGGGTAATTTCTTTCCTGCTGCTTCCGTGAAGATAGACTATGGATTCAAGTGAAATGAAAAATCTTGATAAAGTCATTGTTCTCTCCTTTTATCATGATGTTGCTTACTCTACCAGTTCTGAGGATTCCTGGTTTCTTTTTGTTGAAATGCAGCCCATACTGCAGGCTGTGGTCTTTGATCTTAGTAATAAGCTTGTGGTAGGGGAAGATGATTTCTTGATGAGATAAACTAGTATCCTGTGCAGGCTTACAGGGTTGAAAAGAAAAGGGACAGGTTTTTTGTTTTGTGTTTTTTTTCTCTCTCTTCACAGTTACTTGCAGAGATAAGAGTAAAATCTGGATCTGTTTCCTTATCCTTGGCCCATCAGCTACCAGACCCCAAGCTGTGGGAACAGCAACTGTTCAACAGCACTGCCCAGTTGTGATAAAAGGGTATCTCCTTATTAACATGATAATATTTATTACTTGTACTACAGAAGATATACTCCACTTATTTGTTAGTATCTTTTATATTGAAATTTATATTATATTATATTATATTTTATATCATATCATATCATATCATATCATGTTGTTGTTGTTATGTGCCATCAAGTCGCTTGCGACTCATAGCGACCCTGTGTACAACAGCCCTAAACTCCGCTCTGTCCTGTGCCAATCGCACTGTCTCCGACACTCCCATCCCAATTATCCCAGTCACTGAATACATCCACCTCATAGAGGGCCTTCCTCTCCTGCGCTATCCCTCCACCCTCCCAAACATGATGTCCCTCTCCAAGGACCGGTCTCTCCTCACAACATGTCCAAAGTATGTTAGATGGAGCCTCAGAATCCTTGCCTCCAAGGAGCCACCCAGTTTAACCCTTTCCAGGACAAATCTGTTTGTTTTCCTAGCAGTCCATGGTATTCTCAATACTCTTCTCCAGCACCACAGCTCAAAGGCATCAATTCTCCTTCTATCCTCCTTGGTCATTGTCCAACTCTCTGATGCATAACAGGTGATTGTGGAGACCATGGCCTGTATCAGACGCACCTTAGTCTCCAGAGAGACACCACTGCTCTTCAGTACTTGGGAGAGGTGCCTAACAGCAGACTTTCCCATGGCAATGCGCCTTTTAATTTCCTGGCTGCTGGTGCCAAGACTGTTGACTATAGAGCCAAGCAAAGTAAAGCTTATCATATCATATCATATCATATCATATCATATCATATCATATCATATCATATCATATCATATTCTCCCCAGAGGATAAAATAATGAAAAATAGCTTTTGGTCTTGCAAATTCCATGGCAAGAGTTTTTGTTCTACTGGAAAGAACAAAGAAATAAATTAAAGTGTTTCCATGTTTTATATGGATGTCACTTCAAAGTCTGCCTTATTTCACTCTCCTATTTTACTATTTCATAGTTATCAATAAAGTTAGTTAGGTCCCATTGAGTGGATTTCCACTCAGAGTGACCCTGTGTGCCAGAGCAGAACCACCAAGTCCTCCAGAGCTTCTGGGTGGATGTAAACCAGCAACCAATAGCTCTTGGACATTTGAGATAGGATGAAACCTGCTTCAGAATGGCACCACTGTATATTGAAAGGATTTTTATTTACAGTAGTAATTATAGTCACCAAACATACATGACCCCCACTTTTGTTGAGCCCCATATCTGTCTGCTCTCCATGCCCAAGGGCTGTTGTTGGACTTTTAGGTTTTAGGTTTTTTTCAGGTCATGAGCATAGTGCTTAAGCTGTCATGACCCATGTGAATTTGAACCAACTCCTGATATCTGATACTGCTTCTCCCACACCAACTGATAAACTGCTACTGGGCAAACATTTACCAAAAAGTTTTGTTAAAATACAAAATGTTCAGACTCATTTTATGCTTCGGTGAGGATAGAACATTCAGTTGCTTTTGTCTTACTTTTTACAGTTGCCCAAAGTTCATAGGTACTTGCCATGGATTTTCCCCACTATCAACTCATTTCGGGACATAGCTAATACAATCTTCATTACAATCTTACGAGGGGAAACAAGAACCTATCCCATAGAAACATTTGAACTAACTCATTCCTTAGTTTAGTACATGTCCAAGTATTGAGAGACAATAAAAGGTAGATGCTAAGACTGTGGAGTTTGAGCCAGAACACCCAAGTTCAAATCCAAGGTCTGCTACTATTGTAACTGTGAACGTTTTACTTAACCTCTCTGTGCCTCAGTCTCCTCAACCATAAAACAAATTATAATAGCACTGGCTTTCTGGAGTTATTAGGTAATAAATATGAAACATTTTCAGTGGTACCTGGCACACAATAATTACATAATAAATTACTTATTATTATTAATCAGATCACACATGTTATATTTTACAAATACAAACTAGAAGACAGTTTTCTGTAAACCTATCAATAAGCTATGCTATTATGACCACTTTCATGATGTTGCTGTTTTTGTGTGCCATAGAGTTGGCACAAACCCATAACTGACCCTCTGGGCAGGTTTTCAGGGGCAGTTAATTGCATAGGAGGAGGGAGGAGATTGCCCATCTTTCTCCTGTGGAGCAGCTGATGGCCTCGAACAGTGTGCCTTCAGGATTGCAGTACAGTTTCTTGCCACTGGGCCACCAGAGCTTTCATGATATTAATAGAAAATAATTAATTTTATGAGGCCTCACCATAGTCTCTAAGTGTATGCTAACAATTCTAATATACAAAAAAATGTGAACAAAAACAATGTGTATACAGTGATTGCTCAGAATTCACAAATGGTCAGAATAGTTCACATCAAAATCTGTATGGAAAGACAATATAAAATATGAAACATGATACTGAATTAGTTGTTGTTGTTGCATACCATTGAGTCAAAACTGACTCACAGCTGACCCTCCAGTGGGTTTTCAGAAGCAGTTAACTGCATGGGAGAAGATTATCCCTCTTTTCTCCACAGAGCAGTGGGTGAATTGAAACCACATGCCTTTGGGATTGCAGCACAGTTTTTCCCCAGTAAGCCATCAGAACTCCCTCTTGGACTAGTAGTGGATTGCAAAGAAATATTTATTTTTAATAAGAAAATAAATATAAAAGTTGGCGCAGTAATGCTTTGACCTAATTTATTCTACTCTCTCACAAATTCCAGAATAAAATGTCAATTCTCTCATATAAAACAGCAAAAAATAAATAAGCGTGCTCTTAAAAGTTTTCTAATTTAACTTGATGAGGCAATTCTGTGCTGTTCTGCAAGTTGACTGTGGGTTGAAAAAAAGTCCATAGTAGATGGTGATACACTTCAGGGAAGGGTCAGTGGAGCTGCAGATTTTTTTTTTTTATCGCCAGAATAACCATTTCACTAGGTAAATGACCCTTTTGACCCTGGAAATTTTTTGGTGCTTACTGTACTTTTTTTCATACAGTCTTGAAGAACAGTACATTCTTACACGTACGCTACTCTCTTGATACGTTGTTCTAGTTGTTTACACTGACTTTGGGCAAATAGGTAGAGACTGACATTTATGAGCAATTCACATGGGTTGGGAGGAGGGGAAAATGGGGAGTTATTGTTTAAGGGGGAGTTTCTGTTTAACCAAACTGATTGTTGTCAAGTTGGTTCCAGCTCCTGGCAAACCCATGTATCAGAGTAGAACTATGTTCCATGTGCTCTCCCGTGCTCGCTCGCTCGCTCTCTCTCTCTCTCTCTCTCGCTCTCTCGCTCTCACTCTCTCTAGCTCTCTCTCATTGATGTTTTAATGAACATTGACAAGGCAAAAATTCCACTCAACTCTTCATACTCATTTTGGTTTGTAACATTAACAATGCTACCCATAATGTAATCTCACCCTTCTCACTTCTTCCCCATTATTTTAATTTTCAATAATCCTTCTGCTGGGCTTCATTCACACTTGGGCAGGTGCTGTTCTTCTGACCTTTTATGGTTGATTGTTCTAAAGAGAATGAACATCTCTTGGTGTTCTTCTTACAGGCCTGCCAATTGTTTGAGGGGAAATTGAGCAACTGGAGTGAATTTTACTTCAGATTCCAAGAGTGACTAAAGATCATAGTCTGGGGACCCCTACCAGTTTCTGTCAGAACAATAAGCCCAAGTTCTGTAGGATTTTTAGTGGCTGATTTTTTTTTTTTCAGAAGTATTTACCAGGCATATCCTTGATGACCCAGAGACTCAGAGTTTCTATTTAGGTGTATAAAGGACATTTGGAAATGAATAGTGATGAGGACATACAGTATATTGAATGTAACTAATGTCACTGAATTGTACACTCAAACATCTTTGAAATGGCAAATGATTTTGTTTTACAATTTACCACATTAAAAAATTCACTTGAAAAGTACATTTGAGGATATTTTTTTAAATTAACTATGTGCTGTTTTTTCTTGTCCCCTTACTTTGATATTTGAGGATATACATTCCTTGACATTGGTTATATTTCAGCTTCTTCCCTATATGCCTGTATGACAAATTCAAGGTTGAGGGCTTGGACAATTTTAAAATATAAGGCTTTCATTTGTCACCTTCCCTTTTTTTATATTCTAAGCCATTGTATACTTTTATTAAATACAATTTTATTATTTTAATGTTTCATTGTTGTTACTGGTTTGCATACAATAATTGATATGCATTGTATTTCATTCGTGTGCATTGTGCTTTATCTAGTCTTTCATTTACATTTCACGTTTTCTAATCATCCATATACATTGTGTTTTATATAATTAATTACGGTTGATCTATGTATATTATTACCCTATCTGTTCAAGTCCCTATTGAACCTCTGTTCCTTTGCCCCTCATCTGCCCACTAACCTTCACTTCTTCAAAGTAGTGTCTCTTCTGGTTACATCTTTGTGGATGGCCTTGCTTTAGTCCTTTAAAGACCAGGATCAGCTTCATGAAATATTAACTGTGTACTGAACGTAGCTAGTAAAGGTAAAAAGGTTATTGTATTGACTGGATTACACTGGTACAAGATTGTTTTAAAATACACATATTTTATAAGCATAATTTCATTCATTTAATCTAGAATTTTGTTAACTTGGTTCACATTGCTTCAAAAGCAAATTTTGGATGAAGTTTCATGTACTTGGTAGATAGATATTCAGAACAGACAGAAGAGGTCTTTAAAAGAGGAGGGGAAATTGTGCCAAGAAAATGACTTGGTTTTATGGGCTGCAGAAACAAACAAGAAGTTGGCCTAATTTTCAGATGCTTTTTAAAAAGACTCACTTGACTAAAAAGGCCACTTTATTTAAATACACAGTGCATTTGGAGCTTGGCGACTTCTCTGGGGACTTGTCTAATACTCTAAAATGCCTACTGTTTTAATAACAAGTTAGTAGAAAGATTTGAATAAGACTTTTGATGATAAAAATATGTTATCAGTACAAAAATGTAGACTTAGTCTGTGCCTCAAAGTATTTTAATGTCAATTCATGTCATCAAGTAAAACTTTTTGCTTGGAAATTGCATGTTTCATGTTGGTCTGGCCGTAGGGTAGGAATATGAGGAAGATGCTTATTTTAAAGATAAATGCTTATTGTAAATAGAGCCAAATATTTGGTGCTATTTGGGGTTTAAAATATAATTCCACACTTGGGAATTATGCATTACCCTGTAAATAGCAATTTCCATATCACATTTTATAATCACTTTATCTGAAAGAAAACTTATCTTCAGCAAATCAGAGACCAATTTTTATTTTTGTGCTATAGGTTCTAAATGCTGAGGTAGATCAATAACTATATATACCTTTTCTATAACCTTTGTGTGAAGTACTGTGTGGCACAATTATTCAATTTATCATAAGCAAAGAAAAACAATTTAAATCTGAACAATATTCAGTGCCTTTTGTACTTTTATATTCTCTTCATACATTTGTAAGTTATTTATCTAAAGTGTAATTCTGCCTTGAAAGTTTTCTACTTGGAGAAACTTTGAAACATTCAATGGTTTTGAAAGTTTACTTTGAAACTTTCTTTTTACTTTTATCTTAGTCAAATAAAATCTAGAGTTTTAAGTTTAATGCAAAACTATTACCCTTCATAATTTGCCAAAATGCCTTCCTACTTCCAAAGTTTTAGCACATTAAAAATTGCCTTTAGACCCTTAAATTATAGGACCTAAAATAACAGGCATGGTTTCGGGAGACTGGAGTCTCAGCATAGGAAAGCCTGATGGATAAAGACATGCTGTTCTTATTTCTGAAGTTGCCTAACTGAAACATTTAAACAAAGGAATAAAGTCACTGATGCTACTTGGAAATATCTGCCCTACCAGTTACAGCCTATCTGCATAAAATACATTTCATATGTCTAAAAAATGTAATAGAATTTAGAAGTATTAGGCTGCCCATAGCCTAGCTCCCCATGCCCCACAACACCATACCTTGTTGTTGTTGTTGTTATGTACCGTCGAGTCTCTTACAACTCCTAGCCACCCTATGTACAACAGCCCTAAACTCTTTCCTGTGCCAGGCACACTATCTCCGACACACCCATCCCAATTACCCCAGTCACTGAATCAGTCCACCTCATAGAGGGCCTTCCTCTCCTGCACTGTCCCTCCACTCTCCCAAGCATGATGTCCCTCTCCAAGGACCAGTCCCTATTTACAACATGTCCAAAGTATGTCAGACAAAGCCCCAGAATCCTTGCCTCCAAGGAGTAGCCTGGTTTAACCCTCTCCAGGATGAATCTGTTTTCTTGCCAGTCCATGGTACATTCAGTACTCTTCTCCAGCACCACAGCTCAAAGGCATCAATTCTCCTTCTATCCTCCTTAGTCATTGTCCAACTCTCTGATGCATAACAAGTGATTGCAAAGACCATGGCCTGTATCAGATGCACCTTAGTCTCCAGAGACACACCATTGCTCTTCAGAACTTTGGAAAGGTCCCTAACAGCAGACTTTCCCATCACAGTATGTTTTTTGATTTCCTGGCTACTGGTACCAAGAGTGTTGACTATGGAGCCAAGCAAACTAAAGCAGTGAACAATCTTCACCATCCATCCTGATGCTGCAAATTGGTTCAGTGGTGAGAATCTGTCTTCTTGATATTGAGCCTCAATCCATATTGAAGGCTGCAGGCCTTGACCCTCTGCAGCAAGCCCTTTAGGTCCTCCTCAGCTTCAGCAAGCAGGGTTGTGTCATCTGCATAACGCAGATTGTTGATAGATCTTCAACCAATCCTGACACCACATTTCTCCTCATAGAGCCCAGCCTCCCAGATAATCTGTTCCGCATACAGGTTGAAAAGGTATGGAGACAGGACACATCCCTGGTGTATACTACTTCATCTTAACCTAAAGAAGGAGCTAAGAATGGCCTCAGCCTTTCAGATGAGATTGCACCACTGTGGCAGGGAAAACAGAGTGCTGATAGGGTAGTGATGTCTATGAAGATTTTGGTGGGAGGAGCTATGGGAATGAAAATTGCTTTCTCCAACAGGCCACTTCCTTGAATTCCTTGGAGCTGATCAGGTAAGTTTGAACTGCTCTGAGCTACTGAAAGCCTACAAGAGCATGGGCTGATTCCGTGGGCAGGATTGCTTGGAACCTTAAGCTAGAAGGGTGAAGAGGGATTCTGAGAATTCTACTTTTTCCAGCTGCTTCTACCAGGGTAGAAGAACCAACAGGCATAGAATAACCTCATAAAATACTGTATGGGACATGTTTACAGTGAAGGAGGGAAGAAAAGTACTTTTTATCTGACTGAATTGGATGTCCTGTGATTTGATTTGCTGACTCTGGCAATCCTGATAAGAGAATATTGGACGGATGTCCTAGCCTGCAAGAAAGTTGCAAACAGCTGGTGTCCTCTTTGTCCTATCTCCTGCGTCCCTGTGGTAGGTGCCTGGGTGGGGTGTACACCCAGCAAAGGGAAGCAAAGAAACACTAAGCGCAGGAGATAGAACTGACCGTGGACCAGAGAGAAACTCTTTTGTTTTACAATGAAGCCTTTGTAGTAGCTTTTTGAAGTTGTATTATTTTGCGTGTACTTTTATGCGTGATTTATTTCCTGGAGTAGCAAATTGAATGCCATTAAGGTAGGTGTTTTTATTTTTCTTTCTTTATTTTCCTCCCCACCTTGTATTTTAATGACCTTTTAGGTTGGAAGCCATCAACTTCTCTACAGCTTCCATGCATAGTTAGCACCAACGATGCCTTCTGACTTTTGATAACTTAGTACCTATGTGCTTTATTGTCTTTGGGGGTTTTGATTTGATTATGGCTTGCTGTATTGTAACCTGAAGTTATGCATTCTTGAATTTGCTATTGATCAGCCATTTAGTTAAGATTTTTCTAAAGTGATGGAAGGTATTTAATGCAACTTAGGGTGGGAGAATACAAGGAAAATGGGGCATAAGAGAGATGTGAAGTGGTGGAGAGTCAGGGTTGTCATCACTGTTAACAGCAGTGATAGCTTTGAGTGTGATTAGTTCTTCCAAACAGTCCAGAGACCAATTTCCTGCTCATGATTATTTTAAAATAAATGTTGACTGTGAGTGAAGGAAGCCCTGGTGGCTTTGTGTTAAGGAGTTGTGCTGCAATACAAAGGCACACAGTTAGAGTCCACTAACTGCTTTGTGGGAGAAAGAAGGGCAATCTCCTCCCGTGTCTCTGAAAACCCACTGAAGTGTCAGCTAGAAGTTGGTTCTGACTTCCAGGTAGGTAACAACAGCAGCAATGTGACTGAAGCAGGACAGAGTTTAGAAGGTAAAGCAAGAGTATTTTCCATGTTAAAAAGTGAGTGAATACAGTAGAGAGCCTTCAGGAGACCACAAACTATGATAATCATAAAGCCTTATGTTCCAAGCTGCAAGCGAATATGATTTGCCACTTAGATAAATGCAGAGTGGGAAGTAAGGCACCATGGAGAGAGCATTTTATTCCTAGCTCCTTAGACAGGCTCATATGCTGGTCAGATTCTAATCTGCTGCTCATTCCTGTAAGGAGCCCAGGAGTCTCCTGTGTGTCCTGGAGGCTTTTGTAGTTAGAAACTCCTTGGATTTTAAACAGGATTTATGTATGTGTGCCTCTTGTCCTATTGACATTTCCAGCTCCATTATACTTAGAAGGGCTGGATTTTTCAACAATGATGGTCATGTACACTTTAGAGTCATAGCAAAGAATGAACAAACATTATTACAAATTAGTTTGAGTTAGTGGAAGTTTGCTGCTTTTTTTTCTGTAGTTGTTGTATTTAATCTGAAAAGAATACTGAAAACAGGTAAGTAGAAAAAACCCAATAGTTTGTTGTTGACAGTTGTTCTTTTCTTAGAGGGAGAAAAGAAGCTAGGAACTGAAATGGCAAAAGAAACAGGCTCCTTAGGCAAACCTAAAGTGATGCTCTCTGAAAGGATGCTTACCAAGTTTATTTGGTCATTCATTCATTCAACAAACTTTTATGGAGTGGCTACTGTTCACCAATGAGCCTTGGTGATGTTATGGTTAACACGTATCTCTTAATCAAAGAGTTTACGGTTCAAACTCACCAGCCACTCTCAGAAATGAAAGATTTGCTAACCTACTTTCATAAAGAAATCCGTAGGGGGAGATTCCACTCTGCCCTGTAGAGTCCCTGTGAATTGCACTTGACTTGATGGCATTGGCTTTGGTTTTTACTGTTCACCAGGCACAGAGCCAGCCCTGAGCCACAAAGATGATGAAAACATAGTCCCGCCTTTAGATAGGCTCAAAGTCTAGTAGGGGAGACAGGCATGCAAACTATTCATTGATGTACACAGCAATAAGTGCTATGATAAAATGGAGTACAATGTGCAACTGGTTCACAAAAGAGGGAGAGATTAATGGTAGTGGGGGTGGGGAGATGGGCTCAGAAAAAAATATTTACAAAGGGAGGGTTGATTGATCTGAGTCTCCATATTGGTTAGTGAGAGTCTGGACACTTGGCTTCTGTCCTTAGCTGCCTGTGAGTTAGGACAAGTCACCTCCCTCTTTGACCTTCAGTTTCTTTCTTTCTCTGCAAGATAAAGATGAACAAGATGTTCTTTGAATCTGGGCCCTGCATTAGGATGTTACAATTCTGATAATACACTCATCTCTGGTGTTTGGTGGGGGGCAGAGGGTGTGACTGCCGAGGTTCTGACTCCCTTTATCTTTGGAGGCCACAGTTTGATACAGACAGGAAAGTTTCCCTCCCCTTATCCTAGATTCACTTCTGTTCATATTCATACCAGTTTGCACGGAAGTCCTTGTATACTGGATGTGTCCAAAAAAGCAGAGTTCAAACAGCATAAGGAGATGGATTACAAAGGGGCTGGAGAGATTGTGGTCCTTTTAAATCTGGCTCCCTGGCCTTCTCCATGGGGAGCTCAGTCCAGTTTCATTAGTTGTGGGTTCAGTATATTCAGGAATTGATGAAAGACTTCTTCCCCTCCAGATTTCTTACCTGCATCCCAAATTTAAATGAAAAGTTGTGGGCAGAATTTTAAGATGCTGATTGTGCATCCATACCAATATCATAGATGACAAAATATTTGATGGAGAAAATGGAGCTGATTATATCCATTTTTTAAAATCAAAGATTGGCTTGTAAGAGGAAGAAACTAGGAAGTGTGCCATTAGAATGCTGGCATCTGGCTAATGTTTAGTTTATGTTAATGCTGATTCACTCTTAACTCTTTCAGCTTCCCCTTCCCCCTCCCCCCAGCTTTTAATAAGTTTGTAATTGGAACCAAGCAATTTAGCACCTGTGATGTGTGTGGTGCTTCTAAAGTCACTGTCAATTTCCTCTGAGAAGTCATGCCTATACTCATAAGTGTATTATATAGAGTGACACAGTATCATGAATTTTTTTCCCCATTTAAACAGAACCAAATTAGACTCACCGTCATGAAATCAATTCCAACTCACAGCAACTCCGTATGACAGAGTAGAACTGCTCCCTAGGGTTCCTGAGGCTATAACATGTTGTAAGAATGGGTTCATTTTGGGGGTAGGGGGTGGGGTTTGGGG
>NW_006399766.1:14559030-14572395 GCF_000299155.1 Elephantulus edwardii | reverse complement strand
GGGGAGAAGGGTGCAACAATGAATGAATGGAATCCCAAAATCTGTGTAGATGTTCATTGAAATGAAAAATAAACAACCTAAATTTAAAAAAAAAACCGGGTTCATCTCATCTTCCTGCCATGGAGTGGTTAGTGGCTTTGAGATGCAGACTGCTCTGTCAGCCACCAAATGCCATAGCCACAGCAGCACCAGAATTCCATTTTTATTTAACACGTGATAATTACAAAGGAATAACAGCATTTTCACGCATGAAACAACTCATCCATTTGGTCCTATTATTTAACATATAACTCTGAGTAGTCTAGCAGAGCATGGTGCTTGCTTCTTTTGAGAAGTAACCCAGCTATAACTATATTTGAGAGATGGTATTTTGGTGTGATTCTCCCCCCACCCCCCTGCCCCTTGTAATTCCAAATGTATTTGAAGCAGCAAATCATTCTGCAAACAGCTGTTTTCTGTTAAGATGGCGTGACTGGCAGAGAGTCATTTTCAGCTTCCTAGGGTCCTTTTCTTATTCAGATGTATGGTAGAGCTTTCATGAAAGGGGCAGGAGGAAGCTCATTTCTCTAGGTTTTTCTCCCACCAAGTGCAAAGGAGTCTTGTACCTGAGGAACTCTCATCCCCACAGTTCCCAAGACTTAGGTAGGATGTAAATCCCTACAATGAGACTTTCTCTTTTTCAATCAAAGGCTTTTTATTCATTTGTGAAAAGCCTGGAGGTTGGAGAAAAGAAATCGATTGAATTTTGGAGGTTTTGTAAATGCTCCTCAACTTTTTTTCATTGTCTGTCCTCCACCTTTTGATGCAGGTGTATTTTGGAAGTTTCATTGGCCATTTTCCTCCCCCTGCTGCCTTTCTGGGTGCATTTTCAGAGACAAGAGGCAGAGAGAGGGGAGCAGGGAGATTCGTAGGTGTAGTAGCACTTATTTCCACAGAAAATAACATTTTTCTTTTTAAATTTTTTCTGAGAATCACTTTTCTACTGAGACAATTTGCTGTTTCCTTCACTCATAACAGTGAAAGACCAGATGAGAAAGATTTTCTTTTTAAGTCAAAAGACAATGGGAAAAGAGTGAAAATGAGGAGAGGGATAAATTAACTTGCATTCTGATCTCTTTAATATTATCTTTAATTGTATATGTTTATGTGTCTGTGCATATAAATATGTATATACATAGTATATATAGTCTGTGCACATATATATGTATATACATGGTATATATATACATAGTATACATATATGAAACTATGTATATACATAATATATATTATAGGATATAGCCTTCTCTGTCAAAGTATGGTGGCTGTCATCGGTGGAACATTTGTAGTCATTTATGATAGTCCAGTACTTTCTGCTGAGCATATAGCAATTCTGAATTTATGGATCTAGATTGGGAGATGGGGACCTGGAACATCACTGGCGTGACAAACCTGAGTAGAGAATCATTTGCTCTAAACCAAGATAGCATCTGGGTCTGGGCTGTTACAGATGCAGTGTAATAGGTCTGCACAGGGAAATAGCTTGCACAGGGAAAATGTTGGATCTACCCACCGTCTGTCTGTCTATCTATCTAGTCTAACCTATTGCTGATGAGTCAATTCCAAATCATATCAACCTTTTAGAACATAGTAGAATTGCCCATCGGGTTTCCAGGTTCGTAAATCCTTTACCAAAGTATACTGCTTCATCTTCCTCCTAAAAGAGCAGCTGATGGGTTTGAACTGCTCACTTATCAGTTAGCACTGGGATACTTCACCAGTTGTGCCACCAGGGCTCCTTTTCTAGTCTGTAGTCATCCACCGCACAGAACAAAAAATAATAGGTGATCACTCACCCCTGCTCCATCCCATCAATATTTGCTTTACAAAGCTTTCATCTCCTTCAGATTTGCTTGAGTTTGAGAGATATTTTCCCCCATCTCCTACAAAGGCAAAAGGGAAACATTAGATATTATCAGAAATAAAGTTTGTCCCCTAAAAGCTTAAATTGAAGTATTTTGGCCCATAATTAAGCTTAGGCGTCAAGACAAATGAATGCAAATGGAAGAGATTTATTATCACCATGTGCTGTGCATATAAAAAATACATCGTTCTGAATTCTAAAGTCATTTTACAAAAACTTCACGATTTTTGTTTTCCTTTGAAACCTTTTATTCCACAAAAACAAACAAACAAACCCACAGATACTAAATTACTTGGTGTCCTCATTCATTGTGCGTATAACAACTGTGGATTTTTCTTTTCTTTTCTGAGAATTCTTTAACATAACTAACCATCTTTGTTAAGGTAGCAGTGCTATGCATTTGCATCACTATAGAATTAAATTATGGATTCTGTCACTCATATAAATCAAGGAAAATCTCATAACTAAGATGAATAGATTTCTTTAAAATCTCATGCTGCCTCATATTCCATACTTTAGTTTTGTTGTACAACTCAGTGTGATTTTTAAAGTATAATTCTCATTTATTTATTTCAATGTTCTGATTTTGCTTTGTGAACATGCCATTGTAAACATAAGAAAAGTTACTGTATCTAAAGAAAAGTTATACAAAAGCAAAAAGATTCTTTGTAGATTATTAGGAAAATTGCTTCCTCCCTCTTTCTTTTCTTCTCTCTCTCTCTCACTCTCTCTCTGTGATACTGAAACCTTATATTGCAAAAAATGGCAAAATTCTAATGTATTATTGTTTTTAAAAATTTTTAATTATGTTTTAATTTTTTTATTGCATGTACTGTCAAATCAGATCTGACTGGTACAGGAGGAAATTGTCCCTCCTTCTCCAGCAGAGTATCTGGTGGATTCGAAAAGTGCACCTCTGGGATTGCAGTGCCCTTCTTGCCACTAGGCCACCAGAGCTCCCTTGTATTAACTTTTGTTTTCCCTGCTGATTGGAATTGTTGAATATAAAGGACAATATTCACTTATACAGCTTTTTAACAACAAATGAGTGTGTTAGCCATAGACCAAGTGTCGACTTTGGAATAGCCTGCGTAAATGCCAATGACTGTATGCTGAGTGTCCACAGTACAGATATCAAGGAGAGCTGTGACTGTGCAGTCTGAAGGCAAAGCCACTCAGTAGCTACTTATTTCTCACAACAGCCTTTTAACTGCCCTGAAGCAGGGAATTTGGGCAATGACCAAATCTGAGTGTGCAGCAAGATTAAAAATAGATAAAGAGAAGGAAAGCCTAAAATAAAATTCTTTAAGCTTTAGTGTGGTTAAGTCTAAGGAGCCCTGGTGGAACAGTGGTTAAAGGCTCAGCTGCTAACCAAAGGTCAGTGGTGCAAACCCACCAGCTGCTCTGAGGGAGGGCGACTTGGCACTCTGCTTCTTTACAGATTCACAGCCTTGAAAACCCTATGGAGGCAGTTCTATTCTGTCCCATAGGAAGGATCTCTGTGAGATCTCCAATCTCACCAGCAGTGGGTTGGGTGAGGTTTCCTTTGGTTAAGTCTGTGGATCTAGACTGGATGATGGTGGGGCTGGGATGCCATTGGTATGGCTTGGGAAAGCTGGGGGTAATTTGCTAGAAATACTCTCCAAATGTAGCTGCAGTTGGTGAAATAAAAGACTGAAATCCAGGAGAGACTCCAGAGGATTGATTCTCCCCAATAAGAGATTGGAAGAATCTCTTTTCTCTGGGGCAGAGACTAGAGGAGAGGAAGAGAATTTAGGACTGAACCTTGGGACAATCTCTACTATAATGGTGTGAGAAGAGGAAGGAAAACTGGGAAATACAAACTAGGATGCTTGACTCTGAAAGTCTCCAGTTAGCTGGAAGTCAAATGGACGAGACTCACTTGCATCAGGCCAAAGCTGGCAGATCTAGTGACTATGAAATGCTATGACTCTCTGCTTCAGTAAAGGCTGTAGTAGGTATAAAAAGAAGCTGATGGTTTCTCGTAGGGAGGACACATTGCAGGGGAGGGGGGGAGGAAAACCAACTAACCTGCAGATCCAGTGCTGAACTGTCCCGTAGGATTTCCAAGCCATAAGTGCAGACTGCTACACTTTTCTCCTGTGGCAAGACTTGAAGTTGATCCTCTGACCATTTGAGTAGCAGTTAAACACTCTAATCACTGCACTACCAGGGCTTTTATTAGTTTCTTGAGGTTTTTAGCATGTATAAGGATTCCCTTACTGTTCTTATAGGTGGTAAAATTATATAGTGATTCCTGAGATACTCTTTATTTTTTTAATTTCGCTTGATGATGCCACTCCCACTTGGAGTGCCACTATCTTTTTAATGGCTCATCATTTTTTGCCTTTCGATGGAAAACAGGCACAAATTATCACTGGTCTTTTGTAAAAGTGAAGTGACATAAAGCCAATTTTTGCAAAGCAAAATACCTTTTGTTTTTATGTACCATCAAATCACCTGCGACTCAGTAGCGACCCAAATGTACAATAGCTTTGAACCCTGTCCAACCCTGAGCCAATCTCATTGTACGTTATACCTATACCTTTATTCTTATGAAACTATAGGAAATCTTTACTAATAATATGACTTCCTTTTTGCCATCAAGTCAGAACCAACCCATTGCTGTCCCTCCATCATTTCTCCCGATGTAGTCATCTTGAGAGAGCTCTGTTGGCCTAGTGACAAGAAGCTGTGCTGCCAACCCAAAGGCATGCAGTTTGAATCCACCATCTGTTCCATGGAAGAAAATTGGGCGATCTCCTCCTGTGCAATTTACTGCCTCTGAAAACCCACCTAAGGGTCAGATGTGACTTGATGGCAAACAACATATCTGTATAGTTGCTATACATTTCCCCTCCTCTGTTTCCTTGATTATTTGTATATGTAGATTCAAATTCCAAAAGCTCTTTAATCTGAACATGCATACATTTATACTTCATGTTGGGAAAGTGTTATTTAAATCTGTACTGTTACGATACCGTATCATTTCTAACTCCTAGATTATTTAAATACAGTCACATGCCTTTCAAAGTAGCACTAAGAGGGTGGGGGTCCTAGAATCAGAGAGAGTAAGTTTCAGTTCTTTTTTTTTTACTTTTTAGCTGTGTGCCTGTGAACAAGTCACTTAACTTCTCTCAGTCTGGGTTGCCTCATCTTTTATGGAGTTTGAATGTATTCAGTCCTGTGAAGCACATTTCGTACACAGTCCATGGCACGTGCTGAGAAGTCAAAATATTGGTGTATATATCCTTACCTTGGCCAGGGTAGATTTTTAGAAATACTTAATGCAAATTTGTCAAATTCTCGTTTCCCAGGGTCGGTGTACTAGAGAGAGCTGCAAGTACCTGCACCCTCCGGCACACTTAAAAACGCAGCTGGAAATTAATGGGCATAACAATCTGATTTAAACAGAGGACTGCCGCAGCCATGTTCACCCAACAGATGCAGTTTTTTCTCCAAAATGCTCAAATGTCATCTCTCGTAAGTTATCGCCACGTTTTCCTCATTCTATATATGTCCCTCTTTTTTTCCCCCTCTCAAAGAATATATATCTACACTGGCATAACCACACAGAACTCTTGGGAAGTTAGTACTAACCAGATTTAAGACTTAATTGGTCTGTAAAAACTAATTTAATTAATATTTTATCATTCATATGCAGTGTTTTGTGCATGTATGTTATGTTTGATATAGTCCTTCCTTTAGATACGAGTATTAGCATCTCGTATTAACATTGAAAGTTTGTCAAAACTGCAAAGATTAAGGGAGCTCTGGTGGCTTAGTGCTAAGGAGCTGAGCTTGGGAGCAGAGTAATGGTTGGTTTACACGATAAGCTCAATGTCACTGAATGTAAAGATTGTTGAAACATTCAATATTTTGTTCATCATGTGTTTGCCAGAGCAATCGCAATTAAGCTATTGCTATTTTCCTATATTCGTTTCAGTTTTAAAAAGGGCCATTGATTAAGTCATCAAGCCTTGATAACAGTTGCATTTTCATCTTTAGGCTTTCCAGGAAGAATTGAAAAGCATTCCCTTCCTGCCCCACAAAGCCCTTTCAGATCTTAAATTTAGCTTTGTGATGTCTCATTCTCATTCCATTTGGCCATTTCCCCTTCAAATAGTTAGCTATATGCACCTGAAATGGCTGTGGTGGCTTGCTAGCTGTATTGCTGCCATTGTATCAGTGACTGCTTAATAAATGTACTGAAAGATGTGTTTAGTAATAAGATGCAGTGACAAAGTGGAAGTAGGACAATCTGCTCTCAGCCACCCCTAGCTCATGATAAAACTGATATCTCAGAATTCAGGGAGATTTGTACAGGTAAATGCAAGCAATGCATGAATCACTAATATTTTAAACTTGATACTTTTTGCAGAATGTCTAGACAAATTTAAGAACAATAGATCATTTTTTAAAAAGATTTTTCACTTTCATGCTGATAATGTGTTCATCTCACACAGCATTTGTTTCTAATAATATAAAGAAATTATATATATATAACAAAACTTATTCATGAAAGAACCCAGAATAATTGAGTATGTTCAGTAGAGAAGCTCTGAGTTCAAAACACAAAGCAAAAATGACTGTTTCTACAAAACACAATAGATCATTTTTAAAATCCTGTACTACAAGTTTGCCAAGTGCAATTCCTTTGGGAATTGGTGCTTCTTGATAATGTTGATAAATAAGTCTCCAAAGATCACCCATGAACTCTTCCAAGCTCTCTTTGACTCTCAGTAATACTTCACATGATTGAACTCCTTCTTGAGTCCCTACTCTTAGCTCTCATACAATACAGAATGTCCGTTCCTCTCTACTTCTAAGCAGGCTAAGGAAGAGAAGGAATTCTCTATACTGGGGACAGTATGGACAAAGCCACAGAGAAATGAACATGCAGGATGGGTTTGGAAACATGAATAGATGAGGAATAAATAAAGCAAGGGAACTTTACACGCACCATTGCTACTCTCAGCCTCTCATGGGCTACCTCAATTTCTGACCGAACAAAGAATTAGAGCTTGATTTTTAACAGCAAACATCTGAGCCCAGCATTTCCTATAGATGTGGAGCATATATCTTTTCATAGGTCAAGGGGCACACCATTCAAATGCCCTCCTTCAGAGCACAAGACCAAGGGTAAAGAGGGACGTCACATGACTCATATTCTATTCAGCATCTGGGAGAGTTCACTGTGCTCAAAATCTATATCCTTTGTGTACTGTTGAACATAGGTCTTACAGTGGGCAATCGTTTTCTCCTGATATTATTTTTTACCTAGTAATATTGCTGTCTAGACAATTACATCTCATAATGATCCTATAGAACAGAGGAAAACTACCCAATAGGGCTTTCAAGGCTGTAAATTTTCATGGAAGCAGAAGAGGGAAAAAAATAGAGATGTGTGTGTATATACATACAGAGAGAGAGAGAGACAGACAGACAGACAGAAAGACAAACACACCTGTGGGAGTAAGAACTCAATGGGCTGGCCTAATTTTTCCAGGTTTCACAAGTTTTCTGCCTTTGACAGTTTCCCATCTATCTTCTCAATTAGTGGAAAATATTAGCGTTTCCCATCTCTGACAGGTTTCTGCCTGGCACACATTCTGGCTTTCACAAGTTTTATCATATTTGATAGATAGAATTATATATATTTACATTACATTATATACATTACACTAACATTTTTTATATCCATCAAGTGTAGCCATCGCCACCATCCATTTCCAACGTTTGGGGGTTTTATTTTTCTGTCACCCTTAACACAAACTCAGTGCTCCACAAACAATATCTGACCATTTCTTCTTCCCACTTACAACTGGTCACCACTACTAAACTTTGGTGTATGCATTTGCCTATCCTAGATAGTTCATATAAGGAGTTCTGGTGACATAGTAGGCTATACTTACTATATTCTTTTATGTTTGGTTTCTGCTATTCAAATTAATAATCTCAAGTTTCATTGATGTCATAACATGTATCAGGAGTCAGTATAAATAGAACACATTTGGTTTTCCACTCGTGTCGCTGGTGACTCGATGGCACATAACAATAACAGTAACAAACACAACAACTCATCTACTGATGGAAACTTGGGGTTTCCCCACCTTTTAGCTATTGTGAATAATGCTGCAGTGAACATCAATGCACTCTGTTTAGGAGTGGGTTTTGTTTTGCTTTTTATTTGAGAGTCTAATAAGGAATTCATTGAATTTTCTAGTCTTTCATGCCTTCTAATTCAACCCTCCAGGCTTTCTACAATAGAAAGTCTTTCTTTTTTTTTTTTTTTTGTCTCAATAAGATTAATTGTAGGCTTCAGAAAATTACTGATAAGGATCACAACACTACAATTTATATGATAGCATATGAAAAGATGACGCACAATAGTACTTAGAAGACCTCAGAGGACAATTGGAAATTGTGTCTCTAACCTTGTAGATTATTTAACAACAGCTGCGGTGATGTGATGTAGTGATAAAAGATTCATTTTGATGGTCATCGTATGCACAGAAATCTAACCTTGAGATAGTTGGCGTACTCTTCCGTAGTGGCCTAGGAAGCTGCTTTTGTAGACATGTTGTAATTGAGCTACTCTGAGCAATTTGAAATTAACAGTCTGATTTGAAAAACAAAAACAAACTCCCCCCAAAAAGTTCTTCATAATGAATCCTGATATTAAAATAGAGGTAATGTGTAATTTAATGTAATTTCTCTCTCTCAAACAACTCGATCCTTTTTAGCCTCCCCCTGCTCAGTCTGATTATAGTCCCTTAAATAGACAAGATTTCGTTTTGATTCTGGTCTTGGAGTTTGTATGCTGACTTGTATTCTGCATTAGTACTTATTTGTTGTCAATGGCTTGAACATCAGGTCTTGCTACAAAGCATACTTGGATTGGTTTCTAGGATACCAGGAGAGTGGTACATCTGCTTTTGCAAAATTGAATATCGTTTGCTTATTATAAGCCCCTGGATAAAGGGAATGTCAGCCTAAATGGGATGGTAGCTAGAGAACAGATTCGGTTTGGTGTGACTGAACAATGACTAAAAGCCACACCTGGTCAATTCGAGTGGATTGCTTACCAGAGCAGGTAAGTTTGCTAACTGTGTTGAACAGGTCTGAATTGACGTTTGCAAGTATAATTGTTAAACTTCATTTAGAAAGTTTAATGAGTGAGACAAAGGGTCTTCTTTTCCAGGGCCACTGAAGAAAAAGAAAAAAGAATTAGATGTTGGAGAATTTCCCTTGCCTGAATCAGGAGGTATACATAAGCATTGCTGATGAGTGTTGGGAAAAATAGACAAATTACATTACTCTCAGGCAAAGATAATGTTTTCAGATTTTAGTTGCTTAACTGGATGTACAAGGAGGAAGAACAGATAGGAAGGACCCTTGACCACACAATAGTTAACTGTAAAAAAAAAAACAAAAAAAAAACAACAATAGTTAACTGTATGGCTAGTAATCAAAAGGTTGGCAGTTCGAATGCTCCAATGGCTGAGCAGAAGAAAAGGCCTGACAGTGCTACCCTTTAAAGATTTCAGTATCCAACAACCAGCACCACAGTAAAGTGGATATGATGTTATAAAGCTGTTAATGCTAATTCTGATTTAAACCTTTTTGCATATCTGTGCCTGTCCATACTTGGGGAAATTAATTTCATTTCTCCCTTTGAATGTAGTGACACATGGCAACAGGTCATGACACATAGGTGAACTTGACTCAGTCGAGTGTATTCACCTGGTGATTTATATGGAGATTTGTTGGTTCAGCACATTCAAGGTTCCATTGGGGTGTGTCAAGACCTCTGGTTCTGCTGGGTGCTTTTCATGGCTTGCATTCCTGGGGCCAAGTGTTGTGGAATTCCAGACCACAGAGGCCATAAACATGATTCCACATCTGGCTTTTCCTTTATCTCCGATGGAATGATCTGGCCTCTCTCTGGACTCCTCCTCATCTTTTTACGTCATTTTTGTAATTCTGTTTATTGACATTACTCATAATCAGACTTGTGTGTTTATCTGATACTGATAGAGTAAATAATGAAGGTGATATTAACAGTTTAGAATCAAAAGAATAACTTAAATGGAGGCTGGGTAGAAAGAAGAAGAGAGAGATACCAAAGAGGTTTTCTTTAAGGCTGGGTTTTCTTGGTTATCTAGGATTCCTGTAATAGAAATACCCCATGTAGGCAGCTTCATTTTCTCCCAGGCTTAGATGTCTGAATTCAGGGTACCAGTTCTAGGGAGAGGCTCTGTCTCTCTATCGATTTTTTTAAAAAAAATTTTATTCCTTCATTGTTGTACATTCTTTTCCTCCCTCCCCTCCCCCTCTCTCCAGTCCACTTTACAATGAACCTCTTGTCACAGATTTTTGTCATGCATATAATGCCTAATCATATATTCCTCTTGGACAGTTCTTCCCTTTATCTGTTCCAAAGCAGTGTTCATTATCTATCTACTCTTTTCCTGTTCTCCCCCCACTCCTACCCAATCTGACCTATTTTATAACAGTGGTGGTATACAGTATTTGTCCTTTTGTGACTGAGATATTTCACTCAGCATAATGTCTTCTAGTCTCACCCATGTTGTCTAGTGTTTTAGGAGTTCATTATTTTTCAGTGCTGCATTCCATTGTATGGATGTACCATAGTTTTTCTATGCTTTCATTTGTTGATAGGCACATGGGTTGCTTTTATCTCTTTGCTTTTGTGAATAATGTAGCAATAACCATGGGTGTGTATACATTTGTCTGAGTTACAGCTCTGATATCTTTAGAGTATATTCTCAGTAGTGCAATTTCTTTGTCAAATGGTATTTCTATTTACAACTTTTTGAGAAAGTGGCAGACCGCCTTCCATAGTGGTTGTACTATTTTACATTGGGAGAAAATTCTTGTCTCTTTCAACCTCTCTTATGGATCTGTCAGTCTTTCTCCATTTGTGCTTCCTTGTTTCTGAGCCTAATCATCTTTTTTAATATCTTAAGACATATTCAAAACTGCTATGACTTCCTTAATATACAGAGAAAATCCCGATCACTGTGGGATTACATCCAAGAGTATCTGGGTTCAATTTAACAGCACATATTCAGGTGTGGGGTGGGAGGAGGATGACACACAATAGGTTAAACACTTATTTTGGGGTATTCTCAATTCAATCCACAATATATAAGTTCTTTAATTCAGTAAGATCTCCAAAGTATTATATTTATCTTTAAAAATTTGGACAAGAATAGTTTGAAATTACTAGAAAATTAAAAATTGGATGGTACTGATTTACTCCCTCATTTTTTAAAAGGTTAAGTAGAGAAACCGAATAGTTTAGTGCTAAAATTTAGTAGTTGAAAACCAAAAATATACTCTTCCCTCACTAAGATATATTCTCCACTTTGCCTATCAAGTCAGAGTTCTATAAACTAACTTTATTTAGGTATTTATGCTAGCTCACTGTTGTGATGATCTTTTATTTGTTAGCACTGTGGTTAAAATGGGCAATAAATTGTGTCGATTTGATGCAAAAGAAAACTGTGTCCATGTATTGGCTTGCCACTCTCACCTCTAGCACAATGACAATATATTTTAATTGAGGTTTTTCAAAGAAATTGCACCATCTCATGTAACCACTCTTTTTTTTAATTTTTTTTTTTTTTGCTTATCGACTCCCAAAGTGTTACTGTTGTTGAGTTCCTTCAAGTCAGAACTGACCCAGAGCTGACTTTCCAGCAGAGTTTCAGAGGCAGTAAACTGTGCAGGAAGAGATTACCCATATTTCTCCTGCAGAACAGCTGATGGATTCAAACCACGTGCCTTTGCATTGGCAGTGTAGCTCCTTACCCTAAGCCACAGAGCTCTCTGCCAAAATGATGGTGACTGCTATTTGACTCTTTCATCTTGATGCAGTGATATTATATGAATGCTTTGATTTTCTGCAAATGTTGACAGCAGTAGATGAAGACACGTAAATTCTGATGCAGTCTGTCTGGGGTAGAAATGCAAATTTTTATCTGGGGAGTGGACCAGAATGGACCATTTCACAGAACTCCAAGCTCATTTTAAATGAAAGCATACACAGGCAGTTGCCTGTGCTCTGTTAATATGCAGCCATTTACTATTTGCAGAGGGATCTTGTACCTGATATTCTTCACAGTGACCACTTTCTTTGATAGTAATGTATCTTCACGTTTCCCCATTAGCTTCCCTTAGAAAATCCCTTGGGGTAAATTAATGCAATCTCCTCTTGGCCCATTTTGCGCTCTTCTCCTCTGGGGCTGGTTAGCTCATTTGGTTACAGCCTGGTGCTAATGAGACCATGTAGGCCTGTTAGCTTCCTTGTTCAGTAGCCAAGGTCTAAACTACAGTCAGCTTCCTCACAAGTGCAGGGTAAATTAAATGAAGGCAGCGAGTTTGGAAGGGGAACTGAACATCTTTGAGGAAAAACAAGCCAGTAGATACTTGACAACCTCATTTATAAAGGACAGCTCTTTCTCTAATCAGAAGCCCTCCAAGGAAGTATTACTCAGCCATGCAATAGAATGCAGTAGTGGGCCACACTACTGCAGGAATGAACCTTGAGAGCATTTTGCTGAATGAAAGAAGCCAGATATGAAATGCCTAGGGTAGAAAGTTCACAGAACTCACCTCATTGTGGTGTCAGAGTCAGATCATAGCTGATGACCACGCCATGCCCCCTCCAATCAGGTTTTCAGAGGCACAAGAGGAGATTGCTCAGCTTTCCCTTTTGGTGGACTCGAACCTCCTTTCTTTGGGTTGGTAGCACAACTTCTTAAACTATAGGCCACCGAGGCTCCCTAATTTTTCATTAGCCTCATCAGGTTTCCTCTAGTCTCTTGAATCTTTCTGTGGTTGCAATCATGATAGCAATTCACTATTTCCCTGTTTTGCAATAGGAAGTTGTTTCATGGTTTACCTTTACTCTTTCAGTAACCCCGCTAATAGCAGTTTTAAAATGTGCACAGGTGTGAGCACACACACACACACACACACACACACACACACACACACACACTCCTCACGTTCTGACATGGTTAGATTCCAAAGACTGGGCCACTATTAAAACAATTAGCGTTTTGTGAAAAATAAGGATACCCACAACCAATCACAATCTGCCGACGACGACCTCATTACCTAACTACCAAATTCTATCCTTCCACAACTGCCAAACCACCTGTCAGACAAGTTGGCACATAACCGTCACATCAAAGTTACTCTCACCTTGCACCTCAGCATGTATCGCTACCATGTTCGTTGTTAATGAGCAAAGCAGTAGGATAGCAGATTTGTTTACTGTTGTCATAAATATGACATGCGATCATTGAGAACTCTCAACTAATTGTGGTTTAATGCTTCTGAAAACCCGCTGAAAGGTCAGCTATGGCTTGGTTCTGACCTGAAGGCAAATAACAACACTATATGTG
>NW_006399766.1:14528039-14558930 GCF_000299155.1 Elephantulus edwardii | reverse complement strand
CACACACGTGTGTGTGTACCTCAAACACAGAACTATGTGCTATTAAGTTGAAACCAACTTCTTACTCACCCTCCAGTGGATTTTCGGAGGCTGTAAATGACATGGGAGGAGATTGCCTCTCTTTCTTTTTCACAGCCACTGGTGGACTCGAACTACCAGAGAGGTACCACCTCTGGGTTAGCAGCACAACTCCGTGGATTTCCCCATATAGCCAACGATTCATTCCTCTTCCTCAGAGACTTCTGGGATTTATTGGGTCAGGAAAGCCAGGTCTAGGTGATGGCAGTTATTCCCTTTGACCTTATTTTCTCCTTAGCTCTCTCTAGGGCCACAACGACTGCTTCATTAACAAGCATGATTAGTACATAAACACCAACATCAGCTGTGTCTCTTTATAATGTTAGCTCTCAGTCATTGAGGGACCAATTAAGTAGTGAAGTGGTTACGTGGACCTTCTACAGCATACCCTTTGGCCACGTTCCTCCGCACAGAAGAGCACTCAAGGAGTGCAGTGATGACCAAGCAATCTGTGACATAAGGATGATGCGCATTTGTGCCATGAATGAAAGGTTAGTAAAGTCTAGTGGAAACTACAGTTACGCATCTCGGCGTGCTTTGGGATTGACTAAAGCTAGATATAAAAGTGTAATGGCAGTGCAAAGACCTTCCTTTCATACAACACGGATGCTTGCAAATACCTTTAATTTACGTTTTCATCTTTTAGAGGCCTGCCATGCTCATTAAATTATTATCAGTCAGTTTGGGTACTACCAATACTGTGCTCCAGAAATTAATGCAGCACTTTTTAAAAAAAAAAAATTCTCTAGAATTTGTGAGAGGAAGGGAATCTCTGTAAACTTTTCTACTAATGGCCAGATAGTAAACATTTTAGGTTTGCAGATCAAGAGACAAATTGGGCAAATTTGTGTATGTTTTTCTATAACACGTGAGGCAACCAGTTTTCAGTTTTTAGGGTAATGTAGGCAAAACTAATGAAAAGTGTGGACAGACCCTGGGATACAAAATCCCTGTTATTTTCATGTTATGTAGTCTTTTTTTTCTCACTTACCCCCACCCCAAAATGTAAAAAGAAGGTCATAAGCTGAGTGTGATCCAAGTAATTCTCAAACTCTTACTCTACAGCATGGCTTCTTAACCAGTTTTCCTTAAGCCCACACGGTTTTGACCGAGGGAGCAAACTGAATATATGAACTTAGTAAGGTCACAGGCAAGGTTTTGCTCACATCTGTAGACAAGGTCTGCACGATTCATATGACTCTCCCAAAAGTCCAGGACTCGATGCAAAAGAATAGGAGCCAGCCCTCTAAAGGCATCTTGTCAATTTTAGGTGTTTCTTGAGTCTGCTGGTAGTAGGACATAAACACTGTGCAAGTCACTAGCGCAGGTGAAAATTACCACCAACACAGAGGTGGGGGGGTGGTATTTGTCAGTTATGTCTCATGTTCTTTTTTTAGTGAAGGGTTTACAAAGAGATTGTTTTCATTCATTCATTCTTCCCTCCTTCCCCATATCCAATTCCCTTTGTAATGCTTGTCCTATTCCAGGCTATTAGTTGTTAGGCATATGGTTTCTAATCATCCATTCCTCCCAGATTGTCCTTCCTTTCACCCATTCGAGGGCAGTGTTCATTATCCATTCTTCTCCTGCTCTCCCATGCTCTTTAGATTTTGAAAAACAGAGAGCAAAAGCAAAAGCCATGCTTTTGGCTCTGGTATGGAAAGCTTAACTTGTAGTGTCAAGTATTAGTAAATAATTTAAGGTTGAGTGAGTGCCTGGAATATATTTAAGTGTCCATATCAGTTCAGACCATATATTTAAGTCAGATTCAACCAATTAGGGACCTTTGTCTTGAAAATCAAAATAGTTCCACAGTTGGGAGTATCTCCTTGTCAGGTGGTCCCCACTCGCAGCAGCCCTAGTATCACAAAATCAGACACTGTATGAACCCTGCTGACAATCCTGGGTCGTACTCTCCATTATTGCTGTATGAATTAATTGTTCATATTCATTAAGTTCATATTACTACAACTAGAAACTAAGGGCTAAGGGAGGATTGGAGTTGCTTATTAAAGCTGTATGTATAAGCTTGCAGGCAGCTTGACTTAATGGGTGGCAGTGAGCCAAAGCTAAGTCCTTGAATGTTCAAATGCATAAAATGGAGTGGTTACCCTGGGGCAGAGGCAGTGGCAGGAAGACAGAAATGTCCGTTAGAAAATGCGTGAGGACCTAGGACTAAAACCAAGGACTATGAACTTCATTAGAGAAAAGCTTGGAAGAACTCTAGAAGCCCTAAACCACAACATAAACAGTCTTCCAAGTATCCTGAAAAAACCTACAACCAGGAGAGGATAAAATAGATGAATGGGACCTTCTAAGAATCAAATCCTTGTGCACATCCCAAAACTTCTCCTACAGGGTAAAAAGGAAAGCCACAGATGGGAAAAGTATTTGGTAATGATGTGTCTGATAAGGGACTTATATCTAGAATTTATAAAATACTTGAGCACCACAACAAGATATAGGTAAACAATCCAATTGAAATATGGGCACAGTATATGAACAGACACTTCACCAAAGAAGACAGTCAGATGGCAAACACATGAAGAAATGTTCAAAATCCTTAGCTTTAAGAGAGACGCAAATAAAAACAATTATTGGATATCATCTCACCCCAGTAAAAATAGTAACATTTAACAGAACAGCAAACAACAAATGCTGACGAGGTTGGGGAGAAACTGGAACTGCACTGTTGGTGGGAGTGTAAAATGGTGCAACCACTATGGAAAGCAGTATGGCGCTTTCTCAAAAAGTTGGAAATAGAAATACCATTTGCCCCAGCAATTCCACTACTGGAAATATACCCTAAAGAAACCAGAACTGCCACCCAAGCAGATATATGTACACCCATGCTTATTGCTGCTTTGTTCACAATAGCAAAGAGTTGGAAACAACCTAAGTGCCCATCAAGCAACAAATGGATAGAGAAGCTGTGCTATATTCACACAATGGAAAATTATGCAGCACTGAAAAACAAAGAACTCATGAAATATTATACAAAATGGGGGACCCTGGAGGGCATTATGCTGAGTGAAATATCTCAGTCACAAAAGGACAAATACTGCATAGTGCCACTGTTATAAAACAAGACTGACATAGGAGTTGGGGGGAAACTAAGAAAAGAGGGGATAAATAATATACACTGCATTGAAACAGACAAGGGAGAGAACTATTATTTGCATGACAAGGCTCCAGAGTAAGAGCTGCCTAGTAAAGTGGACTGGGGTCGGGGAACTGTATAACAATATAAGAATTTTTTTCCAAAGAAAAAAGTGAACTAGGGAGGATGGGGGACAGGGAGGAAAATGTACAACAATGAATGAATGGCAATTCAAGTTCTCTATAAACTTTCATTAAATTCTCAATTTAAAAAAAAAGAAGAAGAAAATGAATGAGAAACTCAAGGGTTCCTGCCTATGCTCCAGGGTTGGGAAGGGTAGCACTTACATCTCAATAAATAGTGTTCCAGAAGAAAATGCATTATTTTTTAAAACAATAAATAAACATTTATTTTAATTGTGATTTTAACGAAAGTTTACAGGAAAGTTAGATTTTCATTCATTCGTTGTTGCACATTTTACCTTCTCTCTCCCTTCTTTCCCCCTCCCCAGTTTACTTTTTTTTTAAAAAAAAATATTCTTTCATTGTTACACAATTACCTCCCCCCCCCCAGTACTCTTTGCAATATACTTCTTTTTATGGGCTATTGCAGTACATATAATGCTTAACCATAAATTCCTTTTAAACAATTCTTTCCTTCATCTCTTCCAATGCAATGTTCATTATCTCTCCACCTATAGCACCACTGTTATAAAACAGGTCTGACTGACCTTGTAGTTGATCTTGCCCACAAATTTAATGCAATGAGTTACTATTGAATTCGAGCCAACCTATAGTTGACCCTCCAGTGGGTTTTCATTCGTTGTAAATCACACTAAAGGATGTTGTCCATCTGTCTCCCATGGAGCAGCTGGTGGATTTGAACTGCCTACCTTTGGGCTCGCAGCACAATTCTCTATCCACTCAGCCACCAGAGCTCTCCACATTTGTTACAGAGGCTGTTAATGAGTTTACAGATTTCCCTTAAAGCCGGTTAAAATTGTCATCTGAAACCAGCAGAAGTTCACCAGGGGAGAAGTTCCCTGGTGAGTCACTCCAAGAAAGGAAGGGTAAAATTATAGAATGTGTTAGCTACTACAGAGTTTATGGGGTAGCACTGTGAAGTACTCAGCTAACAGAAAGGTTGGCAATCTGAATCCATTTAGAAGTGCCTTGGAAGAAAGTCCTGGAGACCTACTGAAAGATCACAACTTTTAAAAATCCTCTAGATTGCACTCTAAAACACGTGGCATCAGCAGGAGTCATATTCTACTGGACAAGTTTTGGTACCACTGTAAACAGAAGGCAAATATTATTCATTAATTCATGACCAAGAACAAACTTTTTAATCTGGAAAATCCTTCCACCTCTTGGTTTTACTTTCTCTTGAGTGGTTAAAAGATGATCTTTCGTAATTGAGGAAAATGGGAGGGTGAGTTGAAGGAGAGATTCACTAGGAAAATCAGAAAACTGAAACTAAAAGAAAGAGTACAATTTGTATGAGTCAAGGATGAAGTTAAAACCATCAGAGACTCTTGCTGGTTTTGAGATGGTTCTGGGTTGATAAAATTTACTATATGACTGAGGCATGCCTTGATAGCTATTTGCAAATGATTTTGTTGGTCTTATTATGTAAAAATAAAGGACCCCCTGGTGGCATAGTAGATCATGAGTAGGGCAGCTAACTGAAAAGTTCATTGATTTGAATCCAGCAGGTACTCTGTGAAAGAAAAATAAGGCAGTCTGTTCCCATTAAGATTTATAGACTCAGGAACCCAAAGGAGGATCTCAAAGTGTACAAATCAGTTCAGCAGCAGTGGGAGGTTTTGGTTTTGTTTTATGCAAAACAATGCCACGGCAGCTAATTCTGAGAGCTTCACATGCCATTCAATAAGATGTATGGCATGTCCCTATCGCCTTCACCATCATATTGCTTAGTTTGATCAGCCCCTGGCTATTTATCCTGAACTCTAAGGCACCCCCACTAGCAAACCCATCAATTTCCCTAATTCCAGCTTCTGCTGTGGCCCTTCATTCCTGCGCTTCCCAACCTACTGAGTCTTAGAAGTTCTAGATCTTTCCTTTAGTACCAGACTCTTTTTCCTTCCTTCCCAATATACCAATTAGCTCATTTCACACACTCATCTATACTAGTGTGCCAATTAGATGAGCACTAGAGGACCTTTTCTTTCCAAATAGAATTTAGTTTTATAATAGGGGTTTCCTGAAGCTTGCTGTGCTAGTGAGAATTACAAGTCAGACTCGGGGGTAAAGTGGTGACTATATAATGCCTCTCACTTCAAATCCTATAACTTCCTGTGCTACCTGTATTTAGAGCTATTCCTATTAATGTGATTAAGCAAGAGGCGTGAGCACAGCTTGGCAATGCAATGGATTCATTATATTTTTGGTGAAAGAAATAAAAAAGAAAGTCAGAAAAAGCACATGCTATTAGTATTACACAGTCAGACACCACCAGCCATGCAGGGACGTGCTAACCCACTTACAGAGTCACTATTAGAAATGGTCTCTGATCACGATTTGTTATTAATTCATTAAAATGTTGACATTACTTTTTAAATTTGCCAGTGATTATATCAGTCGTTGAGTAAGTGTTGGGTGCTACAGGGGAGATAAGAAAAGTAGCAGAGGAATTCTAGCCACCTTGAGAAGTCGCCCACACATGGAACCCTCTGGAAAATAGCACAGTAAAGTGATAAATTATGTAGTTACTGATAATAAAGGCCATGCATATATCAAATACTCTAAGATGAGGACCTTGAAAAACAAACCAGTAATAAGCTTTTTACATTTAATAAGGCTTTTTTTTCTTCAGAAGTTATGTTTTAGTTTATGTTCCTTTACAATCCTGTTATCTTATCTCTTCCTGCCTGGAAGGGTTCCTTCTAACATTTCTGGGGCCTCCTTTTGAACTATGGACATCATCTGGCTCCCTAGATAAAGGCAAGGCTGGACAAGTCAGATTGTCTTGTAAAACAGAACCTTTAATTTTAAAAAAGAATGATAAAATTTAAATATGATGACCATACCAGTCTTGTTTTAAGTAAATGGCAAGAAGTCGTTACATGCTAACTTTTCCTTTAAGAAAAAACACCCCCAAAACGGTTCTTCCGCAACTGGATGCTGGTTCTAATAACCACAACTGGACTAGAATGAGAAGCAAGGCCAGTGTGTGGCAGAGCAGCTGGAAACTGCTGTTAAACAGGCAACCTAAGATCCAAGCAGCATGGATGTGGAATAGGAAGGGAGGGGGCTGGAAGAAGGAGGTCTTTCAAAACTACCTCAAGTCAGTCTGCAAAGGCCATACCTATAAAGGGGACATAAAGGATTATCCCTTCGTATGACACTGATGCAATGGCTCTTGAGATGGAAGGAGCACAGCAGGAGGGAAGAAGGGGTAGAGAAAACACAGTTGGAACAGACTTCATCGGTGAGATTTCATTTGACTACAACATGGCTGTTAAAATGACCTGGCTTGCTTTATCAGTTTACCAACTTTGGTTCTTGAAGATATGTTTTAAAAGTAGCTCTTCCGTGCTCATTAGAATGAGGATAAAAATGAAGCACTGGTGATCGAAGGCAGGCAGTTCGAATCCACCAGCTGCTCCACGAGAGACAGACGAGCAGTCTACTTCTGTGTGATTTACTGCCTCTAAAAACCCCCCTGGAGGGTCATCTAGGTGTTGATTCCATCTCAACAAAAACTAATCTGTTCGGTGCAACCACTGTGGAAGGCGGTATGGCGCTTTCTCAAAAAGTTGCAAATAGAGATACCATTTGACCCAGCAATTCCACTACTGGGAATATACCCCAAAGAGACCAGAAGTGCCACCCAAGCAGATATATGCACACCCATGTTTATTGTGGTTTTGTTCACAATAGCAAGGAGTTGGAAACAGCCTAAGTGCCCAATCAACAAACAAATGGATAGAGAAGCTGTGGTATATTCACACAATGGAATACTACGCTGCATTGAAAAACAAAGAACTCATACAATATTATTCAAAATGGGTGACCCTAGAGGACATTATGCTGAGTGAAGAGTGTCTCAGTCACAAAAGGACAAATACTGTATGGGGCCATCGTTGTAAAACAGAACTGACATTGGGGTTGGGGGGAGAGTGAGATAGAGAGGATAAATAATGTATACTACATTGATATACTACATTGAAACAGATGAGGGAAACTATTTAAAAGGGATATGTGATTAGGTATTTTTGTCATGACAGGAGTCCAGAGCGAAGGCTGCCTAGTGGAGTGGACCTGGGGGGAAGGACTGTAAAGCAAGGAAGGAATTTTTCTTTTACTTTTCCAAGAGGGTAGTGTACTGTGGTGGGGGGAGGGTTGGGAGGGAAGAAAAGTGCAACAATGAATGAATGGAAATCCAAAGTCTCTGTAAATTTTCATTGAAATGAATAATAAATTTTAAAAAGTGAATCTGTCAAAATAATAGTAATCTTGCTATGATTGGCATGTTCTGAAAGAATGTTGCCTTGTGTGCTAATAGGAAGGATATTTTTACCTCTAATACTTCCCTCCCTTCTCTTTAAAAATACAGCATTCTTTTCCTGTGCCTCCGCAAGTTGGAGGGAATCCTGCCATGGCTTTCAATCCTTATGTACCTCATCATGGGATGGGCATGTTTCCTGCTGAGCTGGTACCAAATCCACCTATGCTTTATTCTGGAAACCCGCCTCTGCCGATGCCAGGAATTCCTATTCCCAAACCGATGCGTTCTGACAGACTGGAGGTATTAAAGTACAAATGCGTACAGAATCACAGGATCATTACAAATATTAACTTGATGCCTAACCTAGCATTCTCAGAGACTCAAGTTTTGAATGTTCTCAATAAAGTGTACTGTGAGATCTTAGTCTGTAAAGTATAATCTCAGACAAATTTGAAACATTTTTATGTTTACATTGCTTCAGGGTTACAGTGGCATCTGGGTGTACCCAACCCCAGACTGTATTTCTCCCTTGCTTTGGCCCAACAAGGTAGATTTCCATTTTCCAGCATGAGATTACTGGCTTTTTTTTTGGTTCATGAGTCTCTACTTGCTGGAATAATCAACCTGAACAAATATAGGCGACCCCTAACTCTGCAGGCGCCAGGAATGTAAGTCTTTGTGGATGTGGACATTCACATTTGCCTCGTGGTGTCGAGATCCTTTTATCCACCTGAAGAATGGATAGTGGATAATAAATAGTTCTTGGTTCCTGTGAAAGAAAACTAGAAATGAAATTCCAAGTCTCTCCCGTTCTGATTGAAATCCTTCCATATTCCCTTAATTGCCATTTTCACCAATTGAGATAAGTCACTTATCAGTTGCTCACCTTGGCAGTCCCTTAAATACCTGGTAATGTATCATCATGGAATCTGACATGGATCCCAGTTAGAAACCCCTTAGGAACCACGTGTATGACAATTAATAGTCTTACGAGGGGAATTGGGGAGGGAGGAGAGGGAAGGAGAGAAGTGTGCATGAATAAACAAAATAATAATAACAACCCCATTAGCTGCAAGCATAGCTAATCACCATTTAGCCTTCATGTTAGATGAATGATTAAAAACAATTTTTAATATCTTTAAGCATTTTAGGTCCGAAAAAACAGACACATTTGAAGAAAATAGATTTTATTCCCCCCAACAATAGAAATTCTATTCTTTTAGTTTATAGCAAATACATCTTTCCTTTATCCTTTTAGAGCTCCCCTAAATGAGGAAATAATGTCTATTATTGCCATAATTTTCACTGGCAAGATATACAGGTGCGATTCACCTGCCAGCCTTCAACTTTCTATCTTCTTTCAGGTCTGCCGAGAATATCAACGTGGAAACTGTACCCGTGGTGAGAATGATTGCCGCTATGCTCACCCTATTGATGTTTCCATGATTGAAGCAAGTGATAACACCGTGACGATCTGCATGGATTACATCAAAGGGCGATGCTCCCGGGAGAAATGCAAGTACTTTCATCCTCCTCCACACTTGCAAGCCAAACTCAAGGCAGCTCACCACCAGATGAACCAAGCAGCTGCCACCGCAATGGTAAGGACAGGGCCAGCTTGCAGACTGTTTAGTTTAGGCTATATATGATTATTATGTTGCCAAGCTTGTCTGCCATCTTGAAACCATCATTTGGATAGTTACAAATGGGCTTTAACATCAACAGTCAAGTTTATAAGCTGAAGAAGAGAGCATCTATCCATTTGCCTAGGGGGGGAAATGTCTAAGATTTTCTGAAGTGAGTTAAAAGCTTTACTAGTGATTCCCCTCTGCCTCCAATTTTAAGCAAAAAGGTAAACTATGTGATTTAAAGAGTACTTTATTGTGGAGTTGTGTCATCTAATTAACCCCAGGGTCCAAAAGACGGGGGAAAAGGCTTTTCTGCTCTGTGAGTTACCTTTGTAGATACTTGGCTAGTGACATCTTCAATGCCTTTCAAAAATCTGTGACTTGAGAGACAGGAGGGTCTGATTTCCCAAAGTCTGCAATTCTCCCCGTTTTCTGTCGGGACAAAGGCAGCAGTAGAAAACAGGAGAGGGAGAAGATTAAAGTTTTGACATAATTAGGAGAAGAGAGCTGAGCTGTCCTAGCAAGCCCACTTTGGGAAATGTTGGTTCTAATGAACACTGAAAGGTAAGAGATAGAAAACATATTTACGTAATACTACAATACAATAGGTTGAGAAATTAAAACTGTTACTGTTTTTGTTATATGTCATTGAGTGGGAAATGACTCATAGCTGAAGCTCCAGCAAGGTTTCGGAGCGAGGATTGTTCCTCTTTCTTCGATGGAGCAGCTAGTGGATTTGAACTTCCTGCCTCTGGGTTGACAACACAACTCCTGACTATTCCTTAGTAATTTGTCAGACCTGTCAATGATTTTTGCTTAAATAAAATGTTATTTTAATTGTGATTTTAACGAATAGTTACAGAGAAATTAGATTTCCATTCATTCATTATTATAATTCTTTTTATTGCTACACTATATTTTCCCTTTCCTAGCTTGGCCTTCCATACCCAGTGTTCATAAGTGAGATATTTAATAGTAGTATAGGCATCACCCAGTCAGAACTGGGCACTGTCCTATCACAATGAAAATAAACAAATAAGATTATCTTGCTAGAGTACAACAGGTGTGTGTGTGTATCCAGACCTTACCTCAACTTGTTGTTCACTTGGCAACAAAACTTTATTTTGTTTTTATTTTATTTTCTACTGCTTTATTTACAAAGTTCATATGTATTGTTTGTCACTCCGGATCTTTCCCATTTCCTTCACCGCTCCTCCACCTATCCAATTGTGCGACCCTATGAATAACCCCCGCAACTTTGTTTTAATGATGAAACATACTCCTGCCCAGAGAAAGAAAGCCCCCTCGCTTCACTAATCCCAAAGGGAAGTCCTTTTCAATAGCCAGATGTACAGTCTCCTGTCTTGCTTAATGAAGAAATTGGGCAAAAATTCTTTTCCCTTCTTGTTAATGAAGGTGTTTGAAATCCTGGACTCCATTTTACAGTTTATAGCTTTATTCATGACCTTTGTATCTGGGCCTCTCCACAGCTTGCTTGTTTGGCTTGAGTGCACTTTTCTAGCATCCTTGCCTTAATTTATGAGAAATTAAAAGCTGAACTGTCATCCGGGATACACTGACAACGAGTTCCCATAAATAAGTAGAGATAAGATCCATCTGAGCCTTCATTAGCCACAAGAACAAAGAGCTCATGAAACTCCACTTTGGCGCTTGCTGTGCTGCACAAATGTTCCTAAAGATTTGGATGCACACCAGATTGTGTTACTGGAATATAGGGTTGTTTGTTTATTGGTTGGTTTGGTTGGTTTTAGCTAATGTGTAATTTGCTGAGAAGGTACAAAAGTGTAATGTCCAACTTCTCCAATGAATCTGTGTAGGGGAAGGTTTGAATATTTTGGCACTGAGGGATTTTGCAAGAACCGTAGACGTGAAAGGAGGGTTTGAAATAACAATGCATCTGTAAATGAGAGTTGCGTCCATTTGGCTGCTTCTCTAGCCTACCTGGGTGGAGTGGGCTGTGGTGAGACATGACTCATTCACTTTCTCCTTACATATTAGTTTGGAGATACACACTTAGAGAATCTGAACCCAACATCCTTGTGTAAATGGCACTTCTGCTCTGCCAGCATCTGTTTTTATCACCTGCGTATAATAACATATACATCTCTCTTAGACCTACATGTAGCATTTTAACTAGCAGAAATCCTGCTTTTATACCCATGGTTTCCACAAAACTCATTTTAATCAATCAATAGATGAACTTCACAGAGATATTAATTTTTAATTATTTGATCTGTAGCAGCTTTCTGCCACATCTTGTCCACAGGAGGTGGTCCTTTTATATTTGCCTAAATGAGTGCAGTTGCAGAGCTCAAGTTTCCTCTCATTTTTCTGTTTCTGAGGCTTTGTCTGCTCTGATTCAAAGTAAAAATGTATCTAGTGTATGGCCTAGGGTCTGCATCACCGACCTGGCTGTGGCAGCCACTGGTCGGTCACTCACTTGTTCAAATGGAAACCCATGCCAGTAGCCATTCATTATGTAACTGGCAGTTGCTTTGGTTTGAGTACATTTTCCTTTATTTGAGTTGTTTTGTTGTTGTTATGTGCCATCGAGTCACCTGCGACTCATAGCGAACATATGTACAACAACCCTAAACCCTGCTCTATCCTGTGCCAACCTTATTGTCTCTGACACTCCCATCCCAATTACCCCAGTCACTGAATCAATCCACCTCATGGAGGGTCTTCCTCTCCCGTGCTGTCCCTCCACCCTCCCAAGCATGATGTCCCTCTCCAAAGACTGTTCCCTCCTTGCAACGTGTCCACAGTTTGTCCGACGAAGCTTCAGAACCCTTGTCTCAAAGGAGCAGCCTGGTCTCACCCTCTCCAGGCTGAACCTGTTCGTTCTCTTAGCAGTTCATGGTATATTCAATACTCTTCTCCAGCACCACAGCTCAAAGGCATCAATTCTCCTTCTATCCTCCCTAGTCATTGCCCAGCTCTCTGATGCATAGCAAGTGACTGCAAAGACCAGGGCCTGTATCAGGTTCACCTTAGTCTCCAGACTGACATCATTGCTCTTCAATACTCTGATGAGGTCTCTGACAGCAGACTTTCCCAATGCCCTGGCTGCTGGTGCCAAGAGTGTTGATTGTGGAGCCAAGGAAACTAAAGCTGTTTACAGTCTCAATATGATGCTGCCAATTGGCCCAATGGTGAGAATCTTTGTTTTCTTGATATATACCTGCCTTGGGTACTGTGTTTTAATTCATCTCTCCCTCACAGGCCTTCCAGCCTGGTGCACTTCAACTGATACCAAAGAGACCTATGCTTGAAAAGCCCAATGGTGCCACCCCAGTCTTCAGTCCCGGTGTTTACCACTGCCAGCATCCTATGGTTAACCTGCAGCTCCCACCGCCACCGCCGCCACCACCACAGGCATATATCCCTGCAGGTGAGAACAAGGCTCTGAGCACCAGGCCTTCAGTGATAATTGTGAATGTATACAAAGTAGAGCAGCTTCCAAAAGAGCTGTTGCAGGAAGACCATTAACAGGCATTTCAATTAGAAAGGAAACAAGGCAGTTATACTTATCAGCTAGTGTACAGAGCAACATGTTTTTCCGCGACTTCTACAAATGAGTGGTTGGGAATCAAAGTAGGGATAAATGTCAATATTTTACATTATTAGCACTTCTTTCTTTTCTCTTCTCTTCTCTTCTCTTCTCTTCTCTTCTCTTCTCTTCTCTTCTCTTCTCTCTCTCCTTCCTTCCTTCCTTTCTCTTTCTATTTTTTCTTTCCTGCTTGCAATTGAATCACTTGTTTCTGCTTCAAACTAATTCTTTGACTTTTGAGTGTTGGAGACAGTGGTCTTCCATTTTAAAATAAAAGCCTTCCCAACTTAAGCATTATAAAACTGTGTGTGTGTGTGTGTGTGTGTGTGTGTGTGTGTGTGTGTGTATTTGATATGCCAAAATAGTTGTAATAAAATTGCCTTTGCATGTATATTACCTTATATGAAGAGCGTGAGTGGTACAAGATGTTTGTCATCACCTGTCATTGCAAAAGTTGGTAGTTTGAACCACCACCACCCCCAGCAGCACCACAGAAAAAAGGCCTGGCAACCTGCTTCTGTAAAGTTGACAGCTCTATGGAACAATTCATCTATTGTGTAATTCATGGGATCTCTGTGTCCAGTTCAGGAACTGACTCAGGGTGACAGACAGCTAAATATACATCAACTCAAACTCAACCCAGGGCCATCAAGTCAGATCTGACTCATAGATGGCCACCATCAGATTTTCAGAGGCCATAAATCTCACAGGAGGGGATTTCCTATCTTTCTCCTGTGAAGCTGATGGTGGTTTCGAACCACCTGTATTTGGGTTGGCAGCGTAACTCCCTACCCACTAGGACATTTGAGCTCGCAGTTGAGCCTCTCATTCTTAAGCCACTTAATATCAGAAATAGAGAAATTTATGACACTTTGTGGCATATCTTTATATATTGTTCTCAACATTTGACTGTGAATAGCATAACAGTTTTGCATCAAATTGAATAGAAAATTTTAAGCCAGAAAATGTTTCCAAATAAAGGTCATACATTTGGGAAAATAATTTTCTACTAGTGGGTTAATTCTTTGATAACAAGCATCGTCTTCAAGTAATACTTTGAAAATACCAACCACTAAAGTAGGGAAGAGTTGTCTGTTTGGGTTTTTGTTTTTCTTTCTTACCAAAATGGTAAACACTCCAGTTTGGAAACTATCATTGAAGAGAAATGGTGGTGGTGGTGTTATGTACCATCAGTTTGGAACCCACGCATAGCTGAGCCTCTAGTGGGGTTTCAGAGGCAGTCAATTGCGCAGGAGGAGATTGTCCATCTTTCTCCTGTGAAGCAGCTAGTAGATTTGAACCACATATCTTTGCATTGGCAACACAGTTTCTTACCACTAAGCCACCAAAATCCCTAACATTAACAATAAATAGCATCTTTAAAAAATAAATTTAGAAAGCCTTTTTAGTGATATATATATATATATATATTAGTAATATAAAAATATATTTTTACACATTTACACAGTAGTTTTCCGAGGAAAAAACAGAGTAGAATTCATAGGCACTTCTTTTACGTCACTTATTAAAAGTAACTGTTGATCAATAACAATTAAGATTTACCCTCTAAGTTAAGGCAGAAAATATAACATTCATAGAGAGGGCAAACCAATATGGCTTAAGGGGATCCTCCTGTTTGGCACATTTCTGTCCAAAACGGTGGTGATTTACCTCCAAGTAAGAGCACGCTACCTTGTCTGCTTCCAACTTGTCTTGGAGCTAGGGAGTGAATTCAGTATCCAGGATTGCTGAATGTGATTACATACAAAAGTGATGTTATTCATTCTGAGTCTTCTCCATTGTATACTCATTTTGTTAAGATGTTAAGGGCTTTTTCCCCCTTTGTAGATCTGAACTATTTAACATCTCGTCATATAAGTAAAAATGTCATATACATCTTCTTAGTTAATGGCAAGCCAGAAACCTGAGAGCTGCTTTTTAATGAAAAAGACTATTTGCCATATATTTGCATTCAAGTCCTTGGTTACAACAAACTGGAGTAGGCAGTGTTAATAAATCAATGCCTAAAAAAGAAATACTGGCACCAGAGCCTGGTGAATATATTCAAAATAATACGAGTGATAAATTTTAACATTTTCCTCTTCTGATAATAATTAGTAAAGAGATGTTGGTAATTATAATTTTAGTAAGGTGATTGAGGAAGAAATAGTAACGATTATTTTTAAATCTAAAAATGTAAGAATTACTTTTATTACCTAAGTGTGTGATCTTAAAGCCAAGCTTTAATTATAAGCATGGGAGGTTACTGGTTTTACATGTACTCATTACATAAGAGAGAGAAGAAAATAGCTAATTAAAAGTATTTCTACCAGTAAGGCTTTAATAATGAAATATCTCTTTTCTTTGCTTCCCCACTTTTCTGCATGATGTACAGGGCCAATACTGTGCATGGCACCCTCTTCAAGTGTTGGTAGGTTTTTCAAAACAAATTCTCAATTGTTTTCTAATTTGAAAATCTGTATTCTGTGAATGACTGAATGATGTGGCTGCACATTTTTTTCTTTAAGAGTTGATATGGTGCTGTTTCATGTCTGTGGAAACAAAATAGCCATACTTTCTCATGTCTTAGTTCATTGCCACTGTGGCCAAGTCTTGACTCTATTATTTCTTTACTTTCATCTCCCAAAATGGCAACCGAAATATTTCAAAATATTTTCTTACCTAAACTGGGTAATTATACATAGACTTATAAAGTTATCATAAATACCTTATACTTATATGTTATGAGTAAGCTGTTATTTAAAATGGTAAACTACTTCAAATGTATCACTTATAAAGTACAACAAAACCATTTATCCCTAAATTACCCATAAAATCATTCAGTACTTGGATATTGAGAAAGAGTTGATTAGAGATTTCTGTAATGTTCTGTGAGTCTCGAAAGAAGCACCTTTCTGCACCAAAACTAGGCATAGTGGAATATCAAAATGACACTTTCAGGGTCACACTAAAATTCTCAGATAAGCCACTAACACAATACAGTAGCCATTACTAAGCTACTTTCTCTACCATCGCTACTGAAGAAGAGAATATGGCTGTTTCCCTGTCAAGAGAACTCTTACAAAATTCACCACACCTAGAATCCTGATCTTCTCATCAGCAGGACAAAAGAGCTCTGATGTTTATGGAGGGAGGGATGACCCCCTCTCCCAGCCACCCCAGCTATCCCATTTCAGCTCAGCTACCCCTATTCTTGGTAAGATTTTGTAACACCTTGACCCATTCTTGGGCTTAGACAGAAGATGCAGCGCCCAGCAGAGGCTAACAGGCTGATAGGGTCAAAATGACAACCACGCAGTAGCAATACTCACTAACACAGCAAGGGTTGAGCTTTGGCAAAAGAGGTGAAGCCTCTTTTATCCATGGATTAGAGAACTACTGGCTGTCCTTAGCCCAAATGAATGATCTCCATTGCTACTAACAGGAGCATTATATGCATACGATTAGAACAACAGACTTCTGCAAGCTTGTGGAAGATGTCTGTTTTTGTACTTTGTGGCTGTTGTCTCCAGGACGTACCCCCATTCTTTCACCTTGAGTGCTCTGCTTAAGAATGCAATCTGCATGCATTGGCACTGCTGCTGCTTGTCTAGTTGCTGCATTCTCAAAGGATAAACAGGAGAATTTCTAGAATTGGCATGTGTGACAATAAGGGATGGCTATAGGGAATGCAAAACTACAGACAAGTACAAGGGATAACTACTGAGTTTCCAGGAATCACCATGTAGGGTACAGTTTTGATGTAATGACATTACATATGTTGATTCTCTTCGCTGTGCACATTCTGTGTCGATTTCAAGGCATCTGAATGCAATCGTGGTAAATTATTCTATATGCATACTTGTCATTTGCACATCAATTCCTTGCTTTGCTTTCCAGAATGAGCTAAAAACTAGAGAAAGCTTATTTGCTGCAAATAGAAAACATCCTGAAAGAGCTGCTGCAGCTGCTAACTATTGTAGCTGTGATACTTGCGGTGAAGACAAAATTTTGCTGGCTATTTATTACTAAATGATCTTTGTATTCTATTGGTAAATAGCCAGAGTTTCCAAGGAGTTTGGGAAACCTATATGGATAATACACTGTGCTCTTAATGTCTGCTCCCCTGCCACATGCTTACCAATCAAGCCACCATCTTTTTGGTTTTGTTTCTGCATGCTAAACAGAGAAGCATTCATATAACTGTCTCCTTGCACCTGCCAATCTAGTGAAAGCCCTCATGTCCATAAATCAGTAAATCCAAGCCCTAATTCACAAAATAACTGCAAACTGCAAGACTAATTCCAGTTCGAATGTGCAACCCAGTTGCTCGTCTGCTTAACTAGCTATTCCTGGTTAAAATCGCGGGTTGTTTTTTTTTTCCATATGCATTCATTGTAACTCCTTCTGAAAATGCAGCCTTTTTCATTGTGGTATAAAAAGAATACATAATATGTATTATGTATTGTATGTGTATAAAAGACAATATTTGCCAATTCACCTTTTTTTGACATGTCAGTGGCACTAATTACATTTATTATGTTGTGCTTCTATCACCAAGATAAGTTGCCAAGTTTTCTACCTCCATTAACTAATATTCAGTGCTTCCTGAACAGTGACTTTCCCTGCCCCCACAACCCCGTCCCTCACTTTATGCCCCTAGTAATCAATAAGAAACTTTGGACTCTACACATTTTACTATTTTAGAAATGTCATACAAGTGAGATGAGACAAAAATCTTTTGTGATTGACTTCCTGCCTTCAGCATACAACATTCGAGGTTCATCTGCGTTGTAGCGTTGAGTGAACTACATGATAATTCTGCTCCAAAATTTACTGAATGTTGAAAATGATACTTGTCTTAATGATAACTATAATTGGCTTTTCCCCTTTTTCTCTTTTTAAATTCTTCCCCTTCCATGTTGTGTTGCTTTGCACTGACTGTGATTGCATGCTGCACCCTGGTGTACCCATCATGATGATGTCACATGGCTTGTTGCTGTGATACCTACCTACCATGCTTCATTTGGTCGTGCATTTCATGGTTGCATATATGCTCCACCCTACCGTGTACTCTTCCATGGTTTCCTACTGAAAGTGCCCATGATGCACGGTGCTACACCTGCCACTGTGTCTGCAGCAACTACACCTATCAACAGCGTGCCCTACGTTGCAACAACCACAGGCAACCAGGTTTGGCCCTTTATTTCACCTGTTGGATAATTACAGTGTATAAGACACTATATCTATCTATCTATCTATCTATCTATATTTAATATCTTAATTGGTGAGGGGCATGGTTTATATTTTTCCATATTTCTTGAGCGGTTGTCACATTTAGCTTTGTGTAAATTCTAGAATGCTATACATGGGGTGGGGGAGGGTGATTCCATACCCACCTTGAGCTGCACCAGCAGAGTTTTTATTCATTTGTACTCAGTTACCAAATAATGTTCGTAATATGCAATATACAATTGTTGCTGCCATACCAGTCCTCAAATGCATACACTAAATGCATCGTAAATCCTTCCTCAGTGGTCAAGGGGAGAATTTCTTTTCTTTTACTACATTCTTTGGTTATTGTGTTTACCATTTCACTTGGTGCAATCATCATCTGCTGGAAAGAAAGCAAAATGGCATATTTCTTTCCAAGGCACAGATATCATTATTCAGTTGTTACATCCAAAGTTTCTTCTCATACTGACATAAAATGTGCTTGCATTGCTTTGATTTTCATTTGCTTTAGATATTTCCAGGCAGAAGCACAATGCAAAGTGTCTGTTTAGGGAGAGTCTCAATTTGTAAGGAGATATGTACAACAGTGCTTATGTACTGTGATGACCATTTGGGCCTTACTGAAATAGCAACCAGGCTTACAGTTTGCAAGTTCCACTGCTCTTTAAGTTACAATTTCAAGCATGCTAGCTATGCATCATGCAAAGCATTTATGCATTGGAACAAACCACACTCTGATCTGTGCTGTGTTAAATTAATTCCTAATATAAATGGTTAAAGTAGCTAACATTTTCTGTGAAGTTGAATCTGTTTATTGGCTACCATGTCCAAACAGTGAACAAAATAAGCTGAATTATATTTTAATCTAAAATCTTTTTTACTACTATAGATACCCCATTTATCAATAGATGAACTGAATAGCAGCATGTTTGTTTCACAGATGTAGAAGTTACCAGTAGAAAAGTAAGTTTTTTTTAAAGTATTACTAGCAATCCTCTTTATTGGTTTTCTCTTTTGTTTGCGGAATCGCATTTGCTAAATCTTCGGGAAAAGTTTTATTAATAGCCTTCTTGCCACTTTGTGCCTGAGTTAAGCATACTAAATTATCCAGTTTGGAGGTCAAACATGCAATTTCTATTTGAAAATAACAATTGGTGCTGCGGTTTCCCCACACACACACACTGAACTTACAAATTCTGAAATGTCTTCCCAATTCTTAAAAGGGTGGGGTTTGCTAGTCAAAGTCACAAATCAGTTTTGAATTCTAAGGCTTTACCTGTTTTGTAGCTGCTTTTTTAAAAACAATTGAAGTAATGCCAAGTCATTGCATCAGAATGTAACATAGATAAGGAGTCCTGGTGATGCGGTGTATAACATTTCACCCTGCTACCTGAATGGTCAGCAGTTTGCACCCACAAGCCGCTCCCTCCTGTGAAGGTTTATAGTCTTAAAAACCCAGCGGAGGGTTACTTTGAGTCAGACGGGATTCAAAGCCATTTGGTTGGGTTTGAGATTTTTGAGGATTGAGCTGATTCTCCTAAAATAAGGCAATAATACATGACATGATAGAAAACATTGCCTTTACACTCTGCTATTTTGTGTTGCTCCACCAAAATTACTCCAGCTTTTTTTGAGTGGCATCATTTTATAATTAGCCAACCATTGTTTTCATTCAAATCATGGTTTTTATTATTGTCATTATTGCCGTTCGACTTTTTTTTCCTCCTTCACTCTTGATCTCCTCTTTGCATGCTCCAGAGCCTATAGTAGCACATACTTGATTTGAACAATCTCTCATTTGGAAAATGCTCCTAGGTATCTAATTCATGATAGAGATTTATGAGGCAAATGGACCAGTTTTGAATTGCACACATTTGTTATTGGAAAGTTAATGCTTACAATGCCAGAGTGTTTTATTTGGTTGAAGGAGACACCAGTTCTGTTCCACTGATGGACTAGTTCTCTAGATCTCGGCTACCACTTCTTTCCCATGGAGGACTTAGAGCCCCAACAGTTCTGGACAGAGCCTATAAATGAGTGTACAGTCAGTAATTAGGTCTCCCTCATTCATGGGGAAGTTTTTAAAAAGACAACTTTGGATATGTAGAAGGCCCAAAGTAGTTGTAAATTAGAAATATCTTTCAGGAGTGTCATTTGGGATAGTGGCAACTTGACAGTAGCTCCAAACTTGAGAATGTAGCTTTGGCAAACATTTGCCCAGTCCTCACAATCTGTTTCACATTCAGGTGAACAAATGTTGTCAAATAGAATCAATTCTCCAACAGAACATGCTCGGGAATGGCTTTGCTTGATTCCATTTTAAAATTTAGACATTTTTGGCAGAACACAAATCACTTCAGTGTGTAGCAGATGTCGAGAATTGTGCCAATGTTCAAAAATGTAATTTTGCACAATACTATATGCAGGTAGTCCCTGATTTATGACAAAGCCTCACAGAGAGTGCTCTGCCCCAAGACAGTTCTGACATAAAGTCCAATATACCTCCCCCTTTTTTCTTTTCCTCATTTTTACTTTTTATTATCAGTATATTTATAAATTCATTACATATAAACTTACGGGCCTTCTTTAATATATGCATAAAAATACACAAATCATAAAAAACCAGGTAGTCATAGCACGTCCATCATACATGTATGTAGATTTCAGACTTGGGCTGTTTGTATGTGTCTCCACACCATTGAAATAAAAAGGTTGACGTTCATGTCATAATTGCATATTTCAAAATTATTGGTATTGAATACATTTTCTTGGTGTATGCTTGTTGAAGGAAATGGATGGATGGTGAATGCTCATCAAAACATTTTGCATTGTGCAGGTAATACATTAAAACTATTGAATGCATCTCTGGTAACTTAGGGGCTAATGGCTCTTTAGTGATAATTTCCAGCAGCCTCATTTTTGCAGATATAGCTTCTGAAATTTGAGTGGGGAATATCTTGGCATAGTTCACACACAAAACTGGGACAAGAACTACATTATTCTGGCTCCTATTTCAATAACCCTTCCATTTTTCTCACTTTCTTTTTTATTTTTTTTTTCTATTTCAGTTGAAATTCTGAACAGCTACGAGTATCGAAATCTGTCCGTGAGAAGCTCCATATGGCCTTTCTATATATATTCTTGTATGTCTTCTTCTACCAACTCAACAATAAGCGTGGTGCAGTCAATATAGTAAGGAAAACAAACATACCAAGCAATTAAAATGAAGATCAAAGCATTAAAGTCCACAGAGGTGTTAAAACAGGCATAGAAATCTACCACCTATCATGTTTGCCTATCAGGCAGAACATGATGATTGCATTTTGCAACTGGTTCTGTTACCCTTTGTCATTGTCCAACAACCATTCTGCTGAGTGCATCCCCAGAGTGCACTGTTGGTTTACTCTACAATCTTGTTGGGAAAAGGTTTGTCTGCTTTTGAAGTGTTACTGTTTTGTTTACATGATAGTCCACTGGGTTGAGTTAGACTGTATCGAATGTATCCCGTACCATTTTCCCATTACTGTATTGAATTGTACTGTGTTTGGTTTTCACATTCTATCTAGTGTGTTACAGTATATCTGGTGTTTTATTTCAGCTAAAATGTTATTAGTGGCAAACGGAATTATGTGCTTTAAAATACGTTAGGTTAATATTAAGATGCTGTCTCTCTAGGATGTTTCTTTAGGGTTCTTTGGACAGGCATTTGCAAGCCCTTGCTTTCTGCCCTTGCTTTCTGAGTAAATATAAACCTAGTCACAAACATGCATGCATATAATTTGTATCTGCAGATCACATGACTATATATAACTCTATCTATACCTACTTTTTTTTTGCAAGATGCCTAATTACCTATATAAAACAGGGAAATTGCTAAAATATTAAACCCTGATATCACTCCTTTTAAGCAGATCCCTGACAAACAAGAATTTACCTGTGAATTAATTTCTCACTGTTTGTACTACAGTTATGCAAAGGGCCCATTACATTTTTCTTTCCTCCTTCTTGGTGATTCGAGGATTCTATCTCTTTGGTTGAGTGTCTAAAAACTGAGCCATTAGAAATATCCAGTGGAGAAATGGTACTAGGAGGCTTGAAAGGTATGCTAATTAGAGAGTGTAAATTAAACCAAGAGATGAGGGAATTGAGGTGGTTTTACATATTGGAGCAAAGTGTATAAAACCATTGCAATGTAATCTTTTTCACAGTGCCATTTTCTCAATGCAAATGGCTCATGCTTTTTAGACTACTCTTTGAATAATAAGTAAGAAGCAATCTGCCGAAAGTCAGTCAGGGTGAAAGAGAATTGGTTCCAAACGAGGCCTTTCCTCTCCAAATGGACAATCTTCCTGTTGATCACAGATGTAGCTTGAGTACAAGGTTTGGAGAAATGATCCCAAGAGGAGGTGAGAAGACATTTAAAATTACACTTTCATTTATTCACAAGTTCTAGGAAGAATATCTTCAGTTGTCTTTAGTGTCAGTACAACTGAGTTTCTAGTTGTTATAAACGTGTTGCTGAAGGAGTATTTTGCCTATAATATATGGCCAGTGTTTCCATACCAAAACTTTATTAACATCAGAGTCTCACAGGCAAGCCCCCTTTTTGTCCGTTGTATTCATTTGTTTTTATACATGTTTAAATAATAGAACAGGGAGGCTTCTAGCACCCTTTGGATGAGACAAAGTAGCTACACTCCATAGAGCAGAGCTTATTCACACTGCTAAATCGTTAAGATAACTTCACAACCAAGTGAAACAGTAATTAACCAAGTCCTGTGCTATGAGGCATACCTCCTCCACTCTACTTAGTTACTATAAAGTGGAAACATGTTTTACAACAACACAGATACACTTCCTCTCTTCTACAAAACATATATTCTCTCTTGTGGAGAAACATAAACTCACCAATCTAAATGGGGTTGTTTTTCTCCTTCCTGTAAATGCCAATCAAAGGAAACAATCTCATTTATGGGACCTTAAACTGGCTGATAGTGTTCCCATCAAAGAACAGTGGAGACCTTTTCACAGTTGATGAGCCTGAAGCCCAGGGCATGTGACTTACCCAAGGTTACCCAGCTAGTTAATGGTAGCTGGACCCAGGTACATCTTGACCCTTAGCTGTTCTTCTTTTCACTTTGAGCTTCAGAATATTCGAGACTTCATCCCAAAACGAATCAACATGGCTTGGAACACAAAACAGCAAAACTAACTCTTTGACAGTTAATATCCTATTGGCCTTAATAATCAGTGCAAATGTTGATGAAGGTGATTTCTAAGTCATCTTGCTTGTTTCGAGCCACTGTCATCCATTATCAGTATTGCCTGGAGTTAGGAGGACACAGAGATGTCTTGACTTTTACCTATTGATTTTACTTATTGACCCATTTAATTTCTATTTCCCCAAGTAGAGGAGAACATACAGTACTCTTTTGATTAATTGTGTATGGAACAGAATTTTCTATAACTTGCACCAGTGCCTCTCCTGAAAGGCAGATCTGACCATATGGTTCCAGGAAAGATGAGCTTGAGCTAGGCTGGATGTGTTCTTAACAGTTATGGGGGACGTTAGTGATACAAAACAAATTTTTGTGTAGTCTGACAATGTGATGCAGCATCCTGTTTCATTTACCTGTTTCAAGTTCAAGTGTACCTAGAACTTGGACCTACAATGTGATGGTTTCAATGTTGCTTTAAGCACTGGAAAACGTTAGTTCTTTTTTTAGTAAGAGGTTCAATGGAGGGTATTCGGGGTAGTTGTGCTTTTGGTGCCATGCATTTTTGTGTTGTTGGCATATTTTGAAGGAAGTTTTTAAATGAATTGAAAGAAAGTTGAAAGCATTAAGGGTTTCATCAAATTAAAAAAGAGATTTTTCCAAAATGCAATTTTGAGATAGCAAGCACCCTTTAAACTAGTGCAATGACTTACTTAAAATACCCTTACTCAAAAAAAGATTAGTCACTTAGACTATAAATGTCCATTTTAAAAAGAAAAGTCACAAAATCAGTGACTCTAAATAATAATTTACTGAATCAATTGTATATATAAAATTCCAATCACTGTTAATCCTTAACATTTTATAGACCTCCTACTTTTCCACTTATGGGACCCTAGTTTTTAGTTATTCACAGTCAGTGTACTTGTCCAGTTCTCTCAGCCTTTTCTTTAAAAAATGCAGGAATGATGAAACATGGATAAAATGGGTCATGTAGACAGAGAAAGCAATATAAAATTTATCATTTAGTAGTATCAGAGAAGCAAAAGACAACTATGTGACCACTGTACTTTAAGGATTAAAATGAAATTAAAATTAAAAGGATTCATAAAATTGCTACTTAAGTACAGTATTTCCCTTTTGCTACTGGAGCATGATTCCACAATCAGCTTTTGCATTTCATTCCACTTTTCTAGATTAGAGTCTTTAATTTGTATTTAGTGGTCTTCTCCTTCTTCCATCAGTCTTCTTCATCTGCTTTTGGAGCATGTTATAAAGCACATTGATTGTGCCATAAGTGTTGCTCTACACCAGTAGGCTGTGTTCACTAATGGGCAACCTCAGCTCACAAGCTCTCCAATTGGGAAAAAGCAAGTACTTCCTCTGTGCCGTCACCAGGAACAGAATAAAAGTAATCTTTCCAATTTGAATCTGCTGTTAATGGCCTGACCAGCAGTCCTAACTAACAGTGTCTGAAGAAGAACAAGGTTGACATTACATGTTACTAAATAAGCAAGATGGCTGGCGTGATGCTTAGAATGTTATTTGGATCTATCAGGCCCCTTTTGGAGAGTATGAATGAGGATGCTCTTGGATAAAATATAGCCATGAGTTTTCGGAATCCTTTCAGGCTGTGAGGTAGACTAAGATGCATAAAATGGTTAGAGGCTGGACTCCCCATTTTATCCTTTGTACATTTCCCACGTATTGGAATAGAAATAAGTCAAGTTGATGAGCAGGAACTGATTTCCAAATCCTTCTGAACTGATTTAGCAGAGTAGTGACATAATTTTACCAGTGCCTGTTGAAGACTATAGATTAAACAGTAGAGAATAAATAACCACTTTTTGCAAATTCAATCAATGGCCTGTTCAAACTGTAAATACAACTACATATACACATTCTGGGCACCAACACATTAATCGGTGCCATGTTTTCATTTTAACTATTGTTAGCTGTTAAGGTTTTTTTTTATTATACTCCTTTTTTAATATATCTCTTAAGTAACTAATGAATTTAATTTTGAAGGAGAGTTAGAGAAAGTTTAAGTTTTTACTGCATATATTTAGCCTACCTACATGAAAAGGTATAGACTATAGTCCATAACTATTCTTTACAGTTCACAGTTTAAGAACAAATTTAACCTTATATACAAATAATAATTCTTAAGTAAATATATTTAGTTGTTGCATTGGCAACAAAACTACAACATGGCTACCTTTAGGCACATTTTCTGGTGTGTGTGTGTGAAAATTTGACTTGTAAAATCTACGTGGTTTATAACAGTATGAGCTTATAAAAGATACACCATTCAGATATGTTTTGTTTTGTTTTTTTTTTTTAATCCCAAAGTCCCATGTGAAAGCTCAGTTTGTGTCCTTGTGTAACTTTTTGGTGAAAAAAGTTTACAACACACGGATTCTAGAGTCAGGTTTTATAGCTGATAGAATTTGTTGCATGGAAAGGGTTATCCCACAGTATGTAGACTTCACCCACAAGCACTACATTTATAATACATTACCTGACCTTTCCTTTTATGCATTTATGTTATTCCGTATTCAGAGTTAGCCTATTCAAATGGCATGGCTGTAGCTATGAAACATTGTTTTCTGGAATTACTCATTTAGACAGATATATCTAAATAAGGATTAAAACATCTTTGGAAATTAATTCATACTTGTAAGACCACCCTTAAAGATACTGTGGAATGACCCCCTAACAGTGTTTAAGAGACATATGCTGCAGTTACCCGATTGTCTCAGTTAGGGTGCGAATGTGTGAGACACACCTTTTTTGCACTTAATGTACATAGTCCATGAAAGCAATTCTTGGAGTTTTTTGAATATAAGAAATCTGTGATAGTCGTGGAAACATTAGTAAGAGGGAGTTCTTTCTAAGGCTGTGAGGAGAGAATTTTTTTTTCTTTTTTCTGTAAGACTTAACTAAAGGATGATGTTGCTTGACTGTTGTGGGAGGCTGTCTAGTTTGCTGCAGCTTGCCCAAAGAGAAGAATCAGAACAGGTCAGCTTCCATTTACAGCACTGAACAACAGTTAACAGTACTTTAACAAGATCACTAGCAAAGATCGTTTGCTCTTTTAATTAATCCCTTCTGTACACAACACACACACACACACACACACACACACACACACACACACATATTCAATCAGGCAGGTTTCTGGCTGAGATTTTCTTTTCACAGTGGTTCCAGGAAGTGAAATGCATTATAAATTGCAAGACACATATTCCCATTAGAAGCAAATCACATTTTTATCTTTCACATAAAATAAGCAGTTTATCTATCTATCTATATCTGTATGCATCAATTAAATCTATAGCAAGCATTTACGTGACAATCAAATTTCTAATGTTGACCACAATTCCTCCTTTTAAAATCCAGCACTCAAGACCAAATGGAAAACTGTTGAAAGATTTCTCTTAACAGTTAAATGTGACCAACACAGGACATTTCATTCCTTTCAGCCAAGGCAGGGAGGGGAAAATGGCCCTGTCATAACTTTGTAAATAGCTTTACTTGGATTACGGACATTATACCTGTTTGGTGGAGGGGTTTTTTCTGACTACTAGATTGGAAAGTGCTTCAGTGTGCCGCCTCAGCTTCCCACTGTTTGCCTTTAACTAAAAAGAAGTAAAGCAATCAGAATCTTAGATAAAGCAGGAGCTGGAATATTTCCTTCAGATAATCTCTGCCAATTTTCGCTCCTATAAATGGTCACTTAACTTTCTTGTGCACCTAGGAAATGAGACCTAGAAAAGGCCAAGATTCGAAAGGTTTAAGCATAGATTATCATCACTATAGGTACTTGGAGCCCTTCACATCATGAGGCATGTTGTTCTTGCGCTGGAAGGAGCCAGTGCTGAGATTGGAGGAGTTGGTATTAGTATTGCTACCCATTTTGGCAGCACTTACCATATAGAAAAAAATAAACCAAAGCGAGAACGCAATCCAAGCCTTACGGTTATCCAATAGCTCAGGGCTAGTTGGCTTAGAAAGTTCTATTTTGTTGTTGTTCCCTAGAGTTAGTCATACAACAAACAGTCTGACTGACTGACTGACCAGCATTCATTATGATATAAAATGTAAGCACACATTCATTCTGTAGTTAGGACAACATATTTTCCCTATTTAACCCGTGTTCTTGTGTTGGCATCTCCTCATGGATCTGTAAGCCACAGAATATATTTTCATAAGGTTGATAGAGATATCATGGGATTTTTAAAGGAAGAGTCACCTATTTAACCATTAAATGACCCTAGAAGCATCACAAACGATATGAATTTATAGGGTGATAGGCATGCTGTTAGCCACTGGGTTCATTCAGTGGTCATGTTTACAGATGTAAAACAAATTAGAGAATGAAGTATAATTGAGAATGTGTAGAACTGAGGCCAAAAAGAGCCTCAATAAGTCCAAATTAATATCATCCCCAACCCCTCTATTATTGTCCTTGCCTCTAATAGAATAACTCATTAGTACTCAAAAGCAGGATTATTCCAGACAACTTTTTTCTTTAATTAGAACCCATCCTCAATTTTGGTATACCTAAAAGGGGAAAAAAAAGAAAGCCCACAAAGAAGTCACAGCTTTTTGCATAGCTTGCAAAAATCTTTGCTAGTTATCTTCTGCAGCAGATTATTTCATTAGAAAAGATACCTCTGTAGTAAAACCTAAATGTAGCCCACTGATTAAGCGTACTCTCACCCCCCCTTTTCAAAATAGCTAAGTATTTACCCCGCCACCCAACTGCATGGTTTCAAAGCTTTATTTCCATATGCAGAGGCTATTTGTTAGTGATGGAAAACAAATGATTGTGTTGCTATGTCTTTTGTGTTTTAGCAGTAGAGAGGATGACCTGACCACCAGCTATTGAATTCTGGGGCTTTTCTGTTACAAAGCAAATTTCCATTTAATGTTATTCATGCTGCTTTTATTATTTTTAAAAAGGAACCATTTTTCTGACCAAAAAAGGGTTTTTTTAAAAAAAAATGAACCATTTGTTAACATGCCCTCAGATTATAATCATTTAAGTGAAAAAATATTTAAAAGGATATGGCAAATTTTATGTATTTATATCAGAAACTATTGATATGATATGACATGACATGATATGGTATGATATGATATAGAAAGTGGAAGTTCACATTTGGTGCAGAAAAAAAATATGGAATTGAAAAATACCTATATATTTAAAAAAGAGCTCTGGTAGATTGAATGGTTAGCACTTGGCCACTCACAGCAAGATTAGTGGTTTGAACCTACCAGTAGCTCTGCATAAGAATGACAGGGCAGCATCCCGTCTAGAAAATTAATGCTTTGGACAGTTTGGCAGCCATGGACAATTCTCTGTCACTTGGAGTCATTATGGGTTAAAATTGACCACCCCAGCAACAATAAATAAAATTATTAGCCCTGTACAGCAGTTAAAGATTTAAATACTGACCAGAATTGGCAATGAATACAAATTGTTCCCTATTACTTTTGCCTCTAAAATGCAATAGCTCATTCCCTCAACTGCTATCAGAAAGGTAGATGCTTTGCTTTTGTGGTGTTGTTTTGAGGGTTTATGTTTTGGTTTGGTTTGATTTTATTTTTTGCCAAGTTATAATGCTATAGTCCTTTTGTGCTTATAAGTATGTATTATTGCAATTCATTTTAGTATGCTATTTCTCTGTTGCCTATTTTTTGTTCTTTTAATAAAATATATAACTTTCTTTGTTCTGTCTTTTTTATGAATCCATATTCACACATTAGTAGTTTACTTAAGAACTATTCATTTAAAAAACTCTAGTCATGTTTGAGCATGTTAACCGTAAACTTTAGAAATTATAATATAAAACTTAAAATCATGATTTGGGTTGATGATACATTTCATACAAGAATACATTTCTTACTAAATATACATTCACTATTTTAAATTATATAAATAATGCATCTATTTTATTGGATGCCTTATTCTTATAATAGTGATGTTACTAACAAAGAAAACATTTATATTTTAGTAGAAGGAAACTTAAAATTTGGAGATAATACTTACTGGTTTCTATTGTGCTTTAGGTGTTTTCGGGCATATTTTAAGCTACAGTATTAGAAGTTTGACTTTTCCAGTCATTCTTCTGCTACATATTCAATGGGACATATGAATTTATTGTTATTCATTCTATCCATTTAAAGATGGGTGTCAGTGATTTCATAACAGTGAAATGCAGGAATTTTTACCAAGAAAATGTTTTCTCTCATGGAAAATTGGGTTCTCTTCAACAAATGTCACAGGAATGAAAAGGATACTCATGTCTGTTATTTTATAAAGCAAAATCTAACTTAATGAGATTTGATTCTATCCAATTTCTAAATGCTTCAGAGACGTTAATCTATAAGTTCTCCATATTAGTCACCTGTTCTATAGTCTGGGTGACTAGTTTGGCTCAGAGGTTGTGGCAGAGTAAAGTATTATTCACGTGTCTCTACGAGTGAGAAGGGCCAATACCAGCTGAACATATAGAACCCCTAGCTCCCTCGTCCCCTTTGTCCTCCTTTACTGTTGTTAAGTGTGGCACCCACTATGGCATTTCTTGATAAGACAGCTCTGAGCCCTTGGATGTACTGTGTTTTTGTGTCTATGTGATAATCCCAGCACTAAAACCATTTCAGTATATAGGCATTATGAGAGAGAAGTCTTTGGCCTGTTCAGAATGCAGTTTATGTAAATCTCCCAAACCCCACCTTTTCTCCTTCCTTGTGGTGGCCTCTGGCCTTCTAGAAGCCCCATGACAGTATCAGGTCCATCTAGATTGTCTCCTTTAGCACTTTGTTGTTGGGCAGCTCAGACTAGAAGACAGCCTTAGCTAAGAACTAAGGGACAATTACACTAAAGTGTTCAACACTAGCAGTACTTGATACGCTGCTCATCCTGGTAAGTGCCTATTTTAAAAGGCATGACCATATAATAATGGCTGAATATCAGACAACCACAAATATTCTACACAGTCAAGTGGATTTGACTCAGAGTGACCCTGTCCCAATAAAGCCACTGGTGAGTTCAAACTGCTGATCTCTTGATTAGCAGCCAAGCATTTAACCATTGTGCCACCAGAACTCCTTCCATGTTGATATAATTTACTGATATAAACGTCTAGACACTGAGTCATAGAGCATTTGGACCGTGATCCAATAGTAACAGATAATACTGATCTAATCACCACCTGTGGAAGACAAGGGGGAGAAAAGAGGAAGCTTGTGATTTTCTAAGGAAAGTTCTGATACAGAAATCTACATAAAATGACTATTGTGACCCAGAACTGACCCTCCAGCAGGTTTTCAGAGTCAGTTAATTGCATGGGAGGGGATTGTCTATCTTCCTCCCACAGAGCAGCTGGTGGCCTCGAACCACGTGCCTTCGGGATTGCAGTGGAGCTTCTTGCCACTTGAGCACCAAGAGCTCCCATAAAATGGCTAGATAGTGAAAAAAAATATATATATATATATATATGTTGTTGTTGTTATGTGCCGTCGAGTCGCTTGCAACTCATAGCGACCCTATGTACAACAGCCCTAAACCCTGCTCTATCC
>NW_006399766.1:14501569-14527939 GCF_000299155.1 Elephantulus edwardii | reverse complement strand
ATCCTGTGCCAGTCACACTGCCTCTGACACATCCATCCCGATTACCCCAATCACTGAATCAATCCACCTCAAAGAGGGTGTGTGTGTGTGTGTGTATGTGTGTGTATGTGTGTGTGTGTGTATAAAATGGCCCTTCAGACTCTGGTTTTGACCTCCCTGTACTAGAAATGCCCATTTCCCTAAGCCCTTCCAGATTTACCTTTCAGTGCCTGAGAACATCTATTTCTCCCTCAGCAGAAGGCCAGGCTGGGAAGTAAAACCCAAGAGCTCCTTGCAGAGTATTTTGGAAGTAAAAGGAATCCCTCAGTTTATGAAGATTCAAGTGGTTAGAAGGACATGAAGCATGATTCTTGCCTTTATAGGCAGATGCCCAAAGCAGAAGTACAACACTCTGAAGTGAATGCAGAAGTTGGCATAGGAAGGGAGCTCCAGGCAGGGTCACCCAGCATTTCAGTGTTGTGCATAGAAACAGAGTGTAGCACGGAGGCAGACAGGGCACCAACTGCAGAGCACAACCGACACAGGAAAAGCCATAGGTTATCCTCCTACACGATGCAGAGTATTGCATGCCCATACAGGTGCAGGAGGAGAATGGTGACAGATCCTAGAGCAGCAATTGTACCCGTGAAAGCAGATAAGCTGTTCACTAAAAAATGGAACTCGAGGGAACTTGAAGGGTCTCTGCAGTCAGCATACTCCTAGAGACCTATGGCTCCAGCAGATGACAATCAATCCACTGGGGATCTGTCAATTTAGTCCTCTGAAGATTACATCCTACAAAACCCAATGGGCCCGGTCCACTCTGTCACATGGGGTCACCATGAGTGGAAAAGCCACTCAGAAGTGCGTACCAGCAACGTAGAGTACATAACACAGTGAAAGCCTGACACATGAGTGAATACATTTTGGGAGGAGTCTGATGCCTGCGTGTTCTAATATCTAAGATCACCACAGAGAGAGCGGAGAAGGAATGAGATCACCACTAGAACTTGACCTGGACCCTTTGTGACTTGAAGCACTGAATAATACTTTGTTGGAGGAAACTGGCTGTTACGAGAGAATCGTGTGTGTTTACTATCTATATACATATTGTAAGTGGTTATTGTCGTGCCTTTGTTAATAAACGTGTGTGCAGCTCATTCGCTGTGTTTTCGTTCTTCTCAGTCTTGAGTTTGCAAAATCTCAAGAAATCCGTATGGATTGTTACACAGAACACATGTGAACTCAAGCTATCCATGGTCACAATTTGGGGCTCTATATAGGAGCTGCCTATAACCTGGGCATCTGGGCTATCACAACTCAATTTTACAGTTGGTGTCCACCATCTCACTGATGTCAGATACACCACAAACACAAAAGTGTGTTCACCGCTTTAAAAAAAGTGAGCACCACCCAGGACCACGATTAAGCAAGTATAATTAATAAACAAAAATCCCTTTCTAATGAAAAATTAGGGAGCTTTGGTGGCCTCATGGCAAGAAGCTGCACTGCAATCGCAAAGGCATGTGGTTCGACTCCACCATTTGCTCTTCCATACAATTAACTGTCTCTGAAAACCTGCTGGAAGGTCATCTATGGGTTGGTTCAGACTCAATGGTACACAACAATGAAGTGTCTGTCTAGAACTAGTCTAAATAGAAATACTTATGGGTAGCCTGAAGCTACATGGGGCCACAGGAATCATTGTGATGAAGTTGAGGGGCTGGTAGAGCACCTAGACCACTCCAGAAAATAATGGCTCAGGAATGACAGATATGCAGCCACATTTCCTCCAAGTGTCCTCTCCTATGGGGTGGTGGTGGGGGGAGACTAGAGATTCTATTGGATGGCGTTGGAAGGTCAGTCCAAGAATCAAACATCCTTACATGATATTTTAAAGATATTGTGTACACATCCAGTGCTGTGTCACGCAACCCTTCTCCCTCTCAATTTCTCTTCCACGCAGCTACCAGAGTAATTTTTCTAAAGACAAAAACGGATTATGTTTGAAACAGTGTATTTAATTATTTTGCGGGGAAACCCCACAACCAACCAACCAACCAACCACGCCCACTAGTTGGTTATATCACTTCCCTGATTGAAACCCTTCTGGACCCTCTCAATGCCTCTTGAACGAAGTCTAGTCTACACCTGGCATCGCCTCTGCTCCCTGCCTTCTGTAGCCTGTATGCTCCAGACACGTCAAACCACCATTTCTAACATGTACATCAGTGATACTGTGCCTCTGTCTGTCACTGCACATTTTTCTCTCCTCCTGGAACACCTTCACCTCTTCTCCCTACTCTTCCTTGCAAACTCATCTTTCAAAGTATAAATAAATCTACCAACTCTTCCCACAAGTCTCTGAACTTACTAGGTTCCACCGGGCCATTATTTATTTAGTGCTTACCAAGTGATCTTAAAGCTTAAATCTTAGTTCTTAGATCTTAAATCTTAGTTCTCTAGTGCTGCTATAATAGAGATAACCACAAGTGGATGGCTTTTACAAACAGAAAGGTAGCCTTTTACATTTGTAGGAGGTTAGAAGTCCAAATCCAGGGCACCAGCTCTAGGGGAAGGCCCTCTCTGAATCTGTCGTGGAGGAAGGTCCCTGTTCACTTCATCATCATAGGCCTAACTTCGCTAGACATCTCCATGTGTGCTGAGGTGCTTCCTAGCGCAGGGCCCTGAGTCCAAAGGGACTCACGTCATTCTTGACAAGAATTTCTTAGTAGAACTGACATCCCCCAACTTGACTCTATTTCTTCCACTGTTACTCCTTGTGAGATAAAAGGTGTTACAAGCCACATCTGAGAGGAACATCCCTTACGTCAGTTCCTTATGATGAGATGAAGGAGTATTACATTCCACCCTTAATCCTTTTACAACTATTCCGTTTGTCAGATAATGGGGGATCATGACATAGTTTTCATATTATATCATTACATATATTCATTTTTGGGGGAACATGACTCAATCCATGACAGTTCTGTGTTGACCTCCCCTGCTTACAACATTGTCTGTATGCCACCTCCGTTAAAGCTGGGCTTCTCATTGGCTAAAAGCAGAACCAGATCATCTTGGTATCCTTCATTATATAAAAGTGTAGCCACACAGTAAAACATAAAAAGTGTGGGGTTTCATTTTTTTAGAAATAAGTCAGTCAGGGCACTTTTAATGTAAAGAAATGAACATTCAGATAAAATTATATAGGGAGATGTCACAGATGTGAATTGCAAGAACAACAGGGCTTCATGGAATTGGAAAGTTATCAGATAGTTTCACTTTATCCCAACTCATCTCAGTACAATAAATAATTTTTAAAGGAGTTAGTTTAGAAATAGATCCTGAAGATCTTTGGGGGCCACAGGAATAAATGGGATGAAATTGTGGGATTAGAGGCATACCCTGTTTCAATCAGGGGTACTCAGAATAGTGACCTCATTCTGAAAGTCCACATTAGTGGTAGACTCAAATGGAACGCTTGTAAGAAAGCTCTCTAAGCCCCAACCCCCGAGTTTCTGGTTGAGACAATGTTGGATGAGGCCCAAGAATTTTCGTTTCTAACTAGATCCCGGAAATGCCCCTAATGCTGATCTAAGGACCATACTTTGCGTATCATTCATCTGTATAACTTCAAGCTCGGTTCCCCGAAAACAATTAACTTATTCACATAAAAGTGAATCTGAATGCCCCAACTTGAGTCTGATGTTTATCTCTGTTACATTCTGTTACGGCCAAAGGGTTGAAATCCAATGTGCGTGTGAGAAGTTGGCTCTTTCAGCCTATTAACTGGAAAACTCTAAAGAAGGTAGACTACAGGCACAAGCATGATCATGACTGCTTTTTGAGGTTCAAAAATGTCCACTCTGAATTAGACCTGTTGTCCATTCAGCTGAATTGGGGGGGGGGGAATCCATAAAACATACAAAGCAAAGCCTGTAGCCATATAATAACCATCTATTGGACATCGCCAGACAGTTCCCTCAAAGCACATCAAATACTCCTCTGTTTCCCTCTCAATTAATATGCCGTTCCTCACCTTGGTAGGGGAGCTCTAGTGGCCTGGTGGGTAAGGAGTTGTGCTGCCAAGCCAAAGGCAGATGGATCAAATCTACCAGCTGCTCCATGAGGGAACGGTGAGCAATCTCCTCTAGTGCCATTTAAAGTCTCTAAAAACTCGCAGGCAAGTCAGCTATTGGTCAATTCCAAGCAACTTGATGGAATACACAAACAACAATCTATTTATAAAAAAAAAAAAACTTGGGGATCACCTCTGACTTCTCCCTCTGTGCCCCATATCAACCTATTTTGTCTTGTCAATTTTATCTCACAGTGAACCTTTGCCTCCAGTGTTGATTTCCTCCAAGCCATCCTTCACATGACTTCCAAACCTAAACGAACTTCCCAACCTTAGCTCTTGGGAGATCTGTGCTGGGCCTGCGGCAGTTAAATCCTGGACTTGTCTTCAGCTGCATGTAGCTGCAAATCTGCTGATTCCAGTGTGTCATACATAAGTTAACACTCTATTTGCTATGGTGTGATTTGGAGGTGGGGAAGAAAGTAGGGGGATGCACCCATCTAAATATTGTTGTTGTTATGTGCTGTTGAGTTGCTTGTGACTCATAGCACCCCTGTGTATGCATACTATGACTCCATCTAGAATACTTGTCTGATTATATAACTTCTGGTCAAAATTTTCAATAATTCCCCCAACTCTCAGGATAAAGCCCACATACATCTTGGGCTTTATCCAGATAACCATGTAGCCCAAATAACCATGACCTATAACATCCTGTATGATTGACCCTTTCGAGCTCTTTGGTCCCTTTCTTGCCACTCCCTGCCTTAGACTTGTTACTTCAACAGCAGGTAAATGCTTGTAGTTTCTAGCACACACCCTACTGTTACCTGCCTGGAAGTCATTACTGGTGGTTTCCTTTCTGCTTGGAAGAGCCACTGTCTCCTTTTCTGCTTGGCTAGCATCCTTTGTGCCTCTATTTAAGCATCATACCTGTTGCTGCCAAGTCAGTTTTGACTCATGGTGATCTCGGGTTTGTCAGAGTAGAACTGTACTCCATCAGGTTTTCAGTGACTGATTTTTTTTCAGAAGTAGATCTGTAGACCTTTCTTCTGAAGCCACTGTGGTGGACTCAAACCTCCAGCCTTTCATTTACATTTATTAATCATTGCAAATTTCTTCCCAGAAAGAAGAAAAGATACTACATCCTCAGAAAAAGTCAACACCTGTTCTCTACTCCTATTATTGCATCCCTCTTTGAAACTCTCATAATATTTAGCATAGTCATTGGACTTTTCATACTCTACTAGAATGATTTCTGCTTTTCATACTAGCCTGGGAGTTGCTTGAAGTCAAAGTCTATGTCTTATTCTATTGCAAATCAGGGTCACATTTCCAAATACAGAGGTTAGGATTTCAACAAATCTTTTTTTTTCCAGTGGAAAAAATTTATTATCCTGAGATGTGTACATCCTACTGTTTTTTAAAAAAGTAGCAAAAAAACAAAACAAAATTTGCTGGTACTATGACCTGTTTCACTGGGATACACTAATGTTTAATACTGTTCAGTACAATTTTGAATTTGATGAGCTTTTAGTTAATCTTTACTCCACTTCTAAAAGGAATTCAAAATAGCACAGGGCCCCACTGGCATTTACATTTTTACTAGTGATCTGATGGTTCTGAATTTGCAAGATGAGAACTGGTTTTTTATTCTCCACAATAAAAGTTCAAAATGGCGATGGTGTCCACATATTTTTGAAGTATACTCAAAACCAAATAATAAAGTTATGCTTCAAAGTATATGAAGGCCAAATCCAAGAAGTCTTGGAATTAGATTTTTACCATATAAAAGGTTTTCTATTGAAAACACAAGATGGTCTTTAAATGAACTGTACAAGAGGCAACTCTGCTGTCCCTGCCACAGCCAAGCATGCCCAAGAGAGCAAAGGCAGCAGGCATCCAGCTCCAAGGCCCCATGTGACCAACATGTCTTTGAAGGGGACATAAATTCAACCTATAGCGGTATCCAGTGTTCATACACAACTTCATATGCTGTGATAGAAAAGGAAAGATAGCCTCAAAGTTTTACCTGCTTATTTCTTGAAGCTAGAATCTCTAGGTTTTGCACAGTACTTTCAATAAAATCTGGTCTTGTGACCCGCAAACTAAAACAGAAGGGGTAGTCTCCTGACATAACCAGTACAAACTGCAGTGGTTGAAACAGGATACTCTGCAATGAATATTCCATTAAGAAAATGTGGAAAATGGAACCAATGAAAAGTCATTGGGCCAAGTCTTGTATAAAGTCCTGCAATACAGGAATAACAAGGATTTCCTGATCTTATGTGACGTTTCCTTGAAGATCTTAACGTTTCCTGCTTCCTCTTTCTTGGATAATCTTCCTTGTCCATTTTCCTTCATTTTTCTAAACCTGTCATCTAGAGGATTCTTCCTTCTTGTCTAGTCATAGCCGCATTTGAGGTGGGCAGTGAGAGGACGGGATGGCAGAATATTTTAGAGACTCTTTAGAACACTTCCTATTGATGGGCGTTCGTGCTCGTGGAGATTGGCTTTGGAGTTGATAGCTAGAGTATGTTGTTGGCTTTGGCAATAGAGTTCCCTCTAAAACAGAAGCACATTTCTCAGAGGACCTGAGTGACACAATAAACCAGTAAGACTTAACCATGTTCAAGACTTATCGAACACTCTACCCAGCAAAGCACAATATACAATCAACTCAAAGGAGGTGGATGGACCATTACATGTGAGGTCACAAAGAAAGTCTCAATAAATTTTCAATGATGGCAAGCATGTTGTTGTTGTTGTTATGTGCCGTCGAGTTGCTTGAGACTCATAGCAACCCTATGTACAATAGCTCTAAACTCTGCTCTGTCCTGTGCCAGTCTCATTGTCTCCGACACACTCATCCCAATTGCCCCAGTCACCGAATCAATCCACCTCTCAGAGAGCCTTCCCCTCCTGCGCCTGCCCTCCACCCTCCCAAGCATGATGTCCTTCTCCAAGGACCGGTCCCTCCTTACAACATGACCAAAGTATGTCAGATGAAGTTTCAGAATCCTTGTCTCCAAGGAGCAGCCCGGTTTAATCCTCTCCAGGATGAATCTGTTTGTTTTCTTAGCATTCCATGGTACCCTCAGCACTCTTCTCCAACACCAAAGCTCAAAAGCATCAATTCTCCTTTCTATCCTCTGGATACAGCACATCAGCAGAGAACTGCCAGAAGTCCAGTCTGGATTTAGAAGGGGTCGTGGTATTAGGGATATTGTAGCTAATATTAGATGGGTCTTGGCTGAAAGCAGGGAGTACCAGAGGAATGTCTATCTGTGCTTCATTAATTATGCAAAGGCATTTGTGTGGACCGTAACAAACTGTGGCTGACTCTGAGAAGAATGGGAATCCCAGAACATTTGATCATGCTAATGCGAAACTTACACTTGAACCAAGAAGCAGTTGTTAGAACAGAGCAAAGAAACACTGCATGGTTCGGAATTGGGAAGGGCGTATGCCAGGGATGCATTCTGTTTCCATACCTTTTCAACCTCTATGTAGCTGGGTTCTATGAGGAAAAATGCGGCATCAGGATTGGTGGAAGATCTATCAACAATCTGCGTTATGCAGATGATACAACCCTGCTTGCTGAAACTAAGGAGGACCTGAAGCCCTTGCTGCAGAAGGTCAAGGACTGCAGCCTTCAATGTGGATTGAGGCTCAATGTCAAGAAGACAAAGATTCTCACCACTGGGCCAATTGGCAGCATCGGGATGGATGGTAAAGAGATTGAGATTGTTCACAGCTTTAGTCTGCTTGGCTCCACAATCAATACTCTTGGCACCAGCAGCCAGGAAATTAAAAGACATATTGTGATGGGAAAGTCTGCTGTTAGGGACCTCTCCAAAGTACTGAAGAGCAACAGTGTGTCTCTGGAGACTAAGGTGCGTCTGGTACATGCCACGGTCTTTGCAGTCACTTGTTATGCATCAGGATTGCAAGCATACAATGTATATATTCTCAACACAACAGAGTGAAGCAAGAAATCAATAATAGAAAATAAATTTGGAGAAACACAAATGTATGGCAATCAAACAACAAATTATTAAAGTTTCAATGTATTGAGAGAGAAATCACAATTTTTAGACTCAAATAAAAATAAAAGTTCAACATACAAATATTTATAAGATCCAGTGAAAGCAGTTCTTAGAGGGAAACTTAAACCATTACATGCTTATATGACAAAAGGAAGTTCTCAAATTAACAGCCTAACTTGACAACTTTAAAAACTAAAAAGAAAAAAGCAGAATAATCTTAAACCTACCAGAGACAAGATAGTAGAAAAACCAAGTCAATGGAGACATTAAACAAAACCAGATGTTGTTGCTGTTAGGTTAGGTGCCACCAAATCAACTGAATCACAGCAATGCTATGAACAACAGATATGAACCTTTCTCTAGCCTGTGCCATCCTCACGATCGGTGTCTGGCTCAATCCCATTGTAGCAGTCACCGTGTTAAGCCATCTCATTGACAGCTGCCTTGTCTCTTTCAGACCCTCTACCTTCCACAGCACGCTGTCTCTATCCAAGGACTGCATCCTCTTGAAAGTATGCCCAAAGTAAATGAGATGAAGTTTCACCATTCTAGCCTCTAAGGAGCACTCTGGTTGCACATCCTTCAAGACAAATTTATTTGTTCTTTTGGCAATCCATGGCATATTCAATACTCATTGCCAACACCACAATTAAAAGTAATCTATGTTCTATAATCCTTAGTTATTATCCAACTTTCAGATGTATAGGAAGCAATTAAAAATACAATGACCTGTATCAGGCACATCTTAATCTTTAAATTGACATCATTGCTCCCTAGAACTTTGGAGAGGTCCTTCATAGCATGTTTCCCCAATGCAGCACTTCTTTTGATTTCTGCTGCTTCTATGGGTATTGATTGTGGATCCAAATGAAGTTAAATTATTGACAAATTCAATCTTTTCTCTAACTGCCACAATGCTGCTTATTGGTCCAGTTGTGAGGATTTCTGTTTCTTTGATTACCATATAATCCCTACTGAAAGCGACAGTCTTTGAGTTTTAACAATAAATGCTTCAAGGCCTCCTCACTTTCAGCAAGCAAGGTTATATCATCTCTATATCACAGATTATTAATGAGTCTTCTTCAAGCCCAAATGTCACATTCTTCTTCATGCAGTCCAGCTTCTCTGATTATTTGCTCAGCACATAGTTCGAATAGGTATAGTGAAAGGATACAGCCCTGTTGTATAGCTTTCCTAATTTAAAATCATGCCTTATACCCTTGTTTTGTTTGAGTGACTGCTTTTTGTTCCATGTACAGGTTTTGGACGAGCACAATTAAGTGTTCTGGAATTCCCATTCTTCTCAGTGTTATCCATTATTATCCACACAGCTGAATGCATTTGCATAGACAACAAAAAATTAAACATGGTATTATTTGCTTTCAGTAAAGATCCATATGACATCAGCAGTTTCACAGTGACTTCTGAATCCAGCTCAAATTTCTGGCAGCAAGATTTTGTTACATGTGATATCAATTATGCTGTTCTATAAGTTCCAGGGCTGCACCTGTTTGCTGAGGCAACTCAAATGATATTCCAGTAATTCCTAGGTCTTGGGTTTGGTTTAGTTCTGTTTTTGCTAATGCCTCCAGTGCAGTGTGTACATATGCTTCTTCCTGAATGGTTGTGTATCTACCAGTTCTTTTTGGTGGTGTTGTCAGGTGCCATAAAGTCAACTATGAGTTGTAGTTACCCTATGAACTATGCCTCTGTACTTTGCCTCAGAAAACCTGCTGAGGATCAACTATGAGTTGATTCTGACTTTAAGGAAAAGGAGGTTATTTATTGTGTAGTACTTTGAAGATCATTGTGAGGACACTACCTTATTCTTCACTCTGCTTTGGTCTACTTTGGTCTCTTAGATCTCTTGGATTTTACATTTAATTTGAGTATGGCATATATAGGGAGCTCTACTGGCCTCGTTTTGGAGGCTAATGTGAGAAGTGGTTGGATTCTGGAAGGTGGGATGTTTTGTGTTGGTTGAGGGTCTAGTGTGGATTGGTTGTTTTTATTTTGTTCACAATCGTGTGTGAGCTGATTGGATTTGCTAGATTTAGCTAACAATGAGCTGTGGGCAGGAAGCCTCTTGTTTAGAGCTAACAGGACATGGTGGAGGGCCTTGGTAGTCAAAACTTAGTTGGGCCCGAGGGCTGCAGGCCCTTGGGTCTGGTGTTAATTGTGTTTGAGACTAACATTCTTCTAAGTGGTACAGCACTTGTCTGTCAATTTGTTGTACTGAGGAAACTTGGAGTTGCTATGATGCTGAACACTGTACCACTGGTATGTCAAATGCTGTAACGGTTACCCATGGTGGACAGTGTTTAGTGGAGCTCCCTGATTAATACAAGCTTGGATGCAGGAGTGGCATCCGCTTCCAAAATAGCTTGCCTCTGGAAACCCTATGAACCTGAATAAAGGTGGAAAGTTATACAAGTGTTCAGGTCTTTCGTTCAAAGGGTCACTCTGAGTGGTGTTTGACATGACAGCACTTAACAAGTGGCCCAGTGATAAGAAATGGCACTGCAATCTCGAAGGCATATAGTTTGAACCTACAAGCTGCTCCATAGGAGAAATATGGTCAATCTCCTCTCTTATAATTAACTGCAACTAAAAACCCACTGGAGCATCAATGATGATCAGTTCCAACTTGACAGCACACAACAACAATATGGCATATATATAAGGAGTGCTGGTGGCCTAGTCCATCAGCTGCCCCATGGAAGAAAAATATGCAATATCCTCTGGTGTGATTTACAGACTCTGAAAACCTATTGGAGGACTAGCTATGGGCCAGATCTGACAAGATGGTATACAGTAACAATGACGAAATTGTAGATAAGGAGTTGTGCCATCAACCCCAAGGTAAAAAGTTTGCGTCCACCAGCTGTTCTGCAGGAGGGATGGACAATCTCCTCCAGTATAATTTACAGTCTTTGAAAACCAACTGGAGGGTCAGCTGTAAGTCGGTTCCAACTCAACAGCACATAAAACCAACATAGCATATATACCAATCATACAAAAATCTTAAGTATATGGTTTAATAATTGATCATAAAGTGAACAATTTCATATAACCACCACTTAACTCAAGAAATAAAGCAAAAAAAAAAAAAAGAAATAAAGCATTATCCCCATACCCCAAAACCACCCAGCCCTCTTCTAGTCACTACTCCTTCCCTCCTGCTCAATATACTGGCATTGGAAATCACTTAAGTGGATTTGCTGCACTGCAATCCTCAAGGCACGTGGTTCAAGGTCACCAGCTGCTCCATGGGAAAAGGATAGACAATCACCTCCCATGCCAGTAACTGCCTCCAAAACCTGCTGGAGGGTCAGCTATGGGTTGGTTCTGACTCTACAGTACACAACAACAACATATAGTATATTAGGGAGCTCTGGTAGCTTGGTGCTAAACAATTGTGCTTCCCATTCGCAGGTAAGTAGTTCGAATCCTCCAGCTGCTCCACGGATGAAAGACAGGCAACCTTTTATGTGCAATTTACTGTCTCCGAAAACCAGCTGGAAGGTCAGCTATGAGTCATTTACAACTTAAAGGTACAACACAACACATAGTATATAGGTATCTCTGGTGACCTGGTGGGTAGGGAGTTGTGCTGCCAAGTCAAAGCCAGGCCATTTGAATCCACCAGCTCCTCCATGAGAGAAAGATGGAGAATCACTTTCCATACAATTTACAGCCTCTGAAAATACACCAGAGGATCAATTATGAATTGAGTCTGACTTGAAGGCAAAGAGTGAATACACATTAACAAGGGATCCTTAGTTGAGTTCATAATTACATTTTTTTTACATTTTACTTCTTTATTATTATACTAATTTACAAAATTTGAATACATTGTTTTCCAGAACAAATTCTTCCAATTTCCCTCACCTCCCACTCATCAAATTGTATAACCCCATAATTAACATCCCCTCCCCTGCACATCTTCATCCCTCTGCTTTCCCCACCCTCCCCCCTTGCATCCTTATACTCATTCATAATGGTTTTAATAGTTACATTTTAAAAAACAATTTTCTTATTGTCATTTAAATGAAGATTTACAAAGCAGATTAATTTTAAACCATTCATAACCATTTATTCAATAACCTTAATTTAAATACCCACAATGTAATCACACATTTCTCATGTTCTCCCTGTGGCTGTGATTTCCATTAATCTTTCTATATTATGCCAGTATCAAACTGCTCTGATGACTATGGCTCTGTGGCGAGTTTTGAGATCACAAAGTGTAAGATTTCCTACTTTGCTTTTCTTCTCCACCAGTGCTTATCTGGCATTCTTTTTCCTTAATATAAAATGAGTAACTGATTATTTCCATCACTTTGAAGAATGTTGTTATTGTTATGTGACCCCCTATGTACAGCAGCTCTGAAGCCTGCCCTGTCCTGAGTCAGTCATATTCTGGCACATCTACCCCATAACCCCAGTTACTGTATCAATCCATCTCATCCAGGGTCTTCCTCTACTGCACTGTCTCTCCACCCTTCTAAGCATGATGTCCTTTTCTAAGAATTGGTCTCTCCTGGCCAACTGGTCTCTCTTGTGCCCAATGTATGTGAGACAGAGCTTAAAAAACCTACCCTCCAAGGAGAAACTTAATCTCACCCTCTCCAAGAATGAAGAATGATGAGAGAAATTATATTAGGAGGCTATTATATTTGTACATTGCTTTTGGTAGTATTAACATTTTCACAATATTAATTCTACAAATCCATGTTGTTGTTGTTGTTATATGCTGTCGAGTCACCTGCAACTCACCCCCCACCCCACAGGTAAATGCAACCCAGAGCTCTGGCAGGTCAAGGCAGAGCCAGAAACCTCTGGGGCCAGGAAAACAATCTATACACATGATATACAGGACACATCAACCTCACTTGGGAAACATTACCCCTAAACTCAAGAGACACTGGCCACAGCATAAGAAATTGTCAGCAGCTGAAGTGCTTGCAATCACAGAAACCCATAAAGCTTCAGATATAAGCTATCAGATCAAGGGCTGGAGATAGGTGTTGAAGGGGGTTGTGGGAGTGGAAGGGGATGCTGGAGGATGGTGGAGCAGGGAAATAAGTGGTTCAAGAAACTTGTGTCAAGGATGGGGACAACACTGAAACTAATAGCTAATTCCAAAATTGGGGACATATCTTTCCTCTGCTTTTTTCCATAAAATGATTGTATGTCAGATACTTCTCTAAATCCACTTCTGAAATAGCAGACCTCTGAAAACCCCATGTACAACAGAACACATGTAGACAGACAGATAAGGCAACTGAGGTGGAGATTTCAAGTATGGAAATACAAAGGAAGAGGAACAGTTGTAAGCAGACCAATTCATGAGCACGATATATTCTTCCATGTATGTAGGTATCTTCGAATTTCTTGTAGTAGTGTTTTTTAGGTTTATAAAAGATAGGTTTTGTATCCCCACTTATATTGATTCATAAAATAAATTATATTGTATGTTTATTTCCTTTTCAGAGTTCTTTTGGTTATCATAGAATAATCCAAGTGATTCTGTAAGCTGATTTTATACTCTGCCATTTTCCTGCATTGGTCAATTAGATCCAGAGTTCCCCAACTGAGGCAAATCTTCCCGTGAGAACTGGGACCAGAGAGAACTTGAGGCATGGTGAGTTGCTCTCTCCTTCCATGGAATTTAGAGTTCTTTAACTGGGTTGAGTCTTCCCGTGAGTCCAGGGTCAAGAGAGGTCTTCAGGTAGGGCAAGTTACACTCTGCTCCACGAGGACAGTGAGCAACCCAGCCAAAGTCACCAGACCCAGGACCTACAAGGACCCCAGGCAATAAAAACTCTATCATAGAAACGACACACACAAAAATGTAGACTTTCTTATACCCCATACAAAACCAAAGCAAATTATTACAACAACAACAACAAAACTATTAAAACACAGAATCAATGGATTTCCTGAAGGTGAAAAATCAGAAGGAACTTTCTGACACAGAATTCAAAAGAGCAATGACAAAGCCATTTTCAATGTGTGAAAAAGTCAAAGAACTGGAGAAATCTGCAAGCAAAACCCAAGGTGAACCTTTAAAAAAGCAATATAATAGAAAGCAGATAAAACCAATGAGGCTTTAGAAAAGCTAGAAAAACAAGAAATAGCAATACAAAATATCAAAACCAGCATCTCAGAGGCTGTCAACATGAGGGACTGATGAGTAGAACTGAAGAGATGGAATTTTCTATACATAAGAACATGTCATCCGCAAATAGAGAGTTTTATATCTGTATCTTCTTTGTCAATTTCATTGTCTTTGTTCTTTTCCTTGCCGTAGTGCTCTGGCTAGGACTTCCAGTACAATAATGAATAAAAGAGGTGCCAAAGTCATCCTTATCTAGCTACAATTCTCAAGGGGAATGTCTTCTGTCTCTTTTCTTGAGAGTAATGTTGGTTGTTGGTTTTATATGGACTGCCAAGAGAGTAAAGAGGTCTTCTGGGGAGAGTGAAACCAGTATGCTCCTTGAAAGCAAGGATTTTGAAATTCTGTCTCACATACGTTGGACATGTAACCAGGAAGGACCAGTCCTTCGAGGACGTCATGCTTGGAAGGGACAGCACAGGAGAGGAAGACCCTGGATGAGGACCAACACAATGACTGTGGCAATGGAATCAGGTGTGTCAGAGATGGTGAAGTTGGGTCAGGATTGTACAAGGTCCAGAGCTATTGTGCATAGGACCACTGTAGTTGACTCAATGATACATAACAAAAAAAAAATGTTGAGAAATTTTCCTTTTATATCTATTTTGCTTTTTTAATCAGAGAAGGCTGTTGAATTTCGGCAAATGCCTTTTCTGCATACACTGATATGATTAGGTGGCTCTTTTTGTTTATTTATGTAGTGGTTTATGTTGATTGGTTTTTCTGTTTGTTGAACCATACTTACATACTTGGTATGATTCCCACTTGATGATGATGAATTATTTCTTATATTGGATTAGGTTGTATAGAATTTGCTGAGTATTTGTACTTCATAAGAAATATTGATCTATAATTTTTTTCCTAATAATTTTTGGGTTTTTTACTTTAAACTGTAGTTATGATTTTGAAAGATAGGGCATCAAGGAACTGACAGATGCTAACTAATAAGAATTCACATGAAACCTGGCCCAGACAGTTCAGTTCTCTTGGGCAACTATATACAAGGCTATTGAGTATCCAAAACTGAAGAGATTTTTTACTGTAGGCTCTTGTTGAAAACCTGTCTATTTATGGATGAAATTTTGTATTTTCTATGCATCAATGCAAACTTTAGATGGCACTGAAAGAGAGATATTGTATATGTTAAGGAACATACATGTTATGGCACTCAGGTGATGCACAGACTGTAGAAGACCTGGTTTCAGCACTCAGTAAATTTACTCTACTTGGTGAGCTAGGACTAAAGCAGGCATGAAGGACCTTACCCCTTGCTATTATGAAGTGTGAAAATGGGTATTTTTATTAGGGAGCTCTGTTAACATAGTGGCAAGAAGCTGAACTGCAATCCTGAAGGCATTGTGGTTCAAATGCACCAGCTGCTCTGTGGGAGAAGGATGGGCAATCTCCTCCCATGAAATTAACTGCCTCTGAAAACTCACTGGAGGGTCAGATATGGGTCAGTTCTGACTTGAAGGTATAAAACAAAAACATATTTTTATTGGTTTGGTTATAATCATTCATAGACACTGTGTTTAATGCATGTGCATTATGTTTTATACAACCTTTGACTTACATTCGTTTTCATCACGTACATTGTACTTTATAGATATATTTTGTAGAATTACTACTAAACTATGCCTATGATTATCCTATCTTTTCAATTAGCCATTGAATCTTTCCTATTCCTTCATATTCCCTATCCACTCATTAACCTCTGCTATTCTACTGATTTCCCACCTGCCTCTTTCCCCCTTCTCCTTTTCCCTTGCCCATTTTGAATATTTATAAGCATTTTGCTCAGTTATCCGGCTGCAGCAGCGCTTTCCTGGGATTGAGGTGACAGTCAAGGCCAAAGCAGATGCCCTTTATCCTGTGGTCAGTGCTGCCAGCATCTGTGCCAAGGTGGCCCGGGACCAGGCGGTGAAGAACTGGCAGTTTGTGGAGAAGTTGCAAGACTTGGATACTGATTATGGCTCAGGCTACCCCAATGACCCCAAGACAAAAGCGTGGTTGAAGAAGCATGTGGAGCCTGTGTTCGGCTTCCCCCAGTTTGTCCGATTCAGTTGGCGCACAGCCCAGAGCATCTTGGAGAAGGAGGCAGAAGGTGTCACGTGGGAGGACTCCGAAGCAGAAGATCAAGAGGGACTCGGCAGGATCACATCTTACTTCCTCAGTGAAGGTCCCCGTTCCCGCCTCCCTCACCGATACTTCCAGGAGCGCAGTCTGGAATCGGCCACCACCCTCTAACCAAACAGTGACCCCTTCACCTGGCTCTCCTGTGTCCCTGTTTCCAATTAAAACCATTAAGGAAAGCCAAAAAAAAAAAACAAAAAAAACCAATAATGATCATGTAGTATTTGTCCTCATGACACTGAGGTTTTTTTACTCAATATAATGCTCTCTAGACTCTCTTATGTTATACAGTATTTTATTAAATCATTGTTCTTTTCTGCTGCATAGTATTCCATTTTGAGAATGCACTGCACTTTCTCAATCCATTTGTTTAGAATTAGACATTTGGGTTCTTTCCATTTTCTTGCTTTTGTGAATAAGGCTGCTATGAACATAGGTTTATAGATCTTCATTCATGTTTCAGTTCTACTTTCCTCGGAATATATTTCTAACAGTGGAATAGCTGGATCATATGGGATTTCTGTGGTGGTTTTGCCTGTCTTTTGTACCAGAATTAGCTTTGTTTCACAGAAGAAATTCAAGAGTATTCATCATTTTCTATACTCTCCAGAGTTTGAGCAGAATTTGTACCAGCTCTTCTCTGAAGGTTTGGTAGAATTCACCAGTGAAGCCTCCCAAGAATTTATTTGGTTTAAGGTGTTTTTATGACCTATTCAGTTTCTTCTTTTTCAAGGAATCTGTTATTTTTCTACCTTTACATTAGTGTAGGTAGGCAGTGAATTTGTAAAAAAATTGCCCATTTCCTCTGAATTTTCTAAGTGTTGGAGTACTTCATGTTATTGCTGTGTACCATCAAGTCAGAATGGACCAATAGCTGACCCTCTGCCGGGTTTTCTGGGGCAGTAAATCATGAAGGAGACTGTTCAGCTGGTGGATTCACACTGCATGCCTTTGGGATTGCAGGGCAGCTTCTTATCACTAGTTCTTCATAGTATTCTTTTATTATCCTTTTAAAAACTGTTTTACGTACAGGCATTCATACATTATTTTGTTATTATCTTTTTTATTTCAATTTATTTTCTTGTGATGTCACAAATTTTATTTCTTACTCATGTTATTGGCACCTTCTCCTTTTTCTCCCTCTTTGTCAGGTTTAGTAGGGGCTTGTTGATTTTAGTAATCCTCTCAAAGAGTCAACTTCTAGTCTGGTTTATTCACTTATGTATTTCTATTCTAATATTTATTATTTTCTTCTGAAGACAGTAGCCTTTGCTAGCTGTTTTTCATTTTTAGAGGTGTTAGTTTAAAGTGTTGGGTTTCTTGTTCTTTTTTTAATGTGTGCTTTTTTTTTGCTATAAAATGGCCTCTGAATGCTACTTTTGCTTTATTTTCATGAATTGGGGATATTGTGTTTTCATTCTTATTTGTTTCATGAAATCTAAAAATTTCTTTTATTGCCCAGTAGTGTTCAAGCAGGGTGTTATTTAGTTTCTATGTAGTCAATTTTTTTAACCCTTGATCTTCCTGTTGTTGATTGAAAATTTTGTAGCATTGTGATCTGAAAAGATGCTTTGTAGTACTTTGAAGTCTTTAAGTTTTTTAGGCTTACTTTGTGAAGTTTGGTAACATATGTCTATTCTAGAGAATGTTCAAAGTCTTCAGGAGAATATACCTTGTGCTCTTTTTGGGTAGAGGGCTCTAGACATGTCTATAAGATCAAGTTGATTAAGTGTAATGGTTAGTTCCTCTGTCTTAAGTTTCTTCCTGGTTGTTCTATCTTTCATCAAAAGAAATTATGGTATGTTTACATGATGAAATACTATGCAGCACTCAGGAACAACGATTTTGAAAAAGGCTACATAACTTGGGAGAGACTGAAGAGCATTATGCTGAGTGAACTAACTCAATCTTATAAGGACAAATACTGCATGAAACAATTATTGTAAAAATAAAAGGATAACTAGTAAAATGTGTATGGGGATGCAACGTTGGAAGTGGTGGGAATAAAGGGATGAGTATGGGCAACCACAGAGTTGTACAATTTGATGGGTGGAGGGAGATGGTAAAGCAAATGGAAAGGATCTGATAAGGACCTGAAAAGATTGGGTAAAGATTGGCAAAGTCCAATTGCGATTGAATTTATAAAACATAATGCCCTTCCCTCTGTAACTTGATTTGTGCCACTATTAGAACCTCTACTCAGAATATTATTGCTTTTTAATTTTTGACTCATGTACTTTTAACTTGTTAGTTAAATTTGTGTCTTCTAGGCTGCAACACTTCCATGATACATCTTCAAGGATATGAACATGTACGGCTAAGCACATGTGATAACAGTGCAACTAAATTCCAAAATCAATCTCCATAATAGTCTATGTGTTTCCTACTGCCAAAGGGGCCCTTTAGAGTAGTGAGAGAAGATCTTCACCCTGAAACCCACAGCGTCCCTTTTCAGCAGGAAGTAGCTAAGAGAATACGCCATCCCCTTTTCCTTATGACTCAGGGTGAAGTCTCTCTCAGGGAGGAGTGATAGGGAATGGCAAAGGACACACTGACAAAGGAGATTAATCAGAACTGGCTTTGACAAGCATTTTGGCAATTGGACAATTAAAACAGACATTCTGGGGGGGCAAGAAGAACGAACTGGGGAGGAGGGTAGAGAAAACAGTGCAACAATGAATGAATGAAAACCCAAAATCTCTGTAAATGTTCATGAAAACTAACAAAATTTAATAATAATTTAAAAAAACATAATGCATGTGAATGATTATATTAAACACAATTATGAATGAAGAATAGTGTGAAACACAATGTATATGAACTTTGGGAGCAAACCTTTATAAAAACAAACCAAAAAAAACCCAACCCCAAAACCAAAACCACACACCCAAGTTGCAAGTAGAAACAGCATTTGACCTTGGGAACTTAGCCTAAAGAAATCAGAGCCATGATGCAGTCAGATGTACATTTATGGTTTTCTTATAATTTCTTTCATTTCTGTTGTTTTAGTGTTTACTAAGCTTTTATGATTTTTAAATGCATTTACTTGGATGTTACTCTATAATAATAAGGTATTTCCAAGTAAAAACCACTTTTTTTTGGACAGAGCAGGGTGTGGGGTGGCAGAGGAGGTGATTTTAGTTAAAGCTTATAGAAAAGATGGAGTTTCATTCATTCGCTGATGCACATTTATCTCCCTCCTGCCAATTTACTTTGTAATGCAAGTCTTGTTCTGATTGTCAGTTGCTATATCCCTTCTCCTTCTCCCTGGGAAAGGGTTAAACCGGGTGGCTCCTTCGAGGCAAGGATTCTGAGGCTCAGTCTAACATACTTTGGGCATGTTGTGAGGAGAGACCGGTCCTTGGAGAAGGACATCATGCTTGGGAGGGTGGAGGGACAGCGCAGGAGGGGAAGGCCCTCTATGAGGTGGATTGATTCAGTGACTGGGATAATGGGGATGGGAGTGTCAGAGACAGTGAGACATAGGGTCGCTATGAGTCGCAAGTGACTCGATGGCACATAACAACAACAACAACAACATCTCCTTCTCCCATCCCACTGTTGTTGCTGTTGTGTGCCACTGAGTCTACTACAACTCATCATGACCCTAAGAACAATGTCTTTGAACCTTGCCCTATCTTCTTTTTTTTAACTTTATTTTATTCTTTTGTGTGCTTGTACCGTCAAACTCGTACAGGAGGAGATTATCCCTCCTTTTCCAGCAGAGCATCTGGTGGATTTGAACTGCGTGCTTCTGGGATTGCAGTGCAGCTTCTTGCCACTAGGTCACCAGAGCTCCCTGAACCTTGCCCTATCTTGACCCAACCTCACTGTCTAAGAAATTCCTGACCCTATTGCCAGGGTGTGAGCTCCTATTTGGCCTCCTATTTAAAAAGGCTTTTAGCTGTCAGCCTGGGGCTATTTCTAGACTGGGAAGATGAGTAGAACGGCCAGATTCCATGTGTTTTCTGGTTTGGGTTTGAGACTTGGGTGTGGCTCTTGCTTGAAACAGGGTGTGAGCTGATTGGATTTTGCCTTGTATTTAAAAAGGCTTTTGAGCCTGAGGGTTTTTGTGGATCTCCTGAATAAAACAAACTTGGAATCAGGAGAGGCATTCACTGCCAAAAAAGCTTGTCTTTGAAACTCTATGAACTTGGGGGAAAGATGAAAGTTTTGTGTTCAAGACTTTCGTTCATAGGGTCGCTATGGGTCGTCTGTGACTTGACAGCACATAAAAACAACATTGCCACAGTCACTATATCAATCCATCTCATTTAGGGACTTCTTCCCCTGTGCTGATCCTTTGCCCTTCCAAGTATGATGTCATTCTTCAAGGATTTATCTGTTCCTACAGCATGCCCAAAATATGTGAGATAGAACTTCAAAATCCTTGTCTCTAAAGAGCAACTTGGTTTCACCCTCTTCAGGACAGACTTGTTTGTTCTCTTGGCAGTCCAGTACTGCCAAGTTCAATACTCTTCTCCAGCAACACAACTCAAAGGTATCGAGTCTTTCTGTCCTCCTTATTTATTGTCCAGCTCTCAGATGTTAATAATCAATTGAGAAGACCATGGCCTGGATCAGGTGTGCCTTAGCCTCTAGGCTGACATCATTACTCCTTAGCACTCCGGAGAGGTTCCTTCCTACCAGTATACTTTCCCAAAGCCACTTGTCTTTTGATTTTTTTGACTGCTGGAGGCAAGAATGTTGATTTTATTTCTGAGCAAGATGAAATCATTAACAACCTCAATCTTTTCTCCTTCTATCATGATACTGCCAGTTGGTGAGGTTCTTTGCTTTCCTTGACGCCGAGACGCAATCCATATTGAAAGCTGTACTCCTTGACCTTCTGTAGCAACTACTTCAAGTCCTCCTCAGTTTCAGTGAGCAAGGTTATGTCTTCCACATAATGCAGGTTGTTGATAAGTCTTCCTCCAATCCTGATGCCACATTCTTCTCCTCAAGCCCAGCCTCCTGGATAATCAGTTATACGTAAAGGTTGAAAAAAGTATGGAGAAGTGATACATCCCTGATGTAATCTTTTATTGATTTTGAGCCATGGAGTGTTTCCTTACTGTTTAGACAACAACTTCCTGGTTTAGGTATAGGTTTCCCAGGAGCACCGTCAAGTTTCTAGGAACCAGGAAGCAGAAGCTAAAGAAACAAGGATCTTTTATGAGAGGTAAGAGAGAGAAGAGGGCTTCCCCTAGAACCAGGGACCTGCATTTAGCCTTCTAGTTTTCTAAATGGTGAGTGGATAAATTTGCTTGTTAAGGTCATATGACTGTCATGATAGAACTAAGGTAAGGGTTTATTGTGTGGTCAGTATGGATGCATTTCACAAGCATAAGTAAACAAGAATTGTCACATTCCAGTATTTTCTTTAAATCTAATTTAATCCAACTCCATATTGTTATCCTATCTGGTTGGAAATACAGTAAATTCATCACTTTCTGAAGATCTCATCCCTCTTTAGTATCACACAAACACAAGGTTTGTGTGACATCTGTCAAATACAGAAAGTATCTCTAATCCTCAGTTCAATGTGCTTCTAGTCTGAGTTTGTATGGTTCTGTAAAAATAAGCAACCATACTACTCCCAGGCCTTAAAGCTTTTTTGCCTGCCCTAGAAGCAACTGGTTCCTTACTGTTCTTTGACTATAATTCCTAAAAGATGCTCTATATTCCAGGTAAATAAAAGCTAGGAAGATGGGCTTGGTCACTGTCAAACAACCTGCCCTCTCCCTTGGAAAGAAAATACAAAAAGCCTAGGTAATAAAATAATTTGTAATAAAATAAGCTAAGCTAGAGAGTAAGAACAGCAAAATTCATCAGAGCAGCAAACAACAAATACTGGTGAGATTGTGGAGAAACTAGAACCTTTATTCACAATTGGTGGGAGTGTAAAATGGTGCAACCACTATGGAAGGCAGTCTGGTACTTTCTCCAAAGGTTGGAAATAGAGATACTATTTGAACCAGCAATTCCACTACTGGGAAACCAGAACAGGCATCCAAGCAGATATATGCACGCCCATGTTTATCGCAGCTTTGTTCACAATAGCAAAGAGCTGGAAACAACCTAAGTTCACATTAACAAACAAATGGATTGAGAAACTGTGGTATGCTCACACAATGGAATACTACACTGCATTGAAAAATAAGGAACTCAGGAAATATTATAAAAAATGGATGACCATGGAGGACATTATGCTGACTGAAATAACTCAGTCACAAAAAGACAAATACTGCACAATGCCATTGTTATAGACCAGGACTGATATGGAGCTTGGGGTAAATGAAGAAAAGAGGGGATAAGTAATGTACATGGCATTGAAACAGATGAGGGAAAGAACTGTATAAAAGGTATATATGATTAGGTGTTATTTGCATGACAAGAGTCCAGAATAAGAGCTGCATAGTAAAGTGAACTCGGGGGTGGGGACTGTATAATAATGAAAGAATTTTTTTCAAAGATAAAAGCAAATTGAGGGGGCAGGAGGGCAGAGAGAAAAATATGCAACAATGAATGAATGAAAAGCCAAGTTCTTTATAAACTTTCATTAAAATCTCAATTAAAAACAAAATTCTCCCACAATAGCTTTAAAAATTACTCTGTCTCATTTGATACCAGGATAAAATAGTACTAAGAGCTTATTATGTTGTTGAGCACTCTTGGCAGCCACGATTTAAGTCCTTATTGTGTATTAACTAATTTAAACCTCACAATTCTTTCCTTGGTAGTGGTGGTACCACTTAGTCAGCTCTGATTCATAGTGACTCTAAGTACAGCAGAAAAAACCTCTGGCCCACCCTGTGCCATCCTCACATTGCTGCAGTCACTGTGTCAATCCATCTTTTTAAAGAACTTCCTCTTTTTTGCTGATCCTTTACTTTTCCAAGACTACCCTTCCTAATGGAGAGGATGAAACTTTCCTAATTAAACCTTCCTAATCCACATTCTTTGGAGAGGGACATCATGCTGGGTAGGGTGGAGGGACAGCGCAGGAGGGGAAGACCCTCTATGAGGTGGATTGATTCAGTGACTGGGGTAATCGGGATGGGTGTGTCAGAGGCAATGCGATAGGCACGGGATAGAGCACGGTTTAGGGCTGTTGTGCATAGAGTCTCTATGAGTCGCAAACGACTTGATGGCACATAACAACAACAATCCACAGTCAACAGTCTTGGCACCAGCAGCCAGGAAATTAAAAGACGTATTACAATGGGAAAGTCTGCAGTTAGGGACCGCTCCAAAGTACTGAAGAACAATGGTGTCTCTCTGGAGACTAAGGTGCGTCTGATACAGGCCATGGTCTTTGCAATCACTTATTATCCATCAGAGAGTTGGCCAATGACCAAGGAGGATAGAAAGAGAATTGATGCCTTTGAGTTGTAGTGCTGGAGAAGAGTATTGAGGGTACCATGTACCCTGAAACCTACAGTGTCCCTTTTCAGCAGGAAGTAGCTAAGAGAATACGCCATCCCCTTTTCCTTATGAATCAGGGTGAAGTCTCTCTCAGGGAGGAGTGATAGGGAATGGCAAAGGACACACCGACAAAGGAGATTAATCAGAACTTTGACAAGCACTGTGGCAATTGGACAATTAAAACAGACATTCGGATGGCGGGGAAGAAGAACAAACTAGGGAGGAGGGTAGAGAGAATGGTGCAGCAGTGAAGGAATGGAAACCCAAAATCCCTGTAAATGTTCATTAAAACTAATAAAATTTAATAATAATTTAAAAAAAAGAAAAGAAAACAAATTCATCCTGGAGAGGGTTAACCGGGGCGGCTCCTTCGAGGCAAGGATTCTGAGGCTTCATCTAACATACTTTGGACATGTTGTAAAGAGGGACTGGTCCATGGAGAGGAACATCATGCTTGGAAGGGTGGAGGGATGGCGCAGGAGGGGAAGGCCCTCTATGAGGTGGATTGATTCATTGTGAGGTAATCGGGGTGGGTGTATCAGATACAGTGCAATTGGCACAGGAGAGAGCAGAGTTTTGGGCTGTTGTACATAGGGTCGCTATGAGTCGCAAGTGACTTGACGGCACATAACAACAACAACAACAACAGCAGCAGCAGCAGCAGCAGCAACCCTTCCTAATAACATGCCTAATGTTTGTGAGAGGAATTCTCACCAGAGGCTGGAACATCTGGTTCAGGAAGCTTTCAGAATTGATGAGTCCAACATTAGCCAGCATAGCAGGCTACTGGCTTAAGTCTGGAGACCATGAGCCATAAAGCCAGATATAGATCTAACAAAAAGCTCTCTTAAGCTTTTTACCAGAAAGTGCAACATAAATACCATGCAGACCATATCCCTGAAGAAACCAGCTTTTACTCAAATAAAGCTAATCATATCTTTATGTTGTTGTTGTCAATTGCTGTTGAGTATGAACACGACTCATAGCAACCCTATGAATAAAAGGCCTGAAGCCATTGTGTAACTGTCATTTACCCAAGCTTAGAGAGTTTCCAGAGGTGTGTTGTTTAGGAAGTAGATTCCACTAATGTTTCCAAAGTATCCTTATAGATCCACTTATAATGCTGCCTTTATGACACAATGACACATCCCATTGCCATCCAGTCTCATTCCTGAATGTCCATTGGATTTCCAAGGCTGTAAATTACACAGGAGACCTTTGGGTTAGCAGTGAACTCCCTATGGAGTAGGCCACCAGAGTTCCCCTCTGACATCAGAGAAGTTAGACTTTATAACATACAGAATAGTTGCATTATGCTGAGTTTCATAACCACATTGACACACAATTTTAACTATGATAGTCCACTCCTTGTCAATGTGGAATCTGTATATATCTCCTGGAAACATACATAATCTCTAAACAAATATAATTATAAAATTATACTTGTGTCTGACACAATACAACTAGCATGCATACAACTGGAAGTTCAATGTTTCTTTTTTTATTTCATAAAGGTCTTTTTTATTTCATTAAGCCTAGGTTACTCTTTGGAATACAAAAAAGATAAAATAGAGAATATAAACAATATCTTTAAAAAATTACCCAGTCTAAAAAAAAAAAATTACCCGGTCTCAAGTAAAAACAAAAAATATCTCATGTATAAACGTAAAAAAGAAATACTAAACAACTATAATCTTAATTTCTGTGACTGATCATGTATTCATAGCTGGTATTCAGAACTACCTTCTTCCACTATGCTTTCTCTGCTCTCTTTACCATTAATAAACACTTCAGCTGGCCAGACCCAGACCTTCCTTTCTGAGAGGTATACTCCATTAGCAATCATGTCAGGGTCGAGTTGTTGTATTTTTTCCATTGATTTTAATCACAGGACATGATAATACTAAAAGATGACCTAAGGAATGTCCTGTATTCTACACATACTCTTCTTTACTTATATTGGTAATAGCAATCTTATTTCCCCTTTTTATTTAGGATCAGCATATTTGGTGAGGTCCATGTGTAAAGTCGCCATTTGTGCTTGCTTAGTGTTTGTGTGTGTGTGTGTGTGTGTGTGTGTGTTTTTAAAACGGTATTTGCAAGTTGCAAATAGAGATTACCATTTGACCCAGCAATTCCACTACTGGGAATATACCCTAAAGAGACCATAAATGACATCCAAGCAGATACATGCATACCCATGTTTATCGCGGCTTTGTTCACAAAATCAAGGAGTTGGAAACAACCTAAGTGCCCATCAACACACGAATGGATAGAGAAGCTGTGGTATATTCACACAATGGAATACTACGCTGCTTTAAAAAACAAGGAACTCATGCAATATTATTCAAAATGGGTGACTCTGGAGGACATTATGCTGAGTGAAATATCTCAGTCACAAAGGGACAAATATTATACGGTGTCACTGTTGTAGAATGAGGCTGACATCGGGGTGGGGGTAAGACTGAGAAAAACTGGATAAATTACGTTAACTGCATTGAAGCCGATGAGGGAGAGAA
>NW_006399766.1:14498745-14500729 GCF_000299155.1 Elephantulus edwardii | reverse complement strand
AAAAGGTATTTGCAATGAATAAATCATTGAAAAAACCAAAATTTTATGATTCTATTTCTGTCACCATGTCTATACTTTCCAACTACCATTCCTTCTTCATTTGTTCTAATTTTTACATTCCAGTCATCAATTATCATTAATGTGTCTGGATCACAAACTTGGTCAATTTAGGACTGCAAAATTTGGTAAAAATCTTCAACTTCCTACTTTTTTGCTTTAGCTACTGGAGTATATTTTAAAATAATTGTTGTATTAATAGATCTCCCTCTTACTTATATGGATAATATTCTATCATTCACAACATCGTACTTCAGGATAGAACTTTACATTGTCCCTTTTTTCCAATTATGATTTTAATGAAAGTTTACAGAAAGGTTGGATTTTCATTTATTCATTGATTAATAATTTCCTTCCCCCAACCAGTCCACTTTGCTATGCATCTCTTGCTCTGGACTATTGTCATTAAGATAATGCCTAATCATATATTCCTTTTAAATAGTTCTTCCCTTCATCTTTTCCAATGCAGTGTTAAATTGTCTTTCTTGGGGGCGGGGTTGGGGATATTTTGAATTTTTTTTATTCTAATAATTTATTTTATTTTATTATTTTTGTGTGCGTGTACCGTCAAATTATTCTAATAATTTTAATGAACATTTACAGAGATTTTGGATTTCCATTCATTCATTGCTACACTTCTCTCCCCCACCCCCAGTTTGCTCCTCTCTTTGAAAAGTAAAAGAAAAACTCCCTCCTTGGTACACAATCTCCCCGCACCCCTCCCACCACCCCAAATACATTCCACTATGCAACCTCAATTGTGGACTCTTGTGATAACCCTAATACCCTATTATACATCGCTTTTAAATTATTCTTTCCCTCATCTGTTTCAGTGCAGTTATATTGTCTTTTTAACTATTAATGCAGCCTCATGCTTTCTCTGTTTTTCTCTTCCGGCATAGTATACCATGTGATTATCTGATTCAAAGCAGCCAAAACCTGTTTATCTCATCTAATGCGTAAAATGTCAGATAGACAACATCTGAGGATGGGATCGTTGGAAAAGCTCAAGATGATCATTCAAATGCCAGGCCAGGTGCTGACTATGGAAAACACCATCAATTATTCATGTGCAAATTCAAATTGAGGTTGAAGAAAATGAAAACAAGTCCATAGGAAGAGAATATAATCTTGAGTCTATCCCATTTGAATTTAAAAATCATTGTAAAAATATGTTTGAGACATTGGACACCAATGACCAGATGAGATTTGGGATGGCATCAAGGGTACCACGTGGAGAGGGCACAAAGACAGAGAGGGAAGCACAAACCAAAAGGGATTTCAGAAGAGATCCTGAAAATTGCACTAGAGTGTCTAGAAGCCAAATTCCTTGCCTTCAAGGATCACTCTGGCTAAATTTTACCAAGACATATCTGCTTGTTCTTTTGGCAGTCCATAGAATTTTCAGTACTTTTCCTCTAAACATGTTCTTCTGTTGTGGTTTTCTAAACCCTGTTCTTTGCATATTTCAGTATAATTCTTTGCTTTGTCTTCTTAAACTGCAAGCAGCACTCAGGTTGCTTTTGGCAGTCCATAAGATATTTAGTAATCTTCTCCAGCACCATAGTTCAAAGCCATCAATTCCTCTTCTGTCATCCTTGTTCACTGTCTAGCTCTCAGATGCATATCAAGTGATTGAAAAGACCATGGCCTGAATAAGCTGCACCTTAGTCCTCAAACAGACATCATTACTCCTTAATAATTTGGAGAGGGCCCTGACCACAGACTTTCCCAGTGCAATACATCTCCTGATCTCCTGACTGCTGATACTGGGAGTATTGATTGTGGATCCAAGGAAGATGTAGTTGACAGTTTCAATCTTTCCTCCATCTATCATGATATTGTTTCTTAGTCCAGTGGTGAGGAGTTTTGTTTTCTTGATGTTGAGATGCAATCCATATTGAAGACTGTATTCTTTAATCTTCTG
>NW_006399766.1:14485196-14496550 GCF_000299155.1 Elephantulus edwardii | reverse complement strand
GCATCAGAGAGTTGGACAATGACTAGCGAAGATAGAAGGAGAATTGATGCCTTTGAGCTGTGGTGCTGGAGAAGAGTATTGAATGTACCATGGACTGCTAAGAAAATGAACAGGTTCATCCTGGAGAGGGTTAAACTGGGATGCTCCTTGGAGGCAAGGATTCTGGGGCTTCGTCTGACATACTTTGAACATGTTGCAAGGAGGGACCAGTCCTTGGAGAGGGACGTCATGCTTGGGAGGGTGGAGGGACGGCGCAGGAGAGGAAGATTCTCGATGAGGTGGATTGATTCAGTGACTAGGGTAATTGGTGCAGGTGTGTCGGACACAGTGGGATTGGCACAGGACAGAGCAGGGTTTAGGGCTGTTGCTATGAGTTGCAAGCAACTCGACAGCACATAACAACAACAACAACAATAGCAAAGAACAACTGGATCTTGTAGACCTATGCGGAACACTTGGCCCCACAAGAGAGTATTGTACATTCTAATCCAGTACACATGAGACATTTACCAGAATAGATCATATGTTAAATCATAAAGCAACCCTCAATAAATGAAAAAGCATCAAAGTACTACAAAGCCTCTCTGTCTGATGTCAATGCTATGAAATTCTATATCAACAACAGGAAGATCAAGGGAGGGGGGAATTACACGGAAACTAGGAAAATGAGAAAGTGTAATCAGCATGAGTAAAGAAATAATAGTAATATTATTATTAATATTATCAAGAACGTTAATAGATTTGAAACACTCGAAGAAATGGACATATTTTTAGACACTCACTGTCTATCTAAACTAAAACACTAAAATAGAACATTTGAACAGGCCCATCACAAAATAAGATAAGTAATAAGTATAAGACAGAGAACAACAAATGCTGATAAGATTTTGGAAAGATCAAAACTCACACACTACTGGTGGGAATGTCAAATGGTGGTACCACTATGAGAAGCAGTTTGATCCTCCCTTAGAAAGTGGGAATAAAAGCATCATTGATCCAGCAATGCCACTACTAAGTATATAGCCCAAAGAAACAGGAGCTGCTACGCAAAACAGACATACATGTATTTAGGCTTCTTTCCGAATGATTTACAATAGCAAAGAGTTTGAAATAATCTAACTGTCCATCGATGCAAGAATAACTAAAGACAGATAATATGGTACTTTGGCACAATGTATGGGATATTATGCATCACTAAAAAACCATCATGAAATTGTTACTGCACAACATGGATGAATCTAGAACAATTTATGTCAAGATACATAAGTAAGTCACAAAAGGGCAATTATGTTGCAAGACAGCTATTATAAAAAGCTAAGGAAAGGTTTACACACAGGTAGACGCAATGTTGGATGGAAAGGGAGGCATAGGGAAACAACTAGTAGTAAGTCAATTAAGTTGAATGAAGGAAAAGGCAATATACATTAGGAGTTTGATTAAACATTGTTATAAATTAATTACTTTAATCAATTGTAATTAATGATAAAAACAAAATGTCTATGAATGAAAACCTAATATGATTTTTAAGATTTGACTCAAAAATCTTTAAAAATTAAATGTTAATAAAAGACAATAAATGGGGTTCTTCAAGGCTTAATAGTATCCTCTCTTGCTTATTCTGTTCTCTACTCCTCTTTCATGAACAGAAGAAGAATTGATGCCTTTGAGCTGTGATGTTGGGGAAGAGTACTGAACATCCCATAGACTGCCAAAAGAACAAATGTTGTCTTGGAGAGAGTGCAGTTAGAGTGTTCCTTGAAGCGAAAGATAACAAATCTTCATCTCACACACTTTGGGTATATTAGGAGAGGCTATTCCTTAGAAAGGGACATCATGCTTGAAAAAGGAGAGGGTCCGTGAAAGAGGAAGACCATCAACCTGACACACTGACTGCTGCAATGAGTTTGAGTATGTCAGAAATTATGAGGGTGGCACAGGATATGACAGGGTCACTATGAGTTGTACTCAACTTGACAGCACCTAATAACAACAACTACTCCGAGGTGATCCTGTCAATTCTTGTAATACACATTTCTATCCCAGGCTCTTCTAGCTTCATACATTCTGGTTCAATTTGACATCTCACATGCATCTCAAACTCTGCATGTACAAATAAACTCAGGGTCTTTACTCTGAGTTCCAAAACTGAAAATCTTGTATAGTACCTCTTCATTTTTCACATCCTATCCAACCTCTTAAATTTACATTCTTGTTCTTACTCAAACAATTAAGATCAAGTTATGATTCTTTTCTTTTCTACTGTAACTTCTTTCAAAAATCTCTAGATTTTCTTCACCTCCTAGAAAGTATTATGCCTCTATGTCTTCTCAAGTGTGGTTGTCTTTTTCCTGGGCCCACCCTAGGCCCCCAGGCCACACTAGATCTTACTCATCCTTGGGTCTCAATTTAATTTTCACTTTCTCACGAAGATGTCTAAACATCTCTCCTAGTTACTCTACCATATACATTTGTTAATTGATGTTAATTGTGGATCCAAGTAAGATGAAATTGTTGACAGTTCATATCTCTTCTCCATCCATCATGATTTTGCCCAGAGGTCTAGTGGTAAAAATCTTTGTTTTCTTGACATTAAGATGCAATCCATATTGAAGGCTGTATTCTTTGACCATCTGCCACAAGTGTTTCAAGTCCTCCTCACTTTCAGCAATCAAGGTTGAATCATCTGCATAATGCAGGTTATTGACTAGTCTTCCTCTGATCCTGATGCCACTTGACTGTTCACAGTCCAGCTTTTCAAATAATTTGCTCATCATACAGATTGAATAGATATGGATAGAGAATACAACCCAGATGCACTCCCTTCCTAATTTTAAACCATGTTGTATTCCTTTGCTCTGTTTGCATAACAGCCTCCTTGTCTAGCCCTGGATGTGCTCAACAGTTTATACCAGGAAATTTGGAGGACATCTGCCTTGCCAACAGATTGGAATAGATCCGTATTTATTCCCTTTCCTGAGAAAGGTGATCCAACAGAATGTGACATCTATGTTGCAATATCATTAATATCACATGCAAGCAAAATACTGCTGAAGATCATTCAAAAACAGCAGAACAAGGATAGGGAACTACCAAAAGTTCAAGCATGATCTAGAAGAGGCCGTGACACCAGGGATATCATTGCAGATGTCAGATGGATCTTGGCTGAAAGTTAAGGATATCAGAAGAACATCTATTTATGCTTTATTGACAAAGCAAAGGCATTTAACTCTGTGGATCAGAACAAGTTAAGGCTAACATTGAGAAAAATTAGACTCCTAGCGCTTTTACTTGTGCTCATGCTGAATACTCAACATATTTATTATTTTCCCAGTTTATGAAGATGTCCACTAAATGGGTCCCTCAGAGTTGTTAGGAGTAGGACCGATGTACTAGTACAAGGAACAGGGCAAGTTGAGATCAGATGTTCAAAAGGATCAAGTAGAGATAACAAAGACAAGATATAGGGGGGAAAGCAGAGTTCAAGTTAGGCTAAGGTCAGAAATATCAGATATAATCAATGTTGAACTCATAAAATAGAGACTAAGGGGGAAGAAACGCTGCTGTGATCTTTAGGCAAAAAAAAAAAAAAGGACTCAGATAGTTTGCTCATGATTTCATCGTTTTGCTATCCTTAAAAATGGGAAGTATACAGAATTATTTCCCCTTCTTTAATAGTATTGTTCATCTTCCTGTTCAGGACCTTTAGTAAGGTCAGCTCATGAATAGTAGAAGATTTTTAAAGACATGCATCAGTGAAACCTCTCCTGCACGAGATTAAGTCTAAATCCTCTGCATCCCTTTATGTGCAGGAACTTAAATGGTTGTCAAGGTGAATCAGTGTGCAAATGCCTAGGCTGTACAATCAGCCCTGACCCTTTTCCATTCTCCATGGAAACTCCTTCTCCAATACCTTCACCCTTGTTCACCACCCCTCAGCTCTTCTCCAACTTTTCTTTCAAAACCCAGTTCATTTACCTAGTCCAATCACCATCATCTTGCCAGGCCTGGAAGTAGAGCGCTCTCAAACCTGTCCTCTCATTAAATAAGTGAGAAAATGGAATCTCAGGAAGAAAAGTGACCTGCCTGCTGATCAGAAAATCTAGGTCTCCTGATTCCTGCACTAAGGAATTTTAGTCCCTTTATTCTTCCACATTTGGAAGCTTTTGAAAAATCAATACCGAACTCAGAGATCAAAATATCCTAATTGCTTCTAAACCTACATTGAAGAAGGTGGCCTACAAAATATGATAATGTTTGTTATCTATAGCTTAGAGTTATAAACAATAAAAATTGCCCCCTGGGGCTTCAGAAGCTGTGATGTATCTGGAGGAGGCCAAAATAGTCGAAAAGAATGCAGTCTATAACTTCCTGGCCCTCAAGAAAGCAGGCTGGGACTATAACTATCCCTTTATTTCTCTTCAACATGAACTCAGTGACCTCTGTAAAGAGCTAGTCAAATAATCAGGGTATGAGATCAGTTGATCTTGCCAAAATTGTCCTTTTCCATAGTCTTAATCTAGGGCTTTGCTCCCTTAGACTCTGCCAGGTAAACCATGAGTAGCGAATACAAGGCCCACCCCACCCCTGCTGCCCACCCCAAACACACTGGTCATTCTCTTGAATGTAATAAATTATTTTGGACCCAAATTCAAGATTGAGGAAGGAGTGGTTAACATTTAGATCAGGAAACATTTTTCAATTTATGAAGAACACTCAGCTGGGAATCAGCAGAATTATGACTTCTATCAGACTCACCTTTAAGATGGTTTTAAAAAAAATTAAAAGAATACAAAGACAGGGAAAGAGAGTCTCAAGTTAATAGCCCTAGGAGCCCTCTGTTCTGACGACTGCCTCCTGGTCCAAGTATAGGTTTCCCATTAGCACAATTAAATGTTCTGGGATTCCCATTCTTCTCAGAGTCAGCCACAGTTTGTTATGATCCACACAGTCAAACGCCTTTGCATAATCAATGAAACATAGATAGACATTCTTCTGGTATTCCCTGCTTTCAGCTAAGATCCATCTAACATCAGATACAATATCCCTAGTACCACGACCCCTTCTAGACCCAGCCTGGACTTCCGGCAGTTCTCTGTTGATGTGCTGTTCCAGTCGTTATTGGATGTCACTAAAATTAATTTTAAAAAAATTTTAAAAATTAAGATTATCATCCACTTGTTCCTGGTAGAGCTCAGTGGTACTTCATCTATCTATCTATCTACCTACCTATCTATCTATCTATCTATCTATCAGTACAAATTGTCAATTGTGATCAAAGTAATTTGATCAGGTCATTATTCCTCCTAATACATACACAGGGAACTAATGTACAATGTAGAAAGATAAGCATTCTTGCCCTTTCCTATCTTCTTTGTCATTCATGCTATCAAAGGACCTTGGTTTTACAAAGATGGAAACAAAAAGCCCTCCTTTTTATTTTTCAGAGAAGGGTTTTTATGTGTTTGCAGGTAATTTGTTGTTATGTGTATCATTGGCGGTGAGTTTAAAGGATCGGAAAATTGCAAGAAAGTTGATAGCAATAATTTTATTTACTTTGTTTCCTTCCTTGGCTTTCAAACATGAACCAAAAATAACTTCTGAGTAGGAGAAAATTGTAATAATGCTGTTGAAAGCAAATTTTACTTCTATGGTAACTGTAAAAACATATTGATGATAGATTTCTTTTAATGCAGTGGTATTACTGAGATATCATTTTAGTGCTACTAAAACCGAGAGAAACAAATTTAATAAAAATGTAACTGTCAACAACAGTTTTGTATGTCATGATATAGGCCCAACTGAACAGAACAGACCAAAATTTCTGAATTTAATTGGTAAAAGAACACAAAGATGAAGCAATGACACTTCAACTGTCTGGAGCCCTGAGAAAGGAGCAAAGACACAACAGATAAAAATTAACAAGAAGCAGCACATCAAAGACACACCTGGTAAACAAGTAAAGCCAAATCACTGCTGTGGAGTAGCTTCTGACTCATAGTGATCTCTACTGTGCTTCCAAATGTATAAACCTTTACAGGAGGAGGCTATCCAGTTTTCTACTGGTGGATTTGAACCACTCTTGCTAAATTGTTGTTAAGTACTCTAGAGTCAGAACTGACCCATAGCTGACACTTCAGTGGGTTTTCAGAGGCTGCGAATCACACAGGAAGAGGTTGTCAGTCATTCTCCCATGGAACACCTGATAGATTTAAAATGCGTGTCTTTGGCTTGGCAGCTCTACTCCTGACCGCTAAGCCACAAGAGCTCCATCTTGGTAAACTGTTGTTATATGCCATCAAGCAAAGCACGACTCATAGTGACCCTAGAAACAACAGATCTGAATCCTTTGCCATCCTCATCATCTCTGACACACTAGAGCCCATTGCCACAATTACTGTCCCTCCACCCTCCCAAGCATGATGTCTGTCTTCAAGGAATAGCTTCTCTTAGCAACATGCTCAAAGTTTGTGAGATGAAGCCTTTCCTCCGAGGAACTCTGACTGCACCATCTCCAAGACCTATCTGTTTGCTGTTTTGGCAGTCCATAGGGTATTGTGTATTCGTCTTCAGTACCACAGTTCAAAGTCATCAATTCTTCTGTCATCCTTCATCATTGTCCAGCTCTCAGATGTATTAACAAGGGACTGAAAAGATCAAGGCTTGAAACAGGCATACCTTAGTCCTCAAACATCATTCTTCCTCAATAATTTGGAAAGGTACCTGACTGCAGATTTCCCCCATGCAATACATCTCCTGATCTCCTGATTGCTGGTCACAAGTGAATTCATTGTGGATCTAAGTAAGATGGAGAAAAGATTAAAACTCTCAACAACTTTTTAATAAACTAAAACGTTAGAATTAGGGTCAGGGAAAGATGTACAGCTTTGGAAACCTTATGAGCATTTATACCCTTCATAAAATGTCACTCTGAGTTGTAATCTACTTGATGCAAGTAGATGAGTATTACATCAAGGTAACATCTCAGGGGTGCAAATGATTAGTCACTCCACTGAACATTTATGCTTTAACCTAGACAGGAGCACCTTGGAAGACAGACCAGATGATCTTTCAAAAGAAAGTTCACAGGTTTTAAAATCATGTGGGCAGTTCTACTCTACAGACATGGAGTCATCGCTGCATTGATAATTCTCCTCCCTATAATGCCCATATCCATCTGCCAACCCATATTTGGTTCTGGTGAGGATTAGGATGGAATGTTTACTCACTATTGGGTGTGAGTTGATTTCATTTGGCCTTCTATTTAAAAACATATTTCGTCAGCAGTATGGGTCTGGAATCCAGGTTGGAAGTTGTCTGGAGAGGCCAGATTCTACAGAGATTTGTTTTCTGGTTTTGGTGAGGATTAGGATGAAATGTTTACTCGCAATTAGGTGTGAGCTGATTTCATTCAGCATCCCGTTCTGGGTTTTGTTTTGATAAAACATTCTTCTAAGTGGTATTGCACTGGTCTGTCCATTTGCTGTACAGAGGTAACTCGTGGTTGCTGTGATGCTAAACACTGTGACACTGATGTGTCAAATGTGATAATGGTCACCCATGGTGGACAGTGTTTGGTGGAGATCCCTGATGAAAACAAGCTTGAAAACAGGAATGGAATTCACTTTGGAAATAGCTTGCCTCTAGAAACTCTATGAACTTGGAGAAATAGTTAAAGTTATACAAGTGTCCAGGTCTTTCATTCATAGGGTTGCTATGAGTCCTCTACAACTTCACGGTACCTAACAACAACAACAACAACCCATATCTATAGAGTGGTATCCATGTGGCCTTTCCATATTGAAAGAGTAACTTTGGGAAGGAAGGATTTCATGTATCCTAATTCTAGTCCCTTCTTGCGTATCAGGATGTGTCACACAATACTAGACTCTGTTTTAATGTTGTTGTGTGTTATCAAACCAAGTGAACTTTACAAAGGCAGATCATTGCTGTTGTTAACTGGCAGAGAGTGTGTTCTGATTCACAGGAACTCTGTTACAGATCAAATCACTGCCCAGTCTTGTGACATTTTTACAATCATTACTATGTTTCAGCTCATTATTGGAGCCACTGTTTCAAACTATCTGGTTGAGCATCATTTTCTTGTTGACTTTGAGTGGTTTTTGTTGTTATTTTCCCCCCACTGAATCTGCTTTATGAAACATGATGTCCTTCTCCTGGAATTTGTTCTTCGTGATAATGTGTCTAAAGTATGTGAGATGATGTCTTGCTTTACTTACTTCTAAGGAGATTTTGCTTCTACCTCTTTTGAGGTAAGTTTAATTCTTCCATTTGTTGTTGTTCTGTGCCGTTGAATAGGCTGAAACTCATAGCGACCCTAGGAAGAATAGATCTGAAGAACCCTGCCCTATATTGAGTCAGTCTCAGGCACTAGGTTAATCCATTTCATTCAAGGTCTTGCTCTCCTGTGCTGACCCTCTACCCTTCCAAGCATAATATCCTTCTCCAAGGATGGTCTCTCCTGGAAACATACCCGAAGTATGTGAGAAGGAGTTTCAAATCCTTGCTTCCATGGAGAAACCCAACTCCTTGGAAAGGATACTGCCTCATTCTTCTGGTAGTCTATGCTAGCTATATTTAATATTCTTCAAAATCACTGTAATTTAAAGGTACTGATTCTTATTTGATATATTTCATTGTGTCCAGATTTCACATCCAATATGAGATGATAGAGTCAGGCACACCACTGTCTTCGAAGTACAATTTTAGCTTTTAAACATTTGGTTTTGTTGTCATTGTGGTGGTGGTGGTGGTGGTGGTGGTTTGGAGTGGTTTGTTGTTGTTGCAGATTTGTTCAATGCAATATCTCATTTTTCATTTGCCTTCTTGACTGATACTTCCACGGGTGTTGATTGGGGATCCAAGTAAAATTAAATTCCTGACAACTTCAATCTTTCCTGTTTATCACAATGTTTGTCATGGTTATTGGATCAGCTGTGAGAATTTTTTTTTTCTTTATGCTGAATTGGAATCACAGTAGAGGCTGTATTTTTTTTAATCTTCATCAATGAGTATAAGACTGTCATCTCCATATTGCAGCCTGTCAATGATTCTTCCTTCAATTCTGATACTCTCTTCCTTATATAGTCAAGCTTATCAGATTATTTGCTCGGCCCAGAGACTAAATATGCATGGTGTGAAAAGATACAACTCTGACACCCACTTCCCTGGTTTTAAATTATGCAATATCCCTTTATTCTGTTAAAACAACTGACCAACTATGTATAGGTTTCATATGGCAATAATTAAGTATTCTGAAATTCCCATTCTTCACAATAATTTGTCCATAATTTGTTGTATTGCATACAGTTAAATGTCTTTACATCACAAACGAATCATAGGTAAACATCTTTCAGGTATTCCTAGTTTTCATCCAAGATCCATCTGGAAGCAGCAATGATATATCTTGTTACATAGCCTCTTCTGAATTCAGCTTGAGTTCCTAGCACTTCCTTGTTGATGTGCTGCAACAATTATTCTTGGATTATGTTCAGCAAGATTTTACTTGTGTATAATATTACCAAATAAAGATAGACAATTTCCACATTTTGTTGGATCATCCTTCTTTGTTATTTTGTTGTTGTTGTTGTTGTTAGGTGCCATTGAGTATGATTGATAATGACCTCATGAACAAAAGATATGCATCCCGCCCTATCCAGCACCATCCACACTCTTCCTGACACAAAAAAGCTCCTTGCAGCAGTCACCATGTCAATCCACCTGGTTGAGGGTCTTCTTGTCCTGTGCCAACCCTTCCCAGCATCATGTCTTTCTCCAAGAAATAGCCCCTCCCAGCAATATGTCTAAAGCTTGTGAAGTGAAGCCTCATCATTCTTGCCTCCAAAGAGCACTCTGGCTGTACCCTCTCCAAGACATAGCCGTTTGTTCTCCTTGCCATCCATGGAATGTTCAGTGCTCTTCTCCAACACCACAGCTTAAAGGTGTCTTGTTTGTTATAGGCACAAATATTATTCTTTTTTAGTTAGTTAGCATCTTTTTTGTTGAAATATTTCAACTGGTATTCTACCCATTCCTGGAGGCTTGCTTTTCACCACTGTCTTCAGTGAAGCTAGGACTTCTTCTTTCAGTACCACTAGTTGTCAGTCATTTGGTACATTATGGTTAAACATGAATCAATTTGTCTTTGTACTGTAATTCTGTATATCTTCTTTTAATGCTTCCTGCTCCATTTACTATTTTACAAAAATAAATCCTTCAATATTGTAACTTCATAATTGAATTTATTCTTCAATTCTTTCAGCCTGAGAAATACCAAATACATTTTTTTCCTTTTTGCTTTAAAATTCTCTCTCTTTCCACATTTCATTATAGTATCTTACTGTATACTCCAGTACCATTTTAAATCTTCTGTTCAGTGATTTGAATGTCAGAAGAACAAAGAAATATTTCTTCAAAGAAGTGCATGAGGAGTGGTAAACAGAAGCAAAGGTACTGTGAATTCCCCTCACGTACTTGAGTTACCTGGAGGAGCCAGTCTCTTCAAAAGGACATCAAGCTTGGAAAAGTAGAGGTTCAGTGAAAAAGAGGAAAGCTCTCAATGAGATTGATTGGTCCAATGACTGCAACAATGGGCATAAGCATAGCAGAGATTTGGAGAATGGAACAAGATTGGGAAGAATTTCATTTTGGTATATGTTACATTCATGTGTTTGCTGCAAGTTGGAATCAATTGGTTGGCACCTAATAATAGCAACATCTATCAATCCATCCCTCCATCCATCCATCCATCTATTCATTTACTATCCAACCATCCATCCATCTATCTCTCTCACTGGTCTGTTTCTCTCGAAAAATCCCAAGATAAATGTATTCCAAATGCCTTTTGAGGCTTCCATAACTCTTGTTGTTGTTGATTTCCCTGAAGCCCCTCTATAACTATTGACATTTATCAAAGTTCATAGAGTTTCCGGAGGCATGTTATTTATGAAGTGGTTGCCACTCCTCCTTCCAATCATAACTCTTACTTAGAGGTAAAATTGGCTCCAAACATAAAAATTGAGTTAAAGTACAAAGTTAACACACATTTTCAGTGACTTTCGTTGTTTTCTCCTGTCCCCTAGGCTTCTATTTCCTCTCCCATGACTTCTGTTCTCACAGTGTCAATCCTGATGAAAAAGTCATCCTCTTATTCCATTTCCACATACACATGGGCTCTCACTTGCACATGCTGACTTTTTACATGAAAATTTGTGAGCATAATAACTTTATAAAAAAATGTGACAATTACATTGTGCACCACATCTTACTGTATCCTTTTGGTCTTTCCCTTCTAAATTCAATCTTTTATCTCCTCTAGAGAGTGTCGAGGGCTTTCA
>NW_006399766.1:14482165-14484356 GCF_000299155.1 Elephantulus edwardii | reverse complement strand
ATGGCAAAGGACACACTGACAAAGGAGATTAATCAGAACTGGCTTTGACAAGCACTGTGGCAATTGGGCAATTAAAACAGACTTTCAAGGGGGGAAAAAAAGAAGAACGAACTGGGGAGGATGGTAGAGAAAATAGTGCAACAATGAATGAATGAAAACCCAAAATCTCTGTAAATGTTCATTAAAATTAATAAAATTTAATAATTAAAAGAAACCAAAACCAAAAATAAAAAAAAACAAACAAACAACCCAACAACAACAGAGAGTGCTTGGGAATGTAAAATTCTGTATTTTAACTTTCACTGGCTCTAACAGCTACACTAAATTAAACAACTCCATCAAGATGTTTAAGGGAAAAGGATGGGCTAAATTGCTTATCTATTATAACTTTTCCACCTGGCTATTGACTTTTCTGTATTAATCTGCAGCCTTTGTCAAGGCTTCAAATCTCCCTCAGAGCAGCTGGTGGATTCAAACCAGAGAGGCATGATCTTTGGGTTAGCAGTGCAACTTCCTAATGACTGGACCACCAAGCGGGGCAGGGGAGGGAGGGGAGGCTTTCAATGCATTTTAGTAGGACAGTGGATTAAGCATTGGGCTGCTAACTGGAAGATCAGCAGTTTGGATCCACAGCCACTCTGAGAAAGAAAGATGTAGCCATCTATTTCTGTAAAGATTTCCCACCTTCTATAAGGCTGTTCTGCTATGTCAGTAGGGGTCGAAATTGCCTGGACAGCAGTGGGCATCCACTCTTACTTTGATCTCTCAACTGTTGCTAACACATTTAGGTGCAAGGTGCAAATGAACATGCCTCAAGGAACTCATGGGCCAATCTGATGCCCTGAGACTCAATCCACATGCACTTTCTTTTTTTCCTCTAGAGCACGTGGTGTTTTTTGCCTGCAAGGGATAAGTGACCATAGATGAACACATTTGGGGTTGTCTCAGCTGAAAGAGTGAGGATTAGGGTTAGGATTAGAGTTAGGGTTAGGGTTAGGGTAGAGGCCAAAGATGTCAGTAAATATCCTACAATGCACAAAAGAGTCTCTTCTTCAAATAATTATCTCTTCCAATTGTCAATGACAATTTAATGTCAATTGTGAGAAATCTAGCATCAGAGAGCATCATTAATATTCCTTTAAAGTCTATTTCACACATGCTGTTTTTGTTTGCTTGTCTGTTTGGGTTTTGTTTGCTGATGTTGCTAACAGCTGCCAATAAATAACAACAACAAAAAAGAGATGAGGAAATATCCTCTCCTGTGCTTTGCAGCTGATGCTGCAAAAGATTCAGGAAATTTCCTGGTTAATTAGGACAGATTTGACCTGAATTAGCCAAATTATCAGTCTTGTCCAGCTGATTAATAGTTACTTAGAGCTGTGTGCCTACTTAAGAGCCTCCATGCAGGCATGGCTCACAGATGTCTGTAGGGAAACTCTGGAGCCATTGCAATATTCTGCAGGAGCCGAAATATGGTTGGCATTTCTCAGCCATGTACAGCGCTCAGCCACGTATATGTGTAGAAGCCCTGCACAGCTTCTTCATGCACTTCTTTCTGAAATGCTCATGCATCAGGAGGGAACAGCCCTTGAAAAAGGCCGTCATGCTAGGAGAATTAGAGGGCCAGTGAAAGAGAGGAAAATCCTCAACTAGATGGATTGGCACAGGGACTGCAACAATGGGCTTAAGGACAGCAAAGATGGTGGAGGCAGCACAGGATCAGGCAAGGTGTCATTCTGTGGCACATGGGATGGGATGGGATGGGTTGGAGCCAACTCAATGATACCCAAGTAAACAACTATGTCTAAAGGATCAGTGAGGCCGTAGTGGTATGTTGTTGTTGTTATGTGCCATCAAGTCACTTGCAACTCATAGTGACCCTATGTACAAGAGCTCTAAACTCCGTTCTATCCTGTGCCAACCTCGCCATCTCAAACACACTCATTCCCACCACTCCAGTCACAGAATCGATCTATCTCATTGAAAGTCTTCCTCTCCTTTGCAGCCCCTCCACTCTGCCAAACATGATGTCCCTCTCCAAGGACCAGTCCCTCCTTGCAACATGCCCAAAGTATGTCAGATGAAGCTTCAGAATACTTGACTGAAAGGAGTATTCCGGCTTCACCTTCTCCAGGACAAACCTGTTTGTTTTCTTAGCAGTCCATGGTATATTCAACACTCGTCTCCAGCA
>NW_006399766.1:14477478-14482065 GCF_000299155.1 Elephantulus edwardii | reverse complement strand
TCCCTCTCCAAGGACCAGTCCCTCCTTGCAACATGCCCAAAGTATGTCAGATGAAGCTTCAGAATCCTTGACTCCAAGGAGCATTCTGGCTTCACCTTCTCCAGGTCAAACCTGTTTTTTTCTCCTAGCAGTTCATGGTATATTCAACACTCTAGTGGTATTCCTTACCTAATAGGACCCTAAGTGGTGGTAGTGGTGGGATTTAATGTCAGTAAGTCAGATCTAACTCATATCAACCCTGTCTGCCATGGACGAAAACATTACCATGTTTTCTTGGTTCTACACCATCCTCACGATACAGACAAAGCTGAAGGCCACTGTTATAGGCAGAGTATCAACCTTTGCCCTTGAAGACCTTCCTCTTCCTCTCAACCCTCTGTTCTTCCAAGCCTGAGTGGTATACCTGTCACAATCTTGAAATAATCTTCTGATCATTGATAGAGTCATCACAGAAAATTAGCTCTTTCAATGCAAAAAACAATGTAGATGAACTTTGTAAGTAAACCAGTATAAAATAAAAATTTTCTTTTTAAAAAATCTCAAATATGTACTGTGCACTGTGTAGTGTGACTAGTGGAAGAAGGGAGGCAATAAACAAGACATAGCCCCCAGGCTCCAGGGTTTTCTAGTTACTACAGACTTGAGAGTGATGATATGAATCAAACTTGTGGTTGTTGAGTACTGCAGAGTCGGAACTGACCCATCGCTGACCTTGCAGCAGGTTTTCAAAGACAGGGAATTTTATGGGAGGAGATTGCCCATCCTTCTCCTGTGCAGCAGCTGATGGACTTGAACCACATGCCTCTGAGATTGCAGCACAGCCGATTTACACAGACAAAAACAATACAAAGTAGAAAGTGCCGAGGATATTTGTTTATTCTCTCTGGATCATACCGTTGTGTCTCCCACCCCCCAGCCCCCTGTCCCTCCTGCTCCTCTAGTCACTATCAAAGATTGAGACATCTTTTGTATCTTGATTCCTCCCTTGCCCCATGAACTTAAGTGTCTTCCTGCTGAGCTCACATAGTCATTGGCATCTTTTTGCCATGATCTTATCACTATAACCTTATCACCTGCACCCTGCAGTAAAATGAAAAATTTTAAGAAGCCGTGTCTTGTGTCCCAAATGTCCAGAGAACAGAAGGTGCTCATTATATACTTGTTTGATTTTTCAAATGAACGAATGAAACAATGCACATGTACTATAGGGAAAAAAAGAGAGATTATTTCTTACTTAGAAGTAGTCAAAAGAAAAGTTTTAATAAGGAGATAATGTGTCCTAAGGAACGATGTATACAAACTTTGTAAGTAAACCAGTATTTTTTTTAAAAAAAAGAATTTAAGTTTATTCTATAATGCCTTTATAAAGTATTCTGTTAACATGATCTATATTTCTGTATTCATAAACAATAAAAGCTCATTTTGAAGTGAAAAAAGAAAACCTATATTCTCAAAAAAATGCATATAATTGGAAATAAGCACAGAGACCACAAAGAACTAAGGAATAAGTGTGCTTTTATAAATAGACTTTGGGGGGGGCGGCAGGGAAATAGTCCTTTGAGAAAACTTTTGCCACAGTAAAGCAATTGGTTCTATACTTGCCCTCTTACTATAAGTATCTAGGAAACTAAGGAAAATATATACAACACCATTATAATGCATTGAAAATGGAGAACACGGGTCTGTGCCTTATAAGTTGTAAGGTACTGTCCAGATCACTGTGATATATAGTTCTAACAGATTGGAACCTTGCCTTATCCTGAGCTATTTTCATAGTCTCCACCATGCTCAAGCCCATTGTTTCAGTCACCCTGTCCCTGAGGGTCTTCCTTTCTTCTGCTGACCCTTTACTTTCCCAAGCATGGTGACGTTTTCTAAGTTCTAGCCTCCCTGACAACATGCCGAAGGTATGTGAGATCACCTTTCACCGTGGTTGCCTCCACCAAGCATCCTCGTCATACTTCCTGTAAGATAGATGTCTTTGTTCTTTGGTAGCCTGTGAGGTAGTCAATATTCTTCGACAACACCACAATTCAAAGACAAATTCTTCTTGAACCTTTCTTTTTCACTGTGTTCGAATTATTAATGGATGTTTGAATTTGTATCTCCTGTTTTTAATTCATGCCATACCAGGAACCTTCATTGGTGAAAGATTTACTCCATTTGAGTCATATGGAGACTCTACTTTGACAAAGTTGCTCTTCTGCAATCACATTTTGAGTGCCTTCCCACCTGAGTGGCTCATCTTCTGGTTCTATGTCCAACAATGTTCTTCCATTATTCATAGGATTTTTTAAAAATGCTGTTTCAAAAGTGGATGAAAATGCCTGCTTATTTTAGTTTGGAAGCTCCTATGTCAGACAGAGCTTTGCTAAAAGTAGAAAGTACCAGAAAGATGTTTACTTATGTTTTCTTTATTATGTAAAAGCATTTACCTGCACGTTTCATAACAAATTATGGATAACATAGAGAAAAATGGGAATCCTAGGCCCAGAAACAGTTGTCTGAACAGAATAAGGGACCACTGCATGGTTTAAAATCTGGAAAGGTGTGTGTCAATGTTATATTGTATATATATTTCTATTTCTATTATATATATTCATTACACCTGTACGTGGAACCAAACGTCTGAAAAGCTGAACCGTTAAGAAGAGTGTGACATTGGAAATGGAGGAAGACTCATCTATGTCATGCAGAAAGTAAAGAAAACTTGAAGCACTTACTGCAGGAGATTCAAGTCTACATCCTTAAATATGGATATATTCAAACATAAAAACAAAACAAAACAAAACGCTGGGGCAATAAGCAATAGATAAAGAAAATAGGTAAAAGAAAAGTTGTCAAAAGATAAAATAGATAAAAGAAAAGTTGTCAATAGCTTCTTTTCCTAGGATCCAAAATCAACACTCACAATAATAGCAATCAAGAAATTAAAATACATATTGCATTGGGAAAATCTACTGTTTAAGACTTCAGTTTCAAAACTAAAGTGGCCTGATAGAAGCCATAATATATTCAATAGCTTTCTATGCATCTGAAAGTTAGACAATGAATAAATGAAACTGCCGACGAATCCATGCGTTTGAATTGTAGTATGGGAGAAATGCTCTGAATACACCATAGCCTGACAAAAAAACAAACAAATCTGTCTTGGACAAATTACAACAAGAATGTTCCTTAGAGACAAGGTTGCTGAAATTATCTCTCATGTACTTTGGACATGTCATCAAGAGAACCTGTCCTGGGAAAAAGACATCATGCTGGGAAAGGCAGTTAGTTGGTAAGAGAGAAGACCCTCAATGAGATGGATTGACTCAGGGTCTACAACAATGGACTAGGGAGGTCCTAATGATGGATAAGAGTAGGACAAACCTCCAACCTGTCGTTCATAGCATCATTAGGAGTAGTAATCAAATTGATGGCACCTAACAACAATCAAATACTCATTGTCTAACTTTCAGAAGTTTAGGAAGCAATTGAGAATATCATGGCTTGGATCATTTAGTCTCTAAACTGACATAGTTTCCCTTTAACATTTTAGAGATATCCTTAACAGCTGATATTTTCCTATGCAACACATCTTTTAACTTCTTGAGTGCTGCTACCATGGGTGTTGACTGTGGATCCAAGTAATATGAAATTATTGATAATATTCATCTTTTCTCCATCTATCATGTTGTTGTCTATTGGTCCAGTGGTGAGAATTTTTGTTTCCTTGATGGTGAGTTGTAATCTCTATCAAAGTCTTTGATCTTCTAGACTTGTGTTTCAAGTTGTCTTCAATTTCTGCGAGCAAGATTGTGTCATATGTATATGTTGTTGTTGTTGTTATGTGCAGTCGACTCATAGCAACTCTGTGTACGATAGCTCTGAAATCTGTCCTATCTTGAGCCAATCTCACTGTCTCCAACACATCTAGATATTATCTTATCACTCACCATATTGTATTTCAGGATAGAGCTTGAAATTAACTTTTTTACTATAAATGCAACACCATTCTTCTTCTGTTTTTAATTCCCTGCATAGTGTACCATATGATCATCTGACTCAAAGTGGCTAAAGCTCTCCATCTCATCTTACTAATGCCTAGTATGTTGATATGCATACACTCAATTTAACTTTTAACAATTCCCAGTTTTCCAACATTCAAGCTACATACATTCCATGTTCCAATTATTAAACAAAGTTTGTTATTGTTTTTCCTCATTTCAACTGACTTTCAGTCTGGACTTTACCACTACACTTCTATAACTATCCTCCTCCTTTCATTGGGTTTTCAAAGGCCTGTTACTTAGGAAGTAGATTGTCCATCCTACTTTGTAGTATGTCTTAATCAGGGAGCTCTACCAAAACCTGTCCACCATGGGTAACCCAAATGGCATTTGACATACCAGAGGCATAGATTTCAGCCTCACAGCAACCCCAAGTTATCTCAGTAGAGCAAACAGACAGACAAGTGCTGTACCACTTAGAGCAATGTTCTCCTCAACCACAATTAACACCAAGCCTGTGAGGCTCAAACTTTACACTCCTCTATGAAAAGGAGTTGTGGTATTAGGATTGGAAGAAGACTCATCAATAACCTGC
>NW_006399766.1:14475309-14477043 GCF_000299155.1 Elephantulus edwardii | reverse complement strand
AATTGACGCCTTTGAGCTGTGGTGTTGGAGAAGAACACTAAACATCTCATGGACAGCCAAAAGAATGAGAGGTCTGGGAGAGGGTGCAGCTGAAGTGCTCTTTGGATACAAGAATAATGAGGCATACTTAATATCACATACTTTGGGCATGTTGCTAAGAGGTGCTTTTCCTTGGAGAGGGACAAGATGCTGGGAAGGGTGGAGCGTTGGTGAAGGAGAGCAAGACTCTCAACTGGGTGGATTGACATGCTGCAATAGGCTCTTGTGTGTCAGGAAGGGTAAGGATGGCACAGAGTTCAGATCTTTTGTTCCTTGGGTATGAATCATACTTGACTCAATAGCATCTAACAACAACAATAATAACAATATGATATGCAGGTTTTTATTTGACCCTTTCCACCACCCACCCATCCCCCAGCTTGGATATAAACCTAGGAGTTTCATTTTCTTGGTCATTTTATGTTCAACTTTGTGAAGAATTTCCTGAGCATTTTCTAAATGGCTGTGTTATATTTACATCAGTAATCAATAAGAGGGCTTTAATAGTGTAGTCCATAGGAAGTTGCCCTGGTAACCCAAAGGCCAATCTCTTTGGCAGTTCAAATTCAACAGCCGCTGTAACGGACAAAGATGGACAATCTCCTCCCATCTAATTTATAGCCTTGGACACCTAATAGAGGGTCAGCTAGGATTTAGTTCCAATTCAACAGCAAGGAGACTTTTAAAAAATATTTTTGCCAATATTAGCTTTTTACTTGTTTTTTCTTTTTTTTTTAAATTTGGCTTTTCTTGTGCTATCTTTTCAAAAAATAGTAAAACTTTTTACATCTTTGTGAAATTAATTTTATTCAATTTTACTTTTGTTCCTTATGCCATCTCTAAGAATGTTTTGCCTCCTCTAAGGCCAAACTAAACACTTGATTTGTTCCTCATAATAATATCTCTCCCGTAGGCATATCAGGTAAATAGAATCACTAAACACCTAGTTGCTAACAAAAATCTAAGATTTGCTCATGATTCCTCTCTTCCCTTTAGCTTCTACATTTAATTTATCAAGAAGTATTATGTATATCTCTATGTACAAAACATTTCTAAATTTACTCACTTTTGTTCCACTGCCACCACCTTTGATGAAATCTTCATAGTTCCCCCCTTGTTGTTATATACTGCACAATCAGATCCAATTCATAGCTGATCCTCCAGAATATTTTCAGGGGCTATAAATCCCATCGGAGGAGATTGCCCATCTTTCTTCCTCAGAGAACCTGGTGGATTTGAACCACTTGCCTTTGTGTTAGCAGTGCAACTCTTTACCACTACACCACAAGAACTCCCGTTTCCTCCCTTAAATAACCACAGTAACTTTCCTGTTTACATTCTTGTCTTCATCTAGTATCCATCCAAAAGCACAAGTGATATTTTAAATATGTAAATTAGGTCACATTACCCTCTAACACTAAGCCTTCTAACGGTTTCTTATGATACTTAGAATAAAATCCAAACTTTAAAAAATATTTTTAATGAATTATAATGAAAATTTACAAAGACTTTGGATTTCCTTTCATTCATTTCTTGTTGCACTTTTCTCCTTGTCCACCCCTACCCCCAATTAGTTCTTCTCTTTGAAATGTAAAAGAAAAATTCTTTCATTGTTATATAATCCCTCCCCCCAAGTCCACTCCATGGTGCAGCCTTTGTTCTGGACTCCTGTCATGACAATAATACCTAATTATA
>NW_006399766.1:14449272-14475014 GCF_000299155.1 Elephantulus edwardii | reverse complement strand
TATCTGCTTGGGGGACAGTTCTGATTTCTTTAGGGTATATTCCCAGTACTGGAATTGCTGGGTCAAATGGTATTTCTATTAGCAATTTTTTGAGAAAGTGCTATATAGCCTTCCGTAGCGGTTGCACTATTTTACACTCCCACCAACAGTACATAAGGGTTCCAGTTTCTCCACAACCTCGTCAGCATTTGTTGCTTGCTGGTCTATTAAATGTTGCTATTCTTACTGGGGTGACAGGAAATCTAATAGTTGTCTTAATTTGCATCTCTCTTAGAACTAGGGATTTTGAACATTTCTTCATGTGTTTGTTTGCCATCTGAATGTCTTCTTTGGTGAAGTGTCTGTTCATATAATGTGCCCATTTTGAAATTGGATTATTTACATTTATCTTTTTGTGATGCTCAAGTATTTTATAAATTCTAGATATAAGTCCCTTATCAGACATGTGATTACCAAATCTTTTTTTTCCCAATTTGTGGCTTCCCTTTTCACCCTGTTGGAGAAGTTTTTGGATGTGCATAGGGATTTGATTCCTAGAAGGTCCCATTCATCTATTTTATCCTCTGCTGGTTGTAGATTTTTCAGGAAGCTTGGAAGACTACTTATGTTGTGGATTAGGACTTCTAGAGTTCTTCCAAGCTTTTCTCTGAATGAAGTTTATAGTCTTTGTTTTTAGTCCTAGGTCCTTGATTCACTGTGAGTTGGGTTTTGTGTATGGAGTGAGGTGTAGATATCGCTTGAGTTTTCTACAGATAGTTTTCCAATTTTACCAACACCATTTGTTAAAAAGGCTGTCTTTTCCCCACTTAAGTGATTTCATCTCCTTGTGAAAAGAAGTTGACCATAGGAAGATGGGTTGATTTCTGGATTCTCAATTCTATTCCATTGATCTATGTGTCTGTCATTGTAGCAGTACCATGCTGTCTTGACCACCAAACCAAGGCAGTGTAGTGGGATTTGAAATCAGGGAGTGAAATGCTTCCTGCCTTGTTTCTCTTTTTAAGGAGTGCTTTGCTTATTCAGGGCCTCTTTCCATTCATTCCAAATGAAATTGGAAATTTACTGGATAGAGTTGACCAATTCAGCAGTGGCAGGATACCCGATCAACATTCAAAAATCAGTTGGATTTCTCTACAGTGACAAAGAGAATACAGAGCCGGAGCTAAGAAAAGCAATACCCTTCACAATAGCTAATCACAAGATTAAATACTTGGGAGTAAATCTAACCAGAAGCACAAAGGAGCTATTTAACGAAAACTACAAAACATTACTACAAGAAACAAAGAGAGACCTGGAGAAATGGAAGACTATCCCTTGCTCATGGGTAGGAAGACTCAATATTGTGAAAATGACAATACCACCAAAGGCATTTACACTTTCAATGCAACACCAATTCTATTCTTCAACAAGATGGAAATCCAAACTTCCTACGTTGACCTACAAGACCCTATCCTGCTTACAATCCAACACTCCTACCTCTCCTACTGCCCTCTTACTCACTGCTCTTTAGTCACATTGACTTTCTTTTTTGTTCCTCAAATGTGCCAAGGCTTGTTTCTGCCTGGAGACCTTTACTTTTTTTTTTTTACTTCATCTGTCTGGACTGCTCTTCTTTAGATCTTCCCATTGCTATTACCTTTTTATAACTCAGATAGCTGTGCAAATGACTGATCAGAAATATCTCCAGTAAACATTTTCACTACAATATCCCCTTATTCATGTCACTATAGTGTTTGGTCACATTTTTCTCTATGCAGTATTAGAATTACTCTTGGCATTGAGAGTCAAGAAATCAAAAGATGAGTTGCTTTAGGAAAATTTGCTGTCAGGAACCTCTTAGAGTGCTAAAAATCAATTATGTCAGTCTAGGGACTAAAGTGTATTTGATCCAGGCAATGATCTTATTAATTGCTTGCTATGCATCTGTGAGCTGAACAGTGAATAAAGTTGACAGAGGAAGAATTGATGCTTTTGAGCTGTAGTGCTGGAGAAGAGTATTAAACACACAGCCAAGAAAACAAAGAAATCTGTGCTGGAAACTGTAAAACCAGATTGCTCCTTAGAGGCAAAGATTTTAAAGCTTCATCTCACATACTTTGGGCATGTTTATAGGAGGGACCTGACCATCATGCTTGGAAGGGTAGAGGGGTCAGTACAGCAGAGGAAGACCCTGGATGAAATGGATTGATATAGTGACTGTGGCAATGAGGACAAGTATGTCAAGACCGTGAAGTTGTTTCAGGACAGGGTGAGGTTCAGAACTATTGTTCATAGGGCTGTTATGAGGCATAGTTAACTCAACAAGACATAACAACAATAACATTATTGGTTAAGGAGATCTGGTGATCTAGTGGTAAGGAGTTGCACTGTGAATACAAAGGCACACAGTTCAAATCTACCAGCTGTTTTATGGAAGAGAGATGATGGACAATCTCCTCATGTGCAATGAACATCCTCTGAAAACCTGCAGGGAGGTCAGATCTGATTCAGTTTTGACTTGACAGCACACAACAATAAGAAAAACATAATTGATTAAGGAGCTCTATTGGTATAATCCACAGCATTACCCTGGTAATTAAGACTGAGCATTTCTCCAGAAGTTTAAATCCACTAAGGGAGAAAGATCGACAATCTCCTTCCATCTAGATTTACAGCCTTGAAAACCTAGTGGCAGTGACTTTAGCTTGGGCTTGCTATTATTGGTTAATTGATGTGATTATTTAAGTGTCTATCTGCACCCATTAGAACTAGATGCCACAAGAACAGTGACTCTAGTCTGTTTCATTCCCAGGTACTTGAACAGATCTAGGTTCATGGCAAGTTCTCTAGAAAGAACTAGTAGCTACTTTGAGTGGAAAGTTGCATGCATATTATAAAGTTCAAGAGACGTTTTAAAGGTAAAGAAAAAAATTTAAGAGTATCAGCCAGAAGATGATACTGTATTTCCTCAATTCTAAGGTATTATTTTTTGTCTTTAAAAATATTTTTTTGAAATAATAATGAGTTCTCCAGTCAGGATTTGTAAGTTATTATTAATTCCATGCTTTATAACACAGCGTGTCCTAGAAACATGGAAATATGGTATTTGATATGTGAATGACGATAAGAAAAGGAGGTCAGAGATAAAACCTTGGTGAACACATGTTCAGGGATTAGGTGGAAGATTACCTGGGAAGTTGAAGCATGCTGTTTTAAGACCTCAAACTCTTATTTTTCATGAAAGCCAACCTAATGCAAACCTACTAAATTAACTTGACATGTGTCTACCTCCTCTTAAAAAACACACACACATACCAAAATACCTAACTCTTTCATTGTCTGCCTCCTTTAAACATCACTGAGCTTTTTTTCAGGTGAGTAAGGGACTTAACTCAAGCTCACTGCCATCTAATCAGTTAGAGCTTATAACATCCTTTCATCAGATTTCTGAGGCTGAGGATTCACTTAGAGGAAGCAGACAGCTCTGTTTTCATCTTTTAATGTTTTTTCAATTGCTCAAAGGTCTACAAATCACATTGGGTTTTCATACAATCATTTATAGACTTTTCACTTTGTAACATTAACATTGATTAACATCTCATAAATGTCTAATCAACCTCTTATTTTGTTGCCTTTCCTTCACTCTATTAATTTTTTTCTCCCCTCACTCTTCCTTCCTATCCCAATTAAACCTCCAAAATTGCTTCTATCCATATGTAAACCTTTACTAAGTCCTTTATAATAGTCGTCTTAAAACATAAGATATATATGACTAGGTATTATTGTCATCACATGTGTCCAGAATGAAGGCGGCATAGTGGAGTGGACTTGGGGGGAGGGATGGTGTAACAACGGAAGAATTTTTTCTTTTCCTTTTCAAAGTGGAGAATGAACTTCAGGGCAGGGGCGGCAGGGAGAAAAGTACAACAGTGAATGAATAGAAATCCAAAATCTCTGTAAATTTTCATTAAAATTAATAATAATAAATAATTTTTTTTAAAAACAGTCAGGGAGATCTGGTGTCCTAGGGCATAAAGAGTTGTACTGCCAACCCTAAGGTTAGAATCCACCAGCTTTTCTGAGAAAGAAAGTAGAGTGATTTCCTCAAGCAATTTAAAAGCTCTGAAAACCCACTGGAGGGTCAGCTATGAGTTAGTTCCTACATGATAGCAATGAGTTTGAGGGGTTTTTAAAAAAATACCATAATCATCCTTTTGTGATTATGTCACTCTGCATAATATGTTCTAGATTCATCAATGTTAGGCAATATTTAGTGAATTCTTAACCATTTTTAAGTAATGTACACTACTTCATTGTATGAATGTATCAGAGCTTTGTTAACCATTCATCCACTGATGGGCACTGGGGTTGTTCCCAACTCTTTTGTTATTGTAAATAATGCTGCAATCAACCTGAATGTGCACGTGTTAGTATGTGTTGCAGGCCTTATCTCTTTGGAATATATACCTACTAATGGAATTGCTGGATCTCACCACACCCTTGTCAGTATTTCTTGAACGTTGCTATTGTATCTCATTGTTGTTCTACTTTGCATCTGGCCTAGTGGGTAAGGAATTGTGCTGTCACCACAAAGTCATGTGGTCTGAATCCACTTGCTCCACAGGAAAAAGAGGGGCAACTTCATCCTGTGCAATTCATAGCCTCTAAAAACCCTGCTGACCAGCTATGAGTTGGTTCAACAAAACAGCTAATGACCTGGGGTGTTTCTTCCTAGGAAATGGCCCATCTTTCTCCTATGGAGCTGCTGGTATATTCAAACAGTTGGAGACAGAAGGTCTTTTTGTTTAGCAACACAATACACAATGCATGGTTCCTTTCTAGTAAGATACTAGAAATTTACATTTTTCCAGGGGGCCAAATTTTGTAGAAGTCCAGGTGTTTCTCTAGGGCTGCTAAACTGGGAAGAAGTCATAGTGCTTTCTCAGGAGAGACAATGATAAAGTATCACTGAAATGCGGTGAGAGTAGGGCTTCACAGATGGTTATGAAGGTTGAGATTCAGATGCTAACGGGATTTCCTTTTGCTTTCTGAACATTTCTATTATTAACCACTTCCCTACAACTGGTCCCGGCCTCACTTTCCTCTGTCCAATTCCTGTGAGCCTTCCTGTAGAGCAGGAGGTGAGCCACAGGGTTACTGGGGACACAGGACACGCCTGAGCAACATGCAATTTATCTCCTGTCATTTCTCCAAGCTGTTTTGGACTTAAAGATGAAGCTGGAAAAACAAGTCCAGCAGTTAGTGCTCAATAAACTGAAAGGAAAATGTTCTATTTGGCATACTATCTGAAAGAGTCCTTCTGGCTCCAAGGAAAATGTGACTTTTCTATCCAAAAGGCATTTCTAGAGGCTCCTCTTCAAGCTCTTGGGGCATTAGATAGAAATTCATACAGTACAATTTTTCAATTTTTTTTTTTCATCTTCCTGTCATGGGCCAAAGGCCAGGTCTGTCTTGGAAAATGCTTCTGTGGTCAGGTACACTCCCAGCTATTGCCGTCTTGTACAGCAATGGCCAGGTTTGGGCAAAGCTGCTTGGGCCTGCAGTCAGCAAAACTGGGAACTCGACTTTGGCGTTCCAGGTGCGTAAATTATAGCCCTCTGGCTGGGTCGAGATGAGGTAGATCAGGTTACCCCTGAATTTAAGAAGCTCTTTGAAATTAGAAGCTCTGGTGGCCCAGTGGTAAACTGCTACGCTGCAATCCTTAAGGAACATGGATAGAATCCACCAGCTGATCTGCAAGAAAAGGATAGGCAATCTTCTCCTGTGCAATTCCCTGCTTCTGAAAACCTGCTGGAGGATCTGCTATGAGTTGGTTCCGATTCAATGGCACACAAGCTCCATGACTTTGGAATTCAATCATGAGACTTCTTCACACTTTCCTTCTTGAGGAATAGCTTTCCTAGGTATCTCATCTCAGTGGAAGGTAGACTCTACTTAAATCACTGGCATTTTAGTGGCAAGGAGCTGCAACTACAATCCCAGAGGCGCACGGTTCGAATCCACCAGCTGCTCTGCCGGGGAAGGAGGGACAATCTCCTCCTGTACCAGTCAGATCTGATTTGACAGTACACTCACACACACACACACAAAAATAAAATAAAATAAAATAAAATAAAATCACTGGCATTTACGTATCATGGGGCTGCAGGGGGAGGAGAACTGAGTGGCAATGCAAAAGGGAACGGTGATAATTATGGCTGACAGGAGTCGTCGAGTTCTTTCCAACTCGTAGCAACCCTCCATTGGGTTTCTGAGGCTATAAATCTTTACAGGGGAAGACTGCCCATCTCTTTCCCTCGAGCAGCTGGTGGATTCAAACCATCAATGTCTTGGTTAGTAGTCTGGTGTGTTACACATTATTCCCCCAGGGCTCATATCTGTTCTGCCTACAGATGTTCAAATTCAAGTCTGAGGGAGGCAGCTAACCTGGCAGGCTGCAGTCAGCTTCTAGGTCAGCAATTTTCAACCTCTGAAATCTGCAAGGACAGAGATGAACACATTTTCAATGACAGAAGCAACATGATGTCAAGGTCTAGAGGATCCCATGTGGTTCAGTGGTGAGGCCCCGATGGTGTCTCGGTGTCACGAGGCTGCTACCCCTGCTAGATGTCCCTAGCTCCTGAGATGCATTTCACAGGACCTATTGTTGTTAGGCGCCAGTGAGTCAACTATGTCTCACAGTGATCAAGTGAACAACAGATCAGAACCCTGCCCTATCCTGTGCCATCCTCACCATCTCTGATATGCTCAAGCCCATGGTCACTGTCAAGACCATCTTGTTTATGGTCTTCCTCTCTTTCTCTGACCCTTCACCTTTCTCTGCATGATGTCTTTTCCCAAGGGCTGGTCTCTTCTGATAATATGTTACCCAGAATATGTCACGTCTCACCATCCATGCCTCTAAGCAACACTCTAGGCTGCATTTCTTTGTGCTTTTGGCAGTCCATGAGATATTCAACACTCTTTGCCAATACCACAGTTCAACGGCCTCAAAGATTTTGATATCTTTATTCATTGTCAAACTTTGAGATGCATATGAAGCGACTGAAAATTCCAAGCCTCAGCTAAGGTGCTCCTCAGTCTTTAAGTTGATCTTCTTTCTCTCTAGCACTTTGGAGAAAGACTCAACAGCAGATTTCCCAACGCAACATGTCTTTTGAGTTCTTTGGTAAAACAGGACTGGCATCAGGGTTGAGGGAAGACAGAGAAGGCAGGATAAATAATGTATACTGCATTGCAACAGTTTCTATCTCCCCCCCCCCATTAACATTGATTCCAGCTTGTTAATGGTCATGTTGTCATTGTTTACCAAGTCAGAACTGACCCATAACTGACCCTCCAGAAGGTTTTCAGATGTGATTAATTGCCCAGGAAGAGATTGCCCATACTTCTTTCAAGGAGCAGCTGGTGGATTTGAACCCCATGCCTTCAGGATTGCAATGCAACTTCTTACCACTAGTCATATACATAATATTTAATTATTTATTCCTTTCAGATTGTCCTTCCTTGATTTTAATTTATTTCAACAAGACCTAGCCCCCATGATATTTTCAATCACTGATATGCATTTGAAAGTGGGATAGACAATGAGTAAAGAAAATGAATGAATGTATGCCATTGAGTTATGGTGTTGGAAAAGAATATCAGGTATACCCAGGACTGCTAGAAAACTCAACAAATCTGTCTTGGAAGAAGTACAGTCAGAATGTTCCTTGAGAACTCATGAAATACTATGCTAAGTGGATGACCCTAGAGGACATTATGCTGAATCACAAAAGGATAAATATTGCATGGGGCCACTATTATAAAATATGACTGACATTGGGGTTGAGGGAAGACAGAGAAGAAGAGGAGGAATGATGTATACTGCATTGCAACAGATGAGGGAGAGAACTGTTTAAAAGGGATAATATGATTAGGTATTACTGTCATGACAGGAGTCCAGAATTAAGGCTGCACAGTGGAGTGGACTTGGGGGGGAGGGATTGTAAAACAATGAAAGAGGTTTTCTTTTACTCATCAAGGAGAAAAGAGAATGGGGGGAAGGCATGGAGAAAGGTGCCACAAAGAATGACTGGAAATGCTTAAAAAAACCCACAAAACCAATGTTCCTTGAGAGCAAGGATGGCAAGGGCCTTATCTCACATGCTCGGCACATGTGATCACGAGGACCCAGTCCTTAGAGAAGGACATCATGCTCGGTCAAGCAGAGGGTCAGTGAAAATGAGCAAAGCTCTCTTTCTCTTTTTCTTTTTTTTTTTAAATTATTAATTTCAATGAACATTTACAGAGACTTTGTACTTCCATTCATTCATTGTTGCACTTTTCTCCCTGCCCACCCCTCCCTCCTAAGTCACTCTTCTCTTTGAAAAGTAAAAATAAATAAATAAATAAAATTTGCTTCCATTGTTTTACAATCCCTTCCCCCAGATCCACTCCACTATTCAGCCTTCGTTCTGGATTCCTGTCATGACAAAAATACCTAATCATATATCCCTTTTAAACAGTTCTTTCCCTCGTCTGTTGCAATGCAGTATACATTATTTATCCCCGCCTTCTCTGTCTTCCCTCAACCTTGATGTCAGTCCTGTTTTACAACAGTGGCACCATGCAGTATTTGTCTCTTTGTGATTGAGATATTTCACTCAGCATAATGTCCTCCAGGGTCACACATTTTGAAAAATACTGCATGAGTTCTTTGTTTTTCAATGCTGCATAGTATTCCATTGTGTGAATATAACACACCTTCTCTATCCATTTGTTTGTTGATGGGCACCTGGGTTGTTTCCAACTCTTTGCTATCGTAAACAAAGCCGCCATAGACATGAGTGTGCAAAAAATGAGCAAAGCTCTCAATGAAGTAGATTGGCACAGTGGCTGCAGCATTGAGCTCATGCATGACCGCTGTTGGGAAGATGGTACAGGACATTGAGTGTTTTGTTCTTTTCTGCATGGAGTCACTATAAGTTGGAATGTACTGAACTTGATGGCACGTAAAAACAAGGCAGGCAACTGCCCTTCTTGCTTTGGGAAAAAACTAGAAGCCCCAACCCTCAGAAAGTAAAGGATGATCTCCTCTACTGTTTCTTTAGCTTGATTACCTTCACAGAGTTGATTGCATGCCTGCCCTGACAAGCAAGCAAACAGAAATGCAACTGCTGGAAAATTGGACTCACCCAATGAATATGTCAGGCACGTGAGCACATGCACTGGTCTAGCCTTCCACTCCTGAACTTCCCAATGATGACTTTCTTGTCACAGAAGGCAGCATAGCCCAGAAATGTCAGGATTTCCAGGACTCTTAGAGAGAATGTGAAAAGTAAATTTGCAAAGCAGGCAAAATGACTCATTCAAAGTTAGATACAAATGACAGAGCAGAGGCACAGTGGCCAAGGCCCAGGAATTGAAAGATTTGTCCAAAGGCACACAAACCATGGCTTAACTGGGAATTAGAACACAATCACTTGACTCCAGACAAAAATGATTTCCTTTATCTAATGTAAAATAGTCTTTCTTTTCTTTCTTGGGCTCTGTTTAGGAGCAAAAACGAACTGCAAAGAAAGGCAATGACCATTGGGATTAGTGATGCTTTGATCTCACCATGGTAAAATGTACCAAGAGCTATCTTGAAGTCGTTAATCCAAAAGGAATCCTGCCTGAGTCAGATGAGTTGGAATAGCAGGGCTGAAACAACAGGCCTCTGAAGGCATTCCTCTGTCTTTATTGTGCCTCTATGGGTCCACTGGTCTTCTGTTGGCTGCATCTGGATGCAGAGGGTTTGCAGTTCAGGCAAAAGACATTGGCAGCATTGATGATGAAGCTAGGAGAAGGGCTTTCCTAAAGATAGAACTCATGTTCTGTATTTATTTCTTAGGGCTGTCTTAACAAATTCCCACAAGCCTTGGTGGCCTAGTGGGCAAGGAATTGTGCTGCCAACCTGAAGGCAGGTCAGCTATGAGTCAATTCTGACTCAACAGAGTGAGTGAGGGAGGGAGGGAGGTAGCTTATTACAGTAGAAATGTATTATTCTCACAGTTCTGGAGATTCAAAGTACTAAATCAAAGTGCCTCTTTGCTTAAAATTCCTTCTGGAGAATCCATCCCATGCTTTCTTCCCTAGCTTTTGGCATTGTTGTTATTGTTGTTTTTGTTAGGCATCATTGAGTCGAGCCAAGTACAACTTATCGTGACCCTATGAAGAACAGATCCAAACCCTGTCCTGGCCTGTGCCATCTTCACACTTTCTGTCATTGTTCCAGTCACTGTGTCACTCCATCTGGTTGAAGGGCTCCCTCTCCTTCATCAACCCTCCACCCTTTACCATCATGTCTCTCTCCAAGGAGTAGCCCCTCCTAGCAACATGTGACGCAAAGCCTCATCACTCTTGCCTCCAAAGGGAACTCTGGCCACACTTTCCCCAAGATATATTTGTTTGTTTTCTTGGCCGTCCATGAGATGTTCAGTGTTCTTCTCCAACATCATGGCTCAAAGGCATCAATTCTTCTTCTGTCATCCTTATTCATTGTCCACCTCTCAGATGCATAGTAAGTCATCAGAAAGACCATGGCCTGAATCAGATGCACCTTAATCCTCAAACTGACATTGTTACTCCTCAATAATTTGGAGAGGACCCTAACTACAGATTTTCCCAATGCAATATGTCTCCTGATTTCCTGACTGCTGGTACAAAGGGTGTTGTTAATTGTGGATCCAAGTAAGATGACGTTTTTGACAGTTTCAATCTTTTCTCCACGCATCCTGATGTTGCCTATCGGCCCAGTGGTAAAAATCTTTGTTTTCTTGACATTGAGATGTAATCCATATTGAAGGCTGCATTACATGATCCTCTGCAACAAATGCTTCAATACTTTGCTATGTGCAATATATTGAATTACCCAGAAAGCATCAAAAGATGATGAAGGAAACACATAGAATCACTGTACTAAGAAGAACTGACTGACACTGAACTATTTCAGGAAGTACCATATAAGCAGAAGCCAGTGGTAATAAAGTAGGAAGTGGAAGCTGAATTGAAGGCATTGGCATAAAACAAGGCCCCAGGAATCAATGGGATACGAATCGACTTTTTTCAATTAACAGATGCAGCCTTGGATGCACTTAGGACACTTGGAGGACTGCTGCCTGACCAACAGATTGGAAGAGGTCCATATTTATTCCCATTCCCAAGAAAAGTGATTCAACTATTGAAGGATATTATTAATGTGACATGCAAGCAAAATACTGCTGAAGATCTTTCAAAAACAGCTAGAACACTACACAAACAGGGAACTGCCAGAAGTTCAAGCAGATTTAGGAGAGACAGTGGCATCAGGGATATCATTGCTGATGTCAGATGGATCCTGGCTCAAAGTAAGGAATACCAGAAGAATGTCTATTTGTACTTTATTGACTATGCAATGGCATTTGATTATGTGGTTTCTAACAAGTTGTGGCTCACATTGAGAAGGATGGGAAGCCCAGAACACTTAATTGTGCTCATATGAAACCTATACCTGGATGAAGAGGCTATTGTGCGAACATAGCAGGGGAACACTGGATGGTTTAGAATTAAGAAAGGAGTGTGTCAGGGTTATATTCTCTCTCCATATCTATTCAATCTATGTGTTGAACAAATTATTCAAGAGCCTAGACTCATTGAGGAGGAATGGGGCATCAGGAATGCAGGGAGACTCATCAATAACCTGCATTACGCAGATGACACAACCTCGCTTGTTGAAAGTGAGGAGTAAAGCTTTTTAAAAAATTTATTTTATTCTTTTGTGTGTGAGTATCATCAAATCGGATCTGACTGGTACAGGAGGAAATTGCCCCTCTTTCTCTAGCAAAGCATCTGGTGGATTCGAACTGCACACCTCTGGGACTGGAGGGAAACTTTTGAGAGCTGTCAAAAATCCTTTACATCCTATGGCTTGAGGCTTCATCATACCAGCCCCCATCTTTACATGGCCTTTTCCTCTGGGTTTCTGTGTCTTCCTATTTTCTGTCTCTTATAAGAACACTCATGAGATTTAGGCCCACCCTTAACCTAAGATGTCCTTGAGTTGAGATTGTCTTAATTACAACTGTTGAGACCCTTCTTGAAAATACGATCACATTCACAGGGATCAAGGATGAAGCCTTGGGCATATCTTTTATAGGACATAATTCATCCCACTATGTCCTCCCACCATAACAACGAGAATAAAATACATTCATATGTACATGCATTAAAACAATGCTTTTTCAAGACACTGGGTGCAAATAGTAAAAGAAGGAAAAGAATTCTGAGAAATAGGAAGTGAAATAACCTCCATGGTTGTCCCATATTAATGTCTTGAGGGAGTTTCTAGGCCATGGACAGAAAGGGAGATTCAGGCAGAGTCTAGAGACTTGTTGAGCTGAGGAAACAGAGTTGATAATGGGAAAGACTGAGAAGGCTAGAGTTCTCAGAGAACTGAAGAAGAGCACTTCATAGAGGCAGAGCTCCAGGGTATATAGAAACAGTGTTTAACAGGCCAGTAACAGAGTCTGTTCCCAAACAGCCAGTTTGGAAAACTTCGTAATTCAGAAAAAGGATCCTCAAAATATCTCAGGTCCACCTGGGAGAACAGCATCAGAGACAGAATCACCAACTTCCATGTTGGGGTTGCTTTCAGACAGAGGCTACTCAAAATATCCCAGGTCTCAAGAATGTTAACCCTTGACAAATTTAGTTGCATCATAAATATAAAATATTTAACCAATGCCTCATTTCTCACACTCCTACATTTAGATCTGCACTCTAATGACCCCACAGATAAAAGACATGGTACAACTGTCGCTGACTATTTCCTGCATGTCCGTTCTCACTCATGGTGATCTTGTGTGCAGCAGAATAAAATGCAGAATGAGGTGGATTAAGAGAGTGCTGATATGATGTCTTCGTTTTTAATTACATTCCTTTTTCATCCACCTCAAATGCATCTGGCTATTTAATCAGTCTAGAAAACCACCTCTTGAGTGGGTCCCTTGGACTCAATCTGCTTTCTGATTAGGAAATTTCCTCTCAATATTAATGTCTGCCTATTATGTACTTTTGATATTTGGACTAGATTGAGTCATGGTAAAGCACAATTGCTTTTAGAAATGAAACAATTTGTTTGAATGAATTCCATGTAGAAATCCAATGCAGAAAACAAGAGCTGAGTTGCTTGGATAAGGAGGCAAAAAGAACAGAGCATTTCCCTTGGTGAGAACGTGTCAATAATTTCATCTTACTTGGATCCACAATCAGGACCCTTGGTAGTGAGTTAAGAAATCGAAATCATATTGCATTGAGGAAAATCTACTGTCAGGGAGTTCTACAAAGTCCTGAAAAACAATGATGGCAGTTTCAAGACTATGATGAGACTGATTCAAACCTTAGTCTTTCCAATCACCTAGAATGCACCTGAAAGCTGGAAAACGGGGGGAAAAAAGATGACAGAAGAAGGGATGCCTTTGAGCTGCGATGTTGGAGAAGAGTACTGAGTACTGAATATTCCATGGACAGCAAAAAAGAGCAGATATGTCTTGGAGAAGGTGCAGCCAGAGTGCTCTTTTGAGGGAAGGACAGCAAAGTTTTGTCTCACATACTTTGGGCAAGTTACTAAGGGAGGCTATTTCTTGGAAAGGGACATCATGCTTGGAAAGGTAAAGGGTCAGCAAAAGAAATGAAGACATTCAACAAGATATATTGACACAGTGACTGCAGCAAGGATGTGGCCAAGGACGGTACAAGATAGAATAAGGCTCAAATCTGTAGCTCATAGGATTGCTATGAGTTGTACTCAACTCAACAGCACCTAACAATAATGACAACTTGGTGAGATCAGAGGCATTTCCATGGACCCTAGACACTACAAAGCTCATCGTTTAAAGATGACAGTGGTGACAAAAGACCTTTACAACAAAAACTACAAAACACTTCTGCAAGAAAACAAAAGTCCTAAATAAAAGGATAATGTTCCCTGTTCATGGATAGAAAGACCAATATAATGAAAATGACAATCTAACCAAAAGCAATCTACATATTTAGCCAATCCCAATACAGACACCAAATTCCCAAATTCATTTTTCAAAGAGATAGAAAAAGGCAATTGGCAAGTTTATTTGGAGAGGCAAGAGACCTCCAATTACCAAAACACTTCTGAAAAACAAGAATGAAGAAGGAGGCATAGCACTCCCTGCCCTCAAAACCAAAACCTACTGATGCTGTTGTTGATTGCCATCGAGTCAAACATGACTCATAGTGACTGTATGTGGGGCGGGGGAAAGGCCTGAAGCCTTACTGTAACTATCATCATGAATCGAATTTCATAGAGTTTCCAAAGACATGCTGTTTAGGAAGTTGGACGTCACTCTTGCTCCAAACCTGTCTTAAACTTGGAGCTCCACCAAACACTGTCCACCGTGGGTAACCATTATAGCATTTGACACCCCAATGGCACAAGGTTCAGCATCACAGCAACCCCAGGTTACCTCAGTACAGCATATCGACAGAAGAGTGCTGTACCACTTAGAAGACTGTTCTTCCAAAATTTTGTTAGTTCCCACTTTTTAATTCCAAGGGCCTTTTCCAGGTTTTTGTTGCTTTTTGCAGGGGGTTTAATTTAAAAAAAAAACCAACACCCCCCTATTGTGTTGTTTTTTTTGTTTTGTGTTGTTTCGTCTGCTGTGTTGTGTGGTGCTCTTTTTTGTAGCTGTTCTGCCTTCTTTGTTGTCCCCCAGTCTTCTTACTTCTTCCACCCCACCCCCCCTTCTTCTGCTGTTCTCCTGGGTGTTCTTCTTCTGTTGTGTGTCTCTCCCCTTTTCCGCGTGTTGTGTTTTTCTCCAGAGTGTTGTCTCTTCTAGACGTGTTGTGAGTGTATGTGAGAGAGAGCTTCAAAATCCTAGACTCCAAGGAGAGACTTGGTTTTACCCTCTCCAAGACAGACTGGTTTGTTTTCTTTGCAGTCCATGGTATGTTCAAGACTCTTCTCCAGTACCACAACTTCAAGGAATCTATTCTTCTTCTGTCATCTTTAGTTATTGTCCAGCTCTCTGAAACGTAACGAATAATTGAGAAGACCATGGCCTGGATTAGGTGCACCTTTGTATCTAGACTAACATCGTTGCTCTTCAGCATTCTGGAAAGGTCCATGACAGCAGATTTTCCCAGAGCAATTTGTCTTTTGGTTTCATGACTGATGGTGTTAATTATGAGTGTTGATTGTGGAGCCGAGCAAGCTTTAATTACTAACAACCTCAATCTCTTCTCCATCCATCATGGTGCTTTCAATTGGCCCATTGGTGAGAATCTTTGTCTTCTTGATGTTGAGCTTCAATCCATATTGAAGACTACAGTCCTTGATGTTCAGCAGCAAGCACTTCAAGTCCTCTTCAGTTTCAGCAAACAAGGTTGTGTCATCTGCATATTGTAGGTTGTTGATGAGCCTTCCTTCAAAATTGATGGCACACTCCTCCTCATAAAGCCCTGCTTCTAGAATGGTCTATTCAGCATACAGATTGAAAAGGTACTGGGACAGGATGCATCCCTGATGCACTCATTTCCTGATTTTGAACCATGCAGCTGTAATGACCAGAAATGCAAAGTACTGGTACAACAACAAATAGACCAATAAAACAGAATTGAGAATAAAACAACAACAACAAAAATAACTTACTTATCTACAGTCAACTGATAGTCAACAAGGAAATAAATTGGACTGAGACCTGCAGAGAGCTGAAGCAAGATGCACACTTCTTGCTATACACAGAAATCATCGAGGTGGATCAGAGACCTAGGGATAAAGCCCCCCAAAAAAGATCATAAAAGACAAAATGAGACCAAGCATAGAAGGCCTTTTTATGGTCTAAAGAGGCTGACAAGTACAGCCAGAAATATACAACCAGGAGAGGATAAAAGTGATGAATGAGACCTTCTAAAGATTAAATCCTGGTGTGTATCTAAAACTTTTCCCAAGAGGGTGAAAAAAAACCCCTACTGACTGGGAAGAACATTTGACAATACCATCTCAGACAAGGGTCCCATAACTAAATATTATAGAATCCTACAGGGCCTCGACAAGAAAAAGACTGATAACCCAATTACAAAATGACAAAAGACATGGAAAAAAAGACATGTTTCACAGAGAAACATATTCAGGTGGCCAACAGGCACATGAAGAAATGCTCAAAATCACCAGCAATGAGAGAGATGCAAATCAAAACCACAATGGGATACCATCTCACCCCAGTAGTAGTGGCAAAGTTTAACAGGACAGCAAGCAATACATGTTGGAAAGGATGTATAGTGATAAAAACTCTCATACACTGTTGGTGTGATTATAAAATGGTACAACCATTCGGGATGGCAGTTTGGCTGAACACAGAAATTCTATATGGCCCAGCTAGGAATATACCACAAGGAAACTTAAACTGCGATGCAAATAGATATTTGTATACCCACGTTCATAGCAGCATTATTCACAATTGCAAAAACCTGGGAACAACCCAAATGTTCAACCACAATGAATGGTTTGAGAAATTGTGATACATTCACATGATGGAATACTACGCAGCACTTAGGAGCAACAATTTTGAAAATCACTACCTAACTTGGGAGACACTAGAGAGCATTATGCTGAGTGAACTCAGTCCCATAAGGACAAATACTGCATAAGATCATCATTGTAGAAATAGAAAGAGAACTACTAGTAAATGTGTATGAGGATCCAAACAGGGAAGGAGGGAGCAGAGGGGTGAAGACGGGCAGGGGGGGAAATCATAGGGTTGCACAATTTGGTGTATAGAATGGGGGGATAAAGGAAATAGGGAAGATTCAGTGGGGATCTGGGCATAGTTCCATGATGATTAATGTTATAAAACACAATGTTTCTGAATGACTGTATGAAACTCAAGATGGATGAAAGATAGTGTGAAACACAATGCATACAAACTTTGGGGGCACATCTGTATAAAAGATTTTTTAAAAAAAATAAAGAATAAAACCAATAGATTAGATCAGTGAGCAGCTTTCTTTCCTCCCTAAAATAAAATCATGTCCCTGTGCCCAAAGTGCAAGCATATACAAATATAGTTCTTTCTGTTGAATCAACGATTAGAGACTGCAGCCTGCCTGCTTCCAGATTAACCCCTGCACACAATAATTCCAACAGGGGCTCTAAGGAGTCCTGTTGTTGTGTACCAAGTTGGAATCAACCCACAGCTGACCCTCCTGTGGGTTTTCCGAGGCCATTAATCACACAGGAAGAGAATGTCCATCTTTCTCCCACTAAGCAGTTTGTAGATTTGGATTGATGGCCTTTGGGTTTGCAGAGTAGCTTCTTACTACTAGGCCAAAGGAGCTCCCTTTTTATTTTTTATTTTTTCTGATTTATTTAAAAAGTTTGAATAACACATAATCACAAAGTATCCTTCCCATTTCCTTCACCCCACCCACCCATTGAATTGTACAACCCTATGACTAACACCCTAGTACCCCATCCTCACCTCTCTATTTCCATTCTCTCCACCCCCCCACATTGGAGCCTTGTACTCATTCTACAATAATGGTTTTATACAGTACTTGTCCTTGTGGGGCTGAGTTAGTTCACTCAGCATAATGCTCTCCAGTCCCTCCCAAGTTAGGCAGTAATTTACAAAATCATTGTTCCTATGTCCCTTCTAAAGAGTCCTAGGTCTAGAAAATCTTCAAGCTTTTCCAAGGAAGGCAATGGCATTCACTGAGCATATAGTATGTGCTAGGCAGGATGCTGTTGTGCAAACGGAGCGGGGGAATACTGTGTGGTTTGGAATCAGGAAGGGAGTGCACTAGAGTTGTATTCTCTCTCCATACCAATTCCATCGGTATGGTGAGCAAGTTATCCAAGAGGCTAGACTCTATGAGGAGGAGTGTAGCATCAAGATTGGAGGGAGACTCACCAATAAACTGTGTTATACAGATGACACACTCTTGCTTGCTGAAAGTGAGGAGGATGTGAAGTCCTTGTTGCAGAAAAAACAAGAAATGTAAATTTCAGTATGGATTGCATCTCAATGTCAAGAAAACGAAGTTTCTTACTGCTGGACCGATAGGCAGTGTCATGATGGATGAAGATGAGATTGAAACTGCCAACAGATTCCTCTTGCTTGAATCCACAATTAACACTCTTAGTACCAGCAGTCAGGAAATAAGGAGATGCATTGCACTGGCAAAATCTGCAGGAAGGGACCTCTCCAAATTATTGAGGCGTAATGATTTCAATTTGAGGACTAAGTTGCGTTTGATTCAGGTCTTTCTGAAAATTTGCTGTGTATCTGAAAGCTAGACAATGAATAAGAATGACAGAATTGACACCTTTGAGTTGTGGTGTTGAAGAACAGCACTGAACATCCCATGGACAGCCAAGAGAATGAACTTGAATGAATATGTCTTGGAGAGGGTGCAACAGGAGTGCTCTTTGGAGACAAAAATGAAGAGACTTCACCTCACATACTGTGGACATGTTGCTAGGAGGGGTTATTTCTTGTAGAGGGACATGATGCTGGGAAGGGTGGAGGGTCAGCAAAGAAGAGAAAGACCCTCAACTAGGTGGATTGACATGGTTACTGCTGCAAAGGGCCCTTGTGTGTCAGGAAGTGTGAGGATGGCACAGGATAGAATGGAGTTCAGATCTTTTGTTTGTAGGGTCACTATGAGTTGTGCTCCACTCGACAGCACCTAACAAAAAACCCAACAGGCCCTAGATCAAGCAGAGGCCAAGAGGCAGGGTATGGAAAGGGAGGAAGATGGCAGCAAAAGGCAGACAGCCCAGTGGGCTGTGATGAACTGTCCACTGCGTCAGAGTAGAAAGACAGACTTCAAGCCATCTGGGGGTACACGAAAGAATATTTGAGGGAGGGAAGGGGCTGATTTTGTTTGAAAAGTGGCCAGCCAGGCAGCTTGGGCCCTGATGTGTCCTTTACAATAAACAAGTACTCTGGCTTGGGCCATTCCCAGGTTCAGGGGCCTTAAAAAGAGCTCTTTCAATGCCTCTCTCAGAGTTTGCATGGAACCAAGCTCTCCTCCTAGAACTCATTCCTCAGTTTTCAGGGCTCCTTTAACTCTTCTGAAAGGCCTCCATGACTAAGGGGCCAGGGCTCAGACTCCTGTGACTAGGCAGGGGACAGAACAAAATGAATGAGGTTGATAGTAAAACATAAGTCATGTCACTTTTAATTGAGCTCCTAGGGGATAGCTGTAGGGGAACAAGTTTAAGGCTAATTTCTTAGTTCAAATGTTCTTGTTCAGCGTGAGAAGAGATTAGCTTGATAGCTTAAGGCCTGTGCAATCTTGTCCCAGCCCATCAGCCTGGTCTTAAATCTTCACGTTGACCTTCACCTTCTACTCAAGTCAGCCTAAGACTTGCTTCTGGAAAATTTATTGAATTTCATATCTCATTCACTCTACCCCTACCTCTACCCCTACCCAAGTCCCTTTCCCCCTCAAAGTTCGCTTTTTCCTCATTCCCTGTGTTGCTCAGACCTGCAGTAGGAGATTTTGCACTGCTTTATTCAACTGCCATATCCCAGAGACACACAGTTTGAATCCACCAGCTGCTCCGTGGGAGGAGGATGAGCTATCTCCTGTGTGATTAACTGCCTCTGATAACCCAATGGAGGGCCAGCTATGGGTCAGTTCCTACTCAGCTGTAAGCAACAGCAATATCACACAAAGCATGCATGTTTTTTCAGTACAAATAAATTTCTCTTTACAAGTAGCTTTCTTTTAGGGGCCAGAGGAGGATAATCATGAAGGTATGCTTGAATGGAGCATAAAAGGATTGCAGCAGGGAATTGGTGCGACAGTTAAAGTGGAGGAAAACTACTAACCAAATTAGAGAAACATGATTTTGAGGCCCCGAGTGTTTCACAAACATTAATTTGCTTCTGTGGTGGACAAAGGGACTCAGCTAAATCTCGTGTCTTCTCTTAGCAATTGGTTACAATAGTCAAAAAGTGGAATAAGCAAGGGAAACTGGTCACTACTGAAAGGCTAGAAGCAGATTAGCAAAGTTCCCAGACACTGCCATCTAGTGGCAGTTCAAAGATATATAGGTAGCAACTTGCCCATACATACTCATGTGGACTTGCAAGCCTTTTAGAGAAATCTAAGCTAGCCCTAGAACAAAACCTAACGAAAAATAGAAGGTTCCTTGAGAGAAATAAGCAAAAGCTCTCTTAAATATTTACTTTTCATTTCTACTTCCACTGTCCTATATCTCTTGGCCCTATAACCTCTTGGTCAGATTATGGCAATGGCTTTTGATATAGATGTTCTCATGGTCTTATGGTCTCAGCATTTGATATAGATGTTCAGTTTATCCACTCTTCGTTTGTGATTTTCACTGACCACAGTCCAATCCTAGCTGCCATTGTCTTTCACCTGTACTACTTCAATAACCTCTTGACTTGTCTCTGTGCTTCCAAAACAACTCCACCAAGGTCCTCCTCTGTGTGTTATTAGATTGATCTTTCTATCCTGGAAATCCTGATGTGTCCTTTCCCTGCTTAAAACTCTTCCCCAGGACTAAAGACACCAGTAAACAAAATAAAAACAGCACGTTCAGTGCTCTGGAAAGAAATCAAAGGCATGTAATGTTCTAAGAAGTATTTATACTTGAAAAATTGCTGAACTTCTGGTAAAAACAAGATGAGCCTGTAGCATTCTGGTCAAAAATGTCTCTCTTCTCCACCTAGTCAGCCAGTGTGGTCATCCATGGGTGAAGTGGGCCATGAACCAGCAGCTTCCCAGCTGAGGTCAAAAGAGCAGTTGGTTATATTCATGTCCAGTACTGATTTTCTTCCCTCTCCTCTCCTCAACTTCTCTTTGAAATGCACCTCATGTTCCACACTATTGTCATTCATATAATACCTTTTGGACCATTTCCCCCCTCATCTGTTCCAATGCAGTGTTCATTATTTATCAACTCTTTTCCTATTCTCCTCCCAATGTCCTATGTCAGTCCTTGTTTATAATAGTGGTGCTATGCAGTATTTGTCCTTTTGTGACCGAGATATTTCACTCAGCATAATGTCTTCCAGGCTCCCCCATGTTGTGCAATGTACTACAAGTTCTATTAATTCGGCCATGTGACAATTGCAGAGGACAAGAGGAGTCAGCAAATGGAGATGGACAATGTGTTTACTCCCTGGAGGAAGTGTGGTTGATGTGAGCAAGGGCAGATTATCCAGTAAGCAAGGTAGGCACAGGCTTATGTGTGCTTACTTCTGAATCATTGATACGATGAGAAATAGGAGATGGTAAGGAGGCACAGATAAACTCAAGCTTAACTTCCTTACTGGGTGGTGCTCTGACTCCATCAGAAATTATAAATGCCAGAGGCTTTGATTCGGTAAGAAGGTGCTGTAGGCTTAGGAAAGAGGAAAATGCCAGCAGGGTTTACAGTTGTTTACAAAGCAGGCTTATTTTGCTCACTGGCTAATTTGACAGGTGGTGGTGGTGGTAGGTGTCATTGAATTGACGTAGACTCCGCAACCCTCCACACAACAGATCTTAACCTTGGCCTTGTAGTTTGTGAACACTATCCTCACAATGTCATGTTTGAACCCATTATTAGAGTCACTGTGTTAATCCATGCCAAAGACTTCTACTGTTTCACTGAATCTATCTTTCCCAGTATGACATCCTTTCCCAACAACTGGTTTCTCCTTACAACATGCCCAAAGTATGGTATTAAATGAGATTAAATTTTACCATCCTTGCTTCTAGGGAGCATCCTGGTTTCACTTTTTCCAAGACAGACATGTTTGTTTTCTTGGCAGCCCATGAGATATTCAACACTCTCCTCCAACACCATGATCCAAAGACATCAGTTCTTTTTCTGTTCTCTTTATTCATTGTTCAACTTTCGCATGCTTGTGAAGCAGTGGAAAATACCATGGCTTGGTTCAGGCATGCCTTAGTCTTCAAAGTCACACTGTTGCTCTCTCGTATTTTGGAGAGGTCCTTGACAGCAGATTTCCCCAATGCAACTCATCTTTTGATTTCTTGACAATTAGACATTGGGCAAAAGCATATATTCCTGGTTGAGGTGGCACATGTAAATAAGTAGCCAAGTAAGCATGTAGCTGAGAGAGCCTGTGATAGGTACGTACTTCTGATGGACTTGCAAGCTACACACATGTGGATAGGAAATGGGGAAAGGTTCAGAATAAAGAAAATCCTGGGGCAAACTTCCAAAAACCGAAAGATTTCATGGGCTCCATTATGAGAGCAATGAACCCCTTACAGAGATTCATTAGTAGAAAAAAAACCCTATTGATGGTAGAACACCAGTTACTTATTAAACCATTAGCCTGTACAGTCAAAAAGATGACCCTCAGGAAACCATACTTAACAATACAGTAAAAAATATTTTACAAGGACAAAAAGAACACAAACTACAGATGCAAACAGATAGAGAAGGCAGATTTCACAAATTCCACCTGAGCCAGTTGCTAAGCAAAGAAATAATCAAAACAAATGAAGCCACACAAACCAAGAATCTGCAGCAAGGTGGGGGCTATGAGAATTCAGGGTTCCTACAATATAATATAGAAAACACCCAGTTATCAAGAAGACATATGAGACAAAAGAAACAAGAGAGGGCAACCCATATTCGGGGGTGGGGTGGGGGGGGAATCAATAAAGAGTAACTGTCTCTGAGCATTCCCAGATGCTGAATTTATCAGCTAGAAACTTCAAAGGTCTATTATAAATATGTTCAAAAGACCAAAGTAAAGCATATTTAAAGAATTAAGGAAAGTATGACAACAATGCTTCATTTGCTGATATGGCATAGCTCAAAAGGAGAAGAAACAGCTGCGAATCCATTGATAATCAGAGTGGAAAGTACAAAATACGAATCTAGGAAAATTGGGAATTGTCAAAGATGGTATGGAACACTTGAAGATTGATGTCCTAGGCATTCGTGAGCTGAAATACACTGCTGTTGATTGTTTGGACTGAGACAAGCATGAGGTTTACTATGGTGGGGATGACAAATTCAAGAGGAAGAGCATCCAAGAATGAATTTCAACATCCATCATAAAGTAGTCATAGCATCATTTCCATACACCTACAAAGAATATCAGTTAATACGACTATTATTCAAATTTATGCATCAACCAGTAATCAATCTTAAAGATGAAGAAGCTTCTTACCAACTTCTGCAGTCTAAAATTGATCAAACACACCATCAAGACACATTGACAGCAATTGGTGTCTGGACTACAAAACTTGGACACAATGAAGAAAGTTCAGAAGTTGAAAAATGCACCCTCGTGATAGAAACAATCCTGGAGATGAGACATGACAGAATTTTAGAAGATCGACAACTTATTCATTGCTTTTTCCAACACACGAAAGGTTATTAGACCTGGAGAGACCTGTAAAGACCTGGAGTTAGAAAACAATAAAGGAAGAACACAATTTGTATTTCTTAAGATAAAATAACTGAAGAAAATATTCACACTTCAATACAGAAAGATTCTATAAACAAAATATTGAATGGCATAAGAAGTAGCAAAGATGGAAGGAATATAAATCATTGTATCATAAAGAGCCAGCCATCTCAGGTGCACTGCAAGCACCGATGAAAAATAAGACCTCAGGGAGAAAAATACCAATTGAGATGTTTCCGTAAATGAATTTAAAGTTTGAAGTGCACATTCATCTATGAGACGTCATTTATTTAGAATACAGTAACTTGGCCAATTAATTATAAGTGATGCATATTTTCTCTATTGCAAAGGAAAGAGAGCCAACAGAATGTGGAAATCACTGAATAATACAATTTGTTATCAGATTTACTCATTTACTTGCATATTCTCACATGCAAGTAAAATTTTGCTGATGAGAATTCAAATTTGGGTTTTACAGTACATCAACAGGGAACCGCAAAAATTCGGAACAGGATTTGGAACAAGGGATATTAGTGTTGACATCAGATGGATCTAGGATGAAAACAGAGAATATGTTAAGGATGTTCACCTATGCTTTCATGACTACTGTCATTACGTGTATTGAGTCAGAATCAGCTTATTGCTGACCCTCCAGTGGGTTTTCAGAGGCTGTAAATCACAGGAGATTGCCCATCCTTCTCCTACGGAGCAGGTGCTGGATTCAAACCAGGTTTGGCGGTACAGCTCCTTGTCACCAGGCCACCAGAGCTCCCTTTCCCTTGCCTTTATGCAAAGGCATTTGACTGTGTAGATCATAATAAACTATGACTGACATTGAGGAGAACAGGAATTAATTGTGTTCATACAGAACCTGTACATAGACAAGGAAGGGGATCAAGTTTCCCCTAAGGTGTGACAAGTAAAATATTTCATAACATTTGAGATTAAAAGGGGGGGGTTAGCTGACATAGGGAACCCAGGTACCACCAAGTAAGAATTGCAAATATTGGAGGTCTCTGCATGGGGTGGGGGTACTCTTTGACTCCAGGAAAAGGCAAGATAAATTGAGACCTCCACGGAACACAAAGCTTACAGATGTTAAAAGAAACAAGAACCTTCCCTAGAATCTACAGGAACAGGCCCTTCTAGATCTGACACCCTGATTTCAGACTTCTTGTCTCCTAATTTATAATGAGCTACATAGCCAAATGTTTTTTTATACCCAATAAAATACAAGTAAACATCTTTCTGTGAAGATACATTTGACATCAGCAATTACATCTTATGTCATTATATCTTTTGAATCTAACTTGAATTTACAATAGTTCCCTATAGATGTACTGCTCTGGCCGTTTAAAAAAAATAATCTTCAGTAAGATTTTACTTGTTTGTAAAATTAATGATAGTGATAATGTCTGTACTCAATTGGATCTTCCTGTACTCTATTGAATCTATTTTTTTAATGGGCATAAATATGAATCTCTTCTATTCAGTTGGCCAGGTGCTGCTTTCTAAATTTCCTGGCATAACCAGAGAGTACTCCCAGGACTGCATCTGCAACTGATCTACACTTTGTTCATTAGTAATCAATGCATCAGAATCTATTCTTGAAATAGTTTTCAAATCTATGTGGGATAACCTAAAGGCTTCGCTTTGGTTTGCTCTTGTGTACTTCTTTTCATTTCCTTCAGCTTCAATTTGAACCGTACTTCAGCAATCGATGGTCTGTTCCACAGTAAACTCCTAGCCCTATTTTGAGGGCTAATATTGAATTTTCCCACCACCTCTTTCAACAGATAACGTTAATTGTATTCTTGCTTATCAAGCAAGGCTCATGTTTATAGTCAGTTTACATTTTTTTCTAACAGATGTTTGTAATGCGCAGATTATACAAAATCTTATTATGTAATCTCTGGCCTCATTTCATTCACCTAGGTCATATTTTCCAACTATTAGTCCTTCCTTGTTTCAAACTTTTCCATTCTAGTCTCCAGTTATTATTATTATTATTGTTGTTGTTTGTTGTTGTTATTATGTGCTGTCGAGTTGCTTGCAACTCATAGGGACCCTATGTACAACAGCCCTAAACTCTACTCTGTCCTGTGCCAATCTCAATGCCTCTGACACACCCATGCCGATGACCCCAGTCACTGAATCAATCCACCTCATAGAGGGTCTTCCCCACCTGCGCTGTCCCTCCACTCAGCCCAGCATGATGTCCCTCTCTAAAGACCTGTCTCTCCTTACAACATGTCCAAAGTATGTCAGGCGAAGCCCCAGAATCCTTGCCTCCAAGGA
>NW_006399766.1:14414200-14447897 GCF_000299155.1 Elephantulus edwardii | reverse complement strand
AAAGCATCCTTGATTATAGCAACTCGAGGTTTGAATTTCTACTTCAGTTCCTTGAGCTTAAGAAATGCTGAGTGAGTTCAGCCCTTTTGATTTTCTGACTCCAACTCCTTGCACATTTCTTTGTAATATTTTACTTTGTCATCCCATGCTGCCTTTTGAAATCTTCTATTCAACTCTTTAGTATCTTGAATTTTCCCTTCTGCTTTGCCTTCTCTGCACTGCAGTGTAATTTTCAGAGTCTCTTCTGACATCCATTTTGCTCTTCTCTTCCTCTTCTGTCTTTGCAATGACCGTTTGCAGTCTTCCTGGATGATACCCGTGATATCCTCCCACAACTCATCTGGTCTTCGCTCATTAGTGTTCAAGGCCTCAAATTGCATGCCTGATCAGTTTCAACTGCAGAAGTCAGTAGAAATTCTAGATTTTTTTCCATCTTTGTCTTTGGTGACTGGTACATATATTTAAATAATAGCTGTATTATTAGATCGTCCTTTTATGCATATGAATATTATCATCTCTAAAACACTGTACTTTTAAGGAAGATCTTGAAATGTTGGTTTGTTTGGGGGTTTTGGGGTTTTTTTCTTTGTGAATGTGGCACCATTTCTCTTTAGTTTCTCATTCCTGGCATGATAGATATGATGGTCTGATTCAAAATGGGCATTTTCAGTTTGTTTCAATGTCATTTCACTAATGCCTTCTTGCACTGTTTTCTTTTTTGTCAACTTCAACTTTTCCTAGATTCATACTTCCTACATTGCACATATCAATTATTAATGGATGTTTATAACTGTTTCTCCTCATTTTGGATCTTTGTCCTGCAGAGCAGCTGGTGGGTTTACATCACCAACCTCTTGGTCAGGAGTCAAGCTCCTAACACTGTGATACTAAGGATACTTTATGGGAAAACAGTACAGTAAGAAGGACAAGATACAGATATAAATATAGATTTTTTTTTTAAATAGCAAATGGTACACGGTGATGAAGGGAGAAGTTCAAGCTGCTTTAAAGGAAATAGCAAAAAATAAAGCCCCAGGAATAGATGGTATACCAATTGAAGTATTTCAGCTACCAGATGCTGCCCTGGATGTGCTCACCAAGTTGTGCCAAGAAATCTGGAGAACCACCACTTGGCAAACTGACTGGAAGAGATCTATATCTGTTCCCATCCCAAAGAAGGGTGACCCAACAGAGTGTGGAAACCATAGAACAATCTCATTGATTTCACATGCAAGCAAGATTCTACTGAAGATTATCCAAAAACGACTGGAACAGCACATCAGCAGAGAACTGCCAGAAGTCCAGGCTGGGTTTAGAAGGGGTTGTGGTACTAGGGATATTGTAGCAGATGTTAGATGGATCTTAGCTGAAAGCAGAGAATACCAGAAGAATGTCTATCTGTGTTTCATTGATTATGCAAAGGCACTTGACTGCGTGGATCATAACAAACTGTGGCTGACTCTGAGAAGAATGGGAATCCCAGAACATTTAATCGTGCTAATGTGAAACCTATACTTGGACCAAGAGGCAGTAGTCAGAACAGAGCAGAGTAACACTGCATGGTTCAGAATTGGGAAGGGTGTACGCCAGGGATGCGTCCTGTCTCCATACCTTTTCAACCTGTATACAGAGCAGATAATCTGAGAGGCTGGGCTCTATGAGGAGAAGCGTGGCGTTAGGATTGGTGGATGATCTATCAACAATCTGTGTTATGCAGATGACACAACCCTGCTCGCTGAAACTGAGGAGGACCTCATGCACTTACTGCAGAAGGTCAAGGACTGCAGCCTTCAGTATGGACTGAGGCTCAATGTCAAGAAGACAAAGATTCTCACCACTGGACCAATCGGTAGCATCAGGATGGATGGCGAAGAGATTGAGATTGTCCACAGCTTCAGTTTGCTCAGCTCCATGGTCAATACTCTTGGCAGCAGCACCCAGGAAATAAAAAAACGTATTGTGATGGGAAAGTCTTCAGTTAGGGACCTCTCTAAAGTACTCAAGAGCAACGGTGTCTCTCTGGAGACTAAGGTATGCCTGATACAGGCCATGGTTTTTGCAATCACTTGTTATGCATCGGAGAGTTGGACAATGACTAGGGAGGATAGAAGGAGAATGGATGCCTTTGAGCTGTGGTGCTGGAGAAGAGTATTGAATGTACCGTGGACTGCCAAGAAAACAAATAGATTCATCCTAGAGAGGGTTAAACCAGGCTACTCCTTGGAGGCAAGGATTCTGGGGCTTTGTCTGACATACTTTGGACATGTTGTAAGGAGAGACAGGTCTTTGGAGAGGGACATCATGCTGGGCAGAGTGGACGGACAGCACAGGAGGGGAAGATCCTCTATGAGGTGGATTGATTCAGTGACTGGGGTAATCCGGATGGGTCTGTCAGAGGCAATGCGATTCCCACAGGATAGAGCAGGGTTTAGGGCTGTTGTTCATAGGGTCCCTATGAGTCGCAAATGACTATGGCACATAACAACAACACACAAAACAATCATATCAGTAATTATGTAAGATGTAAATTAGTTAAACATCTCACTCAAAAGGTGGATGGTATCAGCCTGAACATGTTGTCCTTGTAAATACACCAAGTCTTTAAAATCTCTGCCAGGAAATAAAGTAGGGAACATTTTACAACTCATTCCATGGTGCTAGTAATTCTCTCATTGCAAAACCAGAGAAACATATCACTTAGAAAGTCATGTTAGATTCAAATACACAATCTTCAAAGTCGATTGATGGCAAAATATTTCATACAAACCATAATCATAGGAGAGCTTAAATGGCTGCTTAAGATCACATAAAGTAAGTGTTAAAGGAGGTAATATTATTAGAGATAAAGAAGGATGTTTCATAAGGATAAGAGGATAAATAAATCATTACATCAGGTATAGATGTTTACACGAATAGTAGAACATCAAAAACCATGAAGCCAAAACTGACAGAATAAAAAGGGAAAATCATTAATAATAGTTGTATATTTCAATACTGGTGGTCTAGAGGTAAGAAGTTGCACTGCAATCAAAAAGGCACATGAGTCTAAACGACAAAGGCTCATGATTCTAATCTACCAGCTGTTCCATAGGAGTAGGATAGGCAAGCTCCTCTCCTGCAGTTTCCTGCCTCTGAAAACCCATTGGAGAGTCAGGTATGGCTCAGTTCCGACTTGATGACCCACAGAAACTACAATACTCTCATTCAGGCAGTTATAATGGCATAATGTATAGAGAATTAAGGTGCTAATTGAATGGTCATGCTTCTTTACAGCTTCAAATCCACCAGCAATTCTGTGGGATAAAGATGGGTTGTTTCTTCTTGAGTGATTTACAACTTTGAAAACTCATATGAGAGTCAACTGTCACTTAGAAATTATTCAATGGCAATGAGGGAGAGAGAGACTTTAATTCATAAGACAGCCAGGCAAACAATCAGCGAGAATATAGAAGACTTGAACAAGAATTAGCATCAATGAATTCAAACTAACCTATTTACAAAATTCTATACCCAATGACTATAGACCATACATTGTTAAAGTATATAAGCAACACTCTCCAGTATAGACCAAGTTATAAGCTTGCAAAAGAAGCTTTACTAAATTTAAAAGGATTGGAATTGTTCAAAGTATATTCAACAATAAAAATGGGGCTAAATTAAAAATTAACACAAGAGGGAAATACAATAATTCCAAAATATTTTTAATTAAGTAACATGCTTCTAAAAAACTCATATGCCAATTTTTAAGATAATATTGTTGTTATTGTTGTTGTTGTTGATTGCCTTTGAGTTGAGCACAACTCACAGCGACCCTATGAACAAAAGGCCTGAAGCCTTTCTATAACTATCGACATTTATCAAAGTTCATAGAGTTTCTAGAAACATATTGTTTAGGAAGTGGATGCCAGTCCTGCGATTATATCAAACAAAAATTTATGATATAAAGATAAAGCACTTATAGTTTTAACACTTTTATCATAAAATCTTGGAAGGAGGAGTGGCATCTACTTCTGTAATAGCTCTCTCAGGAAACCCTATGAGCCTGGAGAGAGGATGAAAGACACCCAAGCGTTGAGGACTCTCCTTCATAGGGTCGCTATGAGTCGCCTGTGACTCGAGGGCACTTAACAACAACTACAACATCATAAAATAAATATCTCAAATTAGTAACCTATAACTCCACCTTTCCTATGTTTTAGGAGAATGTTTGCACATTCCGCTCTCTCTTAGGCTATACAGTCTTAAGAGCAAAAAACCAGCAAGAAAGAGCAAACTCAGCTTGAAGTAAGCAGAAAAAAGGAAATAAATACAATAACTATCACTTGGTACCAGCAGTCAGCGGACTTGCATTGGGCAAGTCCACTGTCAGGGAGCTCTCCAAAATGAGGAAAGGTTAGTTGGAGGACTAGGGTGTGCCCAATTCAGGCCATGGTCTTCTCAATCACCTGCTGTGCATCAGAGAGCTGGACCATTAACGAGGATGACCTGAGAAGAATTGATGCCTCTGAGTTGTGGTGATGGAGAATACAGAGTACCCCATGGACTGCCAAAAGACAAAACAGATATGTCTTGAAGCAGTGCAGCCAGAGAGCTTTTTAGAGGCAAAGAAGGTTAGGCTTCATCTTTCATACTTTGAACACCTAACTAGGAGACGTTATTCCTCAGAAAGGGACAACATGCTTGGAAAGATGGAGGGTCAGTGGAGAAGACCAAGACCCCCAATGAGATGGATTGACACAATTACTTCAGCAGTAGGTTCTAGTGTGTAAGGGATGATGAAGATGGCACAGAATAGGATAGGGTTCAAGTCATAAGAACAGTGTGGAAATCAGTAGAACACCAATTAAATAAAAATTTTGCCCTTAAAAAATACTAATAAAATAACTTGCAGTAACCACATGTATTCTGCCTGTGAGATGCCTCACCAGACTACTCCACATGTGGCCTCTGCCTTTTGGTCATCCATAAGTGGTTATTCTTCTAACAAAGTGCCAGCTTCACCTCTTTGATCATGAAAACAGGACAGCTCTGGTTAAGACTTTATAATCTAAGAGAGAGGAATGCATAAACATTCTCCTAAAACATAGTGCCGACCCAAATCACAAGAACATCAATAGATATTCAACTCTCAATTCTGCTGTCTGTAATCTAGAAAGATAGGAATCTCCAGGCCAAATGCTGGGGAAAACAGACTCATCAAAAGATTCTGCTAATCTTGTGAAATTCCAGGATACCATTCCTTCATGTAAAAAGATCAAGAGAACTTGAGGAAAAAAAATGCCTGTGAGATAGTTACCAAAAAGAAAATAAATCAAAGTTTCATATATTAGATTCACACACACAAAAAAAAATATTTCCCAGTTAGAATATTCAGAAAAGGGAATCGAGGGTTCATCAATTTAATATTTACTTTAAAACCAAAATAGAGAAGAAAGAAATACCAATCAATTGTGTGAAAGAAGTAGGGATCAATTTTTCAAAAGGAAGCACAATATAGTAAAGAAGTTGAAGTGAAATAACAACTAGAAATCACTCTTAGGAGACCAAATGAGGAACCGAAGACTGTAAGAAAGAATTTGGGTAAGATGTAGCAGGAGTGGGCTAAAAGTATAAGTAGAGAAAGATGCTGCTGAAATTTAATCTGCATTCAATAGAATCAGTGCACTAACTATGGAAATATCAGAAGGATACATACAGAGGAGGAAAAGGAGATGTGAAACATAATAAAAACTTAGTTTTTCAGTTGGTTTTTAAAAAATAATAAACAATGAATTAAAAGACCAACAAAATTTACCAACCATAAGCTATATTATCAAAAAGAGATGTTGTTGTTGTTGTTGTTGTTGTTTAATGCCGTTGAGTCGTAGATGACTCATAGCGACCCTATGAACGAACAGCCTGAGCACTGTTTGTACATAGAGTTTCCAGAGGCAAGACATTTTGGAAGTGGGTGCCGCTCCTGCTTCCAGGCTTGATTTAGTCGGGAAGCATCAAAAAGAGATAGAGACATTAATTTTACTAATTATTCACACATATTTCTAAAATTAAAGAAACATCACTTTTTTTTTACTTTTTCCCTTCTTCTTTCCCACCTCCCTCTCTCCTTCACCCCTTTTCCCTTACTTGAGAAGTTTTGTATGCCCTCTTTTATATTTATCATCTGTTCATCCATTTGGTCTAGGAGTGTTCATTGTCCATTCTATTCCTGTGATACTTGTCCTTCTTCCATAATCCTCTTAGTTTCACTTTAGTGATTTTAAACAGTACTTGGCCTTTTGTAACTGACTTGTTTCACTCAGCACAATGTCCCCTAAACACCTTCGTGTTGTGTACTGTTTCATAATTTAATGCTTCATGATGGGTAATCTCCTCCCATGTGATTAACTGCCTCTGAAAACCCACTGGATAGTCAGCTATGGGTCGGTTCTGATTCTATGGTACACAATAACAACAACAAATAAGAACATTTCCCTTAATCCTACAGAAATGAGAAGTATTCTAAGGGAGCATTGGTGGTCAACTGGTAAGGAGCTGCACTGTCAAGCACCTAAAGGCATATGGTTTGAATGCACTAGCTGCTCCATGGGAATAACATACGTAAACTCCTCCCATGCAATCTAAAGCCTCTGATATAAATGGTCAGCTACGAGTGGGTTCTGACTTGACAGCACACAACAACACAGGGAATTCCAAGAAAACTGTCATGCCAAAAATTGGATAGCTTTAATGGAATTATTTTCTTGAAAGACACAAATTGCCAAAGCTAACCCAAGAAGAAATAGAACATCTTACTAAACACATGTCATCAAGTTGACTACAACTCATAGCAATTCTATGAACAATAGATCAGAACCTTGACCTATCTTATTCCATCCTTATGATCTCTGTTACGTGTGAGCCCATTGTTACAATAGCTGTGTCATTCATCTTGTTGTGGACCTTCCTCTCTTATGCTGCCCCTCCAACTTTTCTATCATGATGTCTTTTGTGAATGACTGGCCCCTCCTAAAAACATGCTCAAAGTATGTAAGACAATGCTTCACCATCCTTGTTGCCAAGCAGCACTCTAGTTGCTCTTTTTCCAAGACATTTTTTGTTTATTCAATTAATGGGGTATTCATTACTCTTCTCCAACACTATTATTCAAAGGCATTGATTCTTCTTCTGTTGTCTTTATTATTGTCCAACTGTCAGCTGCATAGGAAACAGTTGAAAAGACTAAAGCTTGGCTAGGCACATCTTAGACTTTAAATTGACATCATTGCTCTTTATTTCTTTAGAGAGGTCCTTAACAGCAGATTTTCCCAATGTAACATGTCTTTTTATTTCGTGAGTGATTGTTCCATGAATGATGATTATGGATCCAAGTAAAGGAAATCATTGACCAATTTAATCTAGTCTCCATCTATCATTATTTTACCTATTGATCCAGTGATGTGGACTTTTTGTTTTCTTTTACTTTAAATTTTATTTTAATATTTTTTTAATAATTGACTTTTTGTTTTCTTGGTGTCAAAAGTCATCTATATTGAAAGCTTAAGTCTTTGCTCTTCTGCAGTAAATACTTCAAGTCCTCTTTACATTCTACAAGCAAAATGATGTCATCTGAATAATGCAAGTTGTTGATAACCCTTCTTCCAATGTGGATGCCACATTCTTCTTCACATTGTTAAGCTTCTTGAGTTAATAGTTAAGCATACAGATGGAAGGAATACACAGAGTCAATGTATCAGAAAGAATTGGTCGACACAGAAACATTCCACAAAGTAGGAGATGATCAAGAATCAGATGGTGACTACATACCTGGACATCACCGGATGGACTATATAGAAATAAGATTGAGTACATCTGTGGAAAGAATAGTTGGAGGAGATCAATATCAGTAATCACAACCAGGCCAGGTGCTGATTGTAGGACCGATGATAAATTACTAACATGCAAGTTCAAGGTGAAGGTGAAGAAAATGAAAGTAAGTCCTTAAGAACAAAAAACCATGATCTTGAATATAACCCACCTGAATTAATACCATCTCAAGAACTGGTGTGAGACATTGAGCACTAATGATCATAAACAAACAGAGTTGTGAGATGACCTCAAGGGTATCATGTAGGAGGAAAACAAAAGGTCATCACAAAGACAGGAGAGAAAGAAAAGACCAAAACAGATATCAGAAGAGATTCTGAAAATTGCATTAGAACACTGAGAAGCTAAAGCAAAGCGAAGAAACGCACAAGTAAAAGAGATGACTAGAAGATTTCAAAGGGCCGCTCAAGAAAGGAAAGTGAAGTATCAAACTAATACATGCAAAGAGCTGGAGTCAGAAATTAAAAGAGAAGACTTCTTGGCCTTTCTCAAGCTGACAGGACTGAAAAATAAATTCAAGCCCCAAGTTGAAATACTGAAGGATGCTATGGGCAAAATCTTAAATGATCCAGGAAGCATCAAAATAAGATGGAAGGAATACACAGAATCACTGTACCAATCACTGACAGTAAAACGTTTCATGAAATAGCATATGATCAAGAGCCAATAATAATGAAGGAAGAAGTCCACATTGTGCTGAAGGCAAAAAATAAGCCCCCAAGAATTGATGGGATACCAATTGTAGTGTTTCAACAAAAAGATGCAGACCTGGATTCACTCACTCAGCTGTGCCAAAAAATTTGGAAGATGGCTACCCAGTCAACCGACCAAGAGAGATCCATATTAGATCCCAATAAAAAAAAAAAAAGTTATCCAGAATAATGTGGAAATCATCAAACAATATTATTAATATCAAAACCAAGTAAAAGCTTGCTAAGGATTCTTCAAAATTTCTGGAATTGACAGGGAACTGTCAGAAGTTCAAACAAGATTCACAAAAGGCTGTGTGGCACAAGGGCTATTATTTATTGCTGATGTCAGATGGATCTTGGCTGACAGTAGAGAATACCAGAAGGATGTCTATGTTTTATTGACTATACACAGACATTTGACTGTGTGGTTCACAACAAACTATGACTATCACAACAAACTATTGAGAAGAATGGGAATCCAGGAATAATTGTGCTCATCTGAAAACTGGACCTAGATCAAGAAGCAGTTGTCTGAATAGAACAAGAGAACATTGCATAGTTGAAAATTTAAAAAAAGATGTGCATCGAGAAAATCATTGGAGAAGCTAAACTTCTTGAAGAATGTGGCTTCAGGATCAGAGGAGAATATATTAACAACTTCCATTATGCAGATGACACAACCTTGCTTGAGCAAAGTGAGGGGGAATTAAAATACTTTTGGCATAATAACCAAAGATTACAGCCTTCATTATGGATTATATCTCAACATCATGAAAGCAAAATTTCTCAGCACTAGCCCAATAGGGTTGATTAGTAGGTCATGCTTAATGGTGAGCAGATAGGAACTCTCAACTATTTCATCTTGGATCTACAGTCGACATCCTTGGTACAACAGCCCAAATGCCCAACCACAACAGAATGGATTATTGTACTCTATGGAATGCCAAGCAGCACTCAGGAGCAATGATATCCAAAAAATACTACATAACTTGGGAGAGACTGGAGAGCATTATGTTGAGTGAACTAACTCAGTCTCATAAGGACAAATACTACATAAGACCATTATTGTAAAAATAGAAGGATAACTAGTAAAACATGTATGAGACCCCAAGGGGAAAAGTGATGAGAGCAAAGGAGTGTGGAAGAGTAGGGGCAAAACTACTGGGTTGCAGTTTGGTGAGTGAAGGAAATGGGAAGGATCTGGGTGAAGAAACAGGGCAATGATGGGCAGGGTATAATGCATGAGAATGATTTTATGAAACAGTATGAATGAGGAATAGTGTGAAAACACAATGTGTATGAACTTTGTAAGCAAATCAATAATTTTTTTTTAAAAAGACATGTTACAATGGGGAAAATCTGCTGTCAAGGACCTCTCTAAGGTGCTAAAGAGCAAAGACATCAGTTTAAAGACTAAGGTGCACCTGGTCCAAGCCATGATCTTATCAGTTATGTGTTATATATCTAAAGTTGGGCAATGACTAAAGATGACAGAAGAATCATCAATGTCTTTGAGTTCTAGTGTTGAGAAAGATTACCAAATATCCCATGGACAGTCAAAAGAACAAGCAAGCATGTCTTAGAGAAACCAGGTTGCTTTTTTGAGGCAAAGATGGTTAAACTTGATCTCACATACTTTCAACGTGCTGTTAGAAGAAGCTAGTCTTCAGAAAAAGACATCGTACTTGAAGTGGTGGAGGGTCAGCATAAGAGAGGAAGACTCTAAGCATGATGCATTAATACAGTGACTATAACAATGGCATCAAGTTTATTAGAGATGATGAAAATGGCACAAGAAAAAGAAAGGTTCAGATTAGTAGTTTATAGGGTGACTATGGGTGGTAGTCAACTCGATGGCACACAACAACAATATTACCTTTACACGAATACACTAATAAAAATGTCACATATGCCAAAAAAAGACATTTATCACTTGTAGCCATGAACATAGATACATAGAATACACACAAAAATTAAGAAAATATTAGAAAACTAAATTCAGTAATAGATAGAATATAGTCCATGGCCAAGTGAGATTTATTTCAACTATGTAAGGATGATATAACACCTGAGAATCAATATAATACACCAAACTGATAGAAAACACATTCTTATACCAATAGATTTTTAAAGGCATTTTTCTAAAACTCAATATCTGTTTATAAGAAAAGCTCTCAACAAACTTGGCAACCAGAAAGTACAAACAAAAAAAACAAACACCATGTTTAATGGAGAAAGACCAAATACTTTCTAAGATGGGGAAATAAGGCACAAGAGTTCACTTTCACCACTTACATGAAAAATTAAATTGAAGGTTCTAGCCAGTGCAGTAAACAAAAAAATGGAGGTGAAGGATGAGGGATAAAAAGAAAATAATTAAGGAAGAAAGAAGAAATCTAAACTATATAGATTAAAAGGAAGAAGTAAATCAGCTTTGTCTGTATCCTACATACATGTAGCAAAATCTTAACCCCAAAAATTGTAGTAGAGGTGTTAAATGCTACTGTTGTTAAATGCCAAGGAGTTGATTACAAATTATAGTGACCTTATAAACAACGGATCTGAACTCTGTCCTATCCTATGCCATCCTTATCATCTCTGACATATGAGAGCCCACCATTATAGCCACTGTGCCAACTCATCTCCTTGAGCGTCTTCTCCCTGACCCTCCATCCTTCCGAGCTTGAAGTCCTCTTACAAGGACCTGCGCCTCCTAACAACAGAGGTATATAATAGCTTAAACACACACACACACACACACACGATACAAAATTAATATTAAAAAATCAACTATTCCCTAGTCACCCTTCACATTTAGAATAAAATGCATTCCAGTAGTTCAACTTTAAAGGCAAACAACAGACAGACCTATAAAGGAACAATACCGCTGTGGAAGCACTCTCTTCTTAGCACAATTGACCATATACAATCAACAGAGCATCATTTTCCCAAGAATAAAGTTCAGAAAGCAGGAAGGGATGGATAGAAGCATTAATGGAAATGAGAATCGTAGGGGGAAATTGGAAGAGTGCAGTTATATTGTAGGTATTATAATTAATGTAATAAGACAAAATGTGTGCAGTTCTTTGAATGTAAAACAAATTTGCTTTGTAAATATTCATTCACCCACAAGTTTAAAAATCAATTCTATTTCTATAAACTAGAAAGATATTCAAATTTCTCAGAAATGTCATTTACAATGACACCAAAATTTGAAATACTTAAGAATAAATTTGACAAAAGATACGAAATACATACATGTTGTTGTTGTGTGCTGTCAAGTCGCTAGTGACTCATAGCGACCCTATGTACAGCAGCTCTGAATGCTGCCCTGTCCTGAACCAGTCCCATTGATTCTAACACACCAAACCCCATTGCCCCAGTTACTGTATCAATCCATCTTATCTAAGGTCTTCCTCTGCTGCCCTATCCCTCCACCCTTCCAAGCATGATGTCCTTCTCTAAGGACTAGTCTCTCCTGGCCACATGCTCAAAAAATGTGAGACAGAGCTTATAAATTCTAGCCTCCAAGGAGAAACTTGGTTTCACCCTCTCCAAGACAGACCTATTTGTTTTCTTGGCAGTCCATGGTATGTTCAAGACTCTTCTCCAGCACCACAACTCAAAAAGCATCAATTCTTCTTCTGTCATCCTTAGTTATTGTCCAGCTCTCTGATGCATACCAAGTAATTTTAAAGACCATAACCTGGATTAGGTGTACCATAGTCTCTAGAATGGCATCATTACTTGTCAGTACTCTGGAGAGGTCCCTGACAGCAGATTTTCCCAATGCAATTCATCTTTTTATTTCCTGATTGCTGGTGTTAAGAGGGTTGATTCTAGAGTGGAGCAAGTTGTGATTGTTAACAACCTCAATCTCTTCTCCACTTATCATGATGTTATCAGTTGGCCCAGTGATGAGAATCTTTGTCTGCTTTATGTTGAGCTTCAATCCATATTGAAGACTACAGTCTTTGATGTTCAGCAGCAAGCAGATTTTGAACCATGCAGTGTTTCCCTGCTCTGTTCTTAGGACTGCTTCTTGGTCCAAGTATAAGTTTTCCATAAGCACAATCATGTTTTCTGGGATTCCCATTCTCCTCAAGGTTAGCCACAAATTGTTGTGATCCACACAATCAAATGCCTTTGCATAGTCAATAAAACACAGATAGACAGACATTCCTCTGGTGCTCTTTGCTTTCTGCCAAGATACATCTGACATTGGCCATAATGTCTCTAGTGCCACGAATTTCTTCTGGTAGTTCTCTGTTCCAGTTGTTTCTGGATAATCTTCAGCAAGATTTTGCCAGTGTGTGACATTAGTGACAATGCTTGGTAATTTCCACACTCTATCAGGTCACCTTTTTTTGGAATGGGAATAAAAGTAGATCTCTCCCAGTCAGTTAGTTGACCAGGTAGTTTTCCTCCAGAAAACTAGTGAGCATATCCAGGGCAGCATCTGTTGAAATACATCAATTGGTATTCCATCAATTCCTTGGGCTTTATTTTTTTTGCAAAGTCCTTCAGAATACCCTGCAGTTCCTACTTCATCACCATTGCCTCTTGATCATCTGTTGTTTCTTTAATTTCTTCTGTGTTAGCTAATTCTTTTTGGTACAGTGACTCTGTATATTCCATGTGGATAGCCTGCTTATATATCTTTTAAAAGGTACTTGCTATTAAGAAATCATTGATTGTGCAGAATTCTATCATTCTATCCTCAGTCTCATTTCTGACACCAAGTCCATATTTTCTGAGTACTGATCCTTCTTTCTGGTTCCCAACTTTTGCATTCCAGTCACCCATTATTATTAATGCGTCTTGGCTACATAATCGATCAATTTCTGACTGCAACAGTTGATAGAAATCATCTAATTCCTCCTCTTTGGGTCTGGTTATTGGTGCATACATTTGAATGATAGTGGTATTAATAGGTCTTACTTCTTTGTGTATGGATATATCCTGAGCTAAAATAAAGAATATATAGATAAATATAGCTATAAGGAATGCTCATATATTTAAAACCTCAATATTATCAAGATAGCAATTCTCCTAAAAAATGTATCATTTCATTGTGAGTCATATCAAAACCACAGCAGGGTGGTTTTTTTTAAAATTTATTGTTGCATATTTTCTTCCCCTACTCCCTAGACCACTCTGCAATGCACAGCTTGTTCCAGACTGTTGTCATATGTATAATGGCTAATCACATATTCCTTTTACACAGTTCTTCCCCTTACCTGCTCATTATCCACTCTTTTCCCATTCTCTGCCTAAACTCTCCCCCAACTCCATCTTTCCTATCTTATAACAGTAGTGTTATGCAGTGTTTGTCCTTTTGTGACTGAGATACTGCACTCAGTATAATGTTCTCCAGACTCACCCATGTTGTATAATGTTTTATGAGTTCATTGTTTTTCAATGCTGTATAATATTCCATTGCGTGAATTTACCATCGTTTCTCTGTTTGTTGGTGGGCATTTGGGCTGCCTCCATCTCTTTGCTATTGTGAATAATGCAGCAATAAACATGGGTGTGCATACATCCTTCTTAGTTTCTTTAGTGTATATTCCCAGCAGTGGAATTGTTGGGTCAAATGGTATTTGTATTTCCAACTTTTTGAGAAAGTGCCAGACCACCTTTGATAGTGGTTGCACCATTTTACCCTCCCACCAGCAGTGAATAAGTGTTCCAATCTTTCCACAATTTTGTTTTTGTTGTTTGCTATCCTGTTCACCTTTGCTATTGTTGCTGGAAACAGCAGCATTTTTGGTAAAAACAGACAAACTGATCCTAAAAGGTTCTAGGATAGGAAAGGCAATTTTGAAAATAACTGTGATTTCAAAACCTGGCATGAAACTTTAGCATTGGTACAAAATTAGGTCAAGAGATAATAATAAAATAGAACTGAGAATCAATTTATGGTCAACTGAGTTTTTTTATAAACATGACAATACAAGTTGATGAGGAAAGGATAATCTTTTCAAAACTTGTTGAAAAGTCACTGCCAAAAAAGGGGGATTTAGTCTTTGTTATCTGCTGCACATAGGGTCACTATGAGTCAGAGTTCACTCAGCAGCACCTACAACAACAACAAATTACTCTATATAAACATACTTCAAAATACACCATACCCTGAAATGTAAGAGTCTAGCTCTAAAAACCTCTATGGGTGAAAAAAAAGGTTGGGTTTTTTTGTGTGTCTGTGGCCTTAGGTTCAGTAGAGTTCTTTCAAATAACAGGAGTCCTAAAATTCTAAAATTGGCAAATTTCTCTTCATCAAAATTTACACATTTGCACTGAAGCATCAAAAGATTTCTTCAAAAGGTCAAAAAAGAGAAAACAACATACTGGGAGCGAATATTTCACAGTAACATACCTGAAAAAGGACTGATCTCGAAAAGCTATTGAAAACTTTGGTACTTCAGTGAGGAAAAAGGCAAAAGGGACAAGGGCATGAAAAGATAATTCAACAATAAAGACATTAGTTTGGGGGGAGGGATTAACTTTAAAAAACCGAAAACATCTCATTCATGAAAACCATCTTGTTCCAGCAACAATAGCAAAGTCCAGTGAGACAGTAAATAATATGTGTTGGGAAAAATATAGAGTTTGGAACTGTCACACACTGCTGACAGTAATGTAAAATGGCACAGTAGTATGGAAAGCTGTTCGGCAATTCCTTCAAAAGTTGCAAATGTTGGCCCAAACACATATTATGCACACTTATGTTTACTGCTGCATTATTCACCATAGCAAAGAGATGGAAGCAACCTAAGTGCCCATCAACAAGTAGATGGATAGAAAAAAAAAAATCTATCCTATATTCACACACTATACAGCAATGAAAAACAAGGGACTCTTAAAATATTACACAACCTGGAGGACATTATGCTGAGTCAAATATCTCAGTCACAAAAGGACAAATACTGTGTGACACCATTGTTATAAAACAGAAATCACATGGAGGTTGGAGGGGTAACAAAGAAGGGATTAACAATTAAAACGGCATTTGGATAGATGAAGGAAATAACTGTTTAAAAAAATCTAAAATTAGGCATTATTTGTATGACAACAACCCAGAATAAGAGGTGTATAGCAAAGCGTGGGGAGGGATGGGAGGAAATTATGAAAAAAATTCATGAACTTTTTTCTTTTAAAAAAGTGAACTGGAGGTTAGGGAGGAAAATGTGCAAGCATGAATAAATGAAAATCATTAAAATTGCAATTTTAAAAACAGGGGGGAGGGGGAGGAGTTGAAAATGGAAATCACGTTTGACCCAGCAATCCCACTACTAGGAATATATCTCAAAGAAATAAGAGCTATGACACAAACAAATGTAGGCAAAACTATGTTTATTGTAGCATTATTTACAATAGCAAAGAGATGGAAACAACTCAAGTGTCCATCAATGGAGGAATGATTAAAGATACTAAAGTACTGCAAAAGAAGCAATAATTGCATGAGGGTGACAAAGTCCATCAATATTAACTCTTCAAAGGAGGAAGGTCCCCATCAACAATATTCACCATACAAAACAAATAGCTACAATGTCAGATATGGTTCCAAAACTTTTGCACCTACTTCTACTAATCACTAGGATCAATATTCGTTGCAAATTGACTCACAAATTTGACTTTACTCAGAGGAATTTATTAAGGAAATAGATCAAGGAGTGGGAAACAAAGAATATGACACAGTAACTGTCCCTTCTCAAGCCAATTTAACAGCAAGACACAATTTTTCAATTAGTTCAGACAGCTTCTTAGCCAACAATTACAAGTTCAGGTTCAGTCCAATAGCATAAATGTAAGAAGCCTTTGGTTTCCTCAGTTGTACAGCAAGTAGAACCTTTAACTCTGGCTCTGTTTCCAGGGCTCCATTAGTGTATGCCTTGCTGCAGTCTCTACAGTTGGGTTAGCGCTCTCTCTTATGTTAGTCTCACTGCTGTTGGTGATGTTTGAAGGCACTTTAAATCTTCACAGAAGCAGATCTCCTCATCTTCTTCCTGTGGCTGCTGGGTTCAAACTGCAAACCATTTCTTTAGTTAGCAGTTGACCTCTTTAACCACTGTACCACCAGAACATGAAAAATGCTCACTATCGTTTTTATTAGAGAAATTAAAATAACATTGAGATACCATTTCACAGCCAATACAATGGCTACAATAATAGCATTAATAAATGGACAGGAACATGTAGTGATAAGGATATGGAGAAAATGGAACCCTTCTACAACTGCTGTCGAGTCAATTCCAACTCGAGTAAAAGGCTGCCTGGTACTTTGTATGCTGCAATTTAAATTGCTCAATTGATGGATAAAATTGTGGTATACAAATTATCAGGCAGTGTTGCATTGTGTTGTATGTAGGGTCTCCATGAGTTGGAATTTGCACCTAACAACACATACACTGCAGAAAATATGATACTGCAAAAGTGGATAATCTTCCTCTGCTTTCCATGTTAGACAAAAAGCATTCATTCTTTCACAATTAAAAAAAAAAACAGCAACCAAACCCAACCCAAACCCAAAAGCCATTGCTGGGAGTCAGAACCAACTCATAGTTGACATTCCAGTAGATTTTTGGAGGCATAAATCACACAGGAGATTGTCCCTCTTTATTGCTGTTAGAGCCACTGTTGAATTCAAACCGCCCGTCTTTGTTTTGGGTTGGCAGTGCAACTCTTTATCCACTAGGCCACCATTAGCATGATGTTAACCAAAACCCACCGTCATGGAGTTGTCAATTACGATTCATGGCAACCCTCCATTGTGTTTCCAAGACTGTAAATATTTGCAGGAAGAGACTGCCCATCTTTCTCCATCAAAGCCTGGCAGATTTGAACTGCTGACCAGCTTAGCTGTCTGCCACCAGGGCTCCTTAGCTGTGCTAAGGGCTCCTGTGCTGGTTTGAGGTGGAGTTTGGGGCTTTGTTTTGGGTTAGATGTCCCCTCTCCTAGATCCCTCTAATCAGAAGAATAGCTGATGAGAAAATATCTCTCTCACACAATGTTGTCCAGAGGCAACTCTCATAGGAAGGTATATTTCCCTCCTGCAGGCGGCCTGTTCATTATCTTCTTTTTTGTTTTGTTTTTGAGCATTTTTTTTTCTCTACTAGTTTATTTACAAAATTCAAATACAAATTTGAACAAATTCTTTCCATTTCCTTCACCCGCCCCATCAAATTGTACAACCCAATGATTAATTCCCTGCTTCCCCCTGCACATCCACATCCCTCTGCTTCATTATCTACTAGTTTCTGATTCAAAGCAGTTATTTGTTTGGCTGGCAAGGCTTTATTTGACAATGGACACCTCTGATTAAATGCAGAGTCAGGGTTCTGTAACAAGGTTACTAGAAAGCCCAGCATTTGCTGTCACCTCACTGGCCTTGGAGGACAATTTTATCTCTAGTTTCCCAGTGCCAGACAGAAGCTAGGCTGAAGCCACTCCTGTCTGCGTCTCAGTCTAGGTGTGGTTCTGATTAGAGGACAAACAGCTCAGTGTGAAATTGTTCTGGGGTGGGGTTTTTTTCCGCCCTTTTGAATGGATGGAGAGACAGTAAATTCTCCATCAATTACTAAATTACCTTTTGAGGCAAAAATGGCAGGCTTTGCCATGTCCCCTGTTGGGCTGCTTGTCTTAAACTTGAGGGCTTTCCCAATTGCCAGGTCTTTCTACAGAGCACCGCAAAGACATGACAACATGCTTCACAGGACCCAGCAGCTGGTGCAGCAAGAGTGGGAGCTGAAAGGCGCATTTGAACTGTGCGAATAACGCCCAGAGAACAAGAAGGAGCTCTGGTGGCATAGTGTTCAAGCACTCAGGTGCTGAGCTGAAGGTCAGCAGCAGTTCAAAGCCACCAGCTGCTCTATGTGAAAAATATGCATATACACAGTAGCAGGTTTCTGTAAAGAATATACATTTGGAGACTCTAAAGGGGCCATTGTACTCTGTCCTATAGGGCCATTCCAAGTTAAAAGCCACTCTATGTATACAAGTTTGAAGAGAACAAGAGAAACATTGTATGTATGAGTGTGTGTGCGCGCGTTCTTAAAAAAAATCTTGTCGTTTAGGTGAAAGTATGTCAAGTAGTAGGTAGTAGTAGCTGAGCACAATTTAATTCTTCCAGTCTCAGGTTTAGGAAGCTCTGGTGGCCTAGTGGTAAGAAGCTGAGCTGCAATCCTGAATGCAGGAGGTTTGAATCTGTCAGCTGCTCCATGGGAGAAGGACCGGTAATCTCTTCCTCTGAAAACCCACTGGAGAGTCAGCTATGAGTTGGTTCTCAAGGAATCTCACAGTTGTGAAGGCTGTGATTGAAGGAGAAACTGATAGAGTACAAAGGCAAGATGGCCGCCGCCACCACCAATGGAGGAAAAACCAGGGAATGGACACAGAGACCTGAACCAAGTAAGAGTATGTGGGCCAATGGCCTCACTCAAAAAGGTTTGCCCTGTGAAATGTGCAAGTACTTGAAGAAAGTACCAAAATCTATATATATGGAAACCCAAGAAGGGGATGGGGTCTATTGTCACGTCTCAAGATAGATCCACTCCTGAGAGTGTCTCTTGTTTAATAAATCTTTTCTACTTGATTTCTCTTCCCATGTTTTCTGTTCTCTTCTCAGTCTTGATATGCTTACTAGAGAAGCCACCTTGCTAAATTGCCATCGGCCAATAAAACAGGTCCAGGAACCTCCCAATACCCTAACAAAACACTACTCTTGTTCAAACAAGTTGAGGAAAGAGAAAAGTTCAGGGGAAAAATATTCTTCTATGGGAGTGTTTACCCACCTCTGTGTCCTGGGTGACACACAGGCTTCAGCGCTCACTTTCAAAAGGAAACTCTGAGGGAGCTCTAGTGGCCTAATAGCAAGAAGCTGCACTGCAATCCCAAAGGCGCACGGTTCAAATCCACCAGATGCTCTGCCGAGGAAGGAGGGACAATCTCCTCCTGTACCAGTCAGATCTGATTGATGGTACACACATACAAAAATAATAAAATAAAAATTAAAAAATTTAAAAAAGGAAACTCTGGCAAACTATTTTGGAAAAAAAACCAACCCAACAGCCGTTGAAAACATTCAAAGCTCTTTCTACTCTGACAAATGTGAGTCTTTATGAGTCAGAATCAACTCCACAGCCAACAGGTTTCTGGATTTTTTCCCCCCTTACCTTCACCTCTAAAGTCTATGAAGCTTACTCATGGGTGAGCTGTTTGCCTCTTTAGAGCAAAACACAAATGCATTCTGTACAAGACACTTGAGACGGTGATTAATTCAAATTATTCAGTTGTTCTCATCTGTATTCATAGTCATGATCCTCTGCCCGCACCAGATATTTCTAGGAGTGGTGAGCTTAAAAACTTGCTCCACACCACTTGGTAGCATTTCTTTCAATGCTACTTCACAGAGGGCATGAGGCCTGATTCACACATTGGTAACTGACTGTATGGATTGATTAAAGCGCACTTTCAGAAATCAAAGCTTCCCTCCCTGCTGGGGCCTGCTTTGCTCAGCCACAGTGCTCTAGAAAGAGAAAGTTTAGCTAGCTGAGGGCAACCACCCTTGTTGTCCAGAAGAGGGGAGGTGTGAACCCAAGAGCAGCAAGGAAACTCGGTTGGTAATAAAGCCGCAGACCCTAGACTTGGTGGTTATGCACCCCTGAGTCAACTATGACTCATGTGAACAACGTGACCAACTATGAACACCATGAACAACTCTGACCCTGTGAACACCAGTTTTGAACCCTGTCCTGTGCTGTGCCAACCTCATGATCTGACAAGCTGGAGCCCATTGTTACAGACACTGGGTCAACCCATCTAGTTGAGGGCCTTGCTCTCTTTCGCTGACCCTCCACCTTTCCAAGCATGATGCGCTTTGTTCCCCTGAGACTGATTCCTCCTAACAATAAGTCCAAAGTCTGTGATACAAAATTTCACCATCGTTGCCTCTAAGAAGCAACCCAGTTGCATTTTATCCAACACATACTTGCTTATTCTTTCAGCAGTCCACGGCATATTCAATACTCTTTCCCAACACCACAATGCAAAAGCATTGATTCTACTTCTGTCATTTTTAGTCATTGTCCAATTTTCAGATGTGTAGCGAGTACTTGAAAAGTACTTAGCACCTTGGAGAGATCCTTGACAGCAGACTTTCCCCAATGCCACAAGTCTATTTCCTAACTACTGGTAGTGAAGATATTAATTGTGGATCCAGTAAGATGAAATAACTGATGATTTCAATTTTTTCTCCATCTATCAAGATGATAATGGTTAAGAAATTAATGGTTACCCCTGGCAGACAGTGTTTGGTGGAGTTCTCTGAATAAAACAAGCTTGGAAGCAGGAGTGGCATCCACTTCCATAATAGCTTGCCTCTGGAAATCCTATGAACCTGGAGAGAGGATGAACATCACACAAGTGTGGAGGACTTTCGTTCATAGGGTCGCTATGAGTCACCTGTGACTCGATGGCACTTAACAATAAACATAAACATCAACATAAAGAGAAATCAGTTGGCCTAGTAGAGAGAAAGTGATGCTACCAAGCCAAAGGTGGGTGACTTCTAATCTGCGACACTCAGGCCAGTTTTTCATTGTTTTTCTTCAAACATTCTTCTAGGTTGTATAGCCCTGATTTGTCCACTTGCATTATAGCAGTAACTTGTGGTTTCTGTGAAGCCAAACACAAGTAATGTGTCAAATGTGTTAATGGTTGGTTACCTATGGTGGACAGTGTTAAGCTTCAAAGCAGGAGTGGTATCCACTTCCACAATAGCTTGCCTCCAGAAACCCTATGAACCCGGAGAAAGGACGAAAGTTACACAGGTGCCCAGGAGTTTCGTTCATAGGGTCTCTATGAGTAGCCTACGACGCGACAGCACTTAAGATCACTTAACAACATCAAGAAGTTGCTTATTGGCCCAATGATGAGGATTTTTGTTTTTCTTTGATCTCCAGCTACAAGCATTTTAAATCCTCAATTTCAGCAAGCAATTTAGTGTCATCCACATAACTCTAAATAGCAGCTCTAAAAGTTGATACCCAGATAGCTTTGGACTGAATCCCAAGATGTTGTACTCATCCTTTGTTGTGAGGATACCTGCTCCCTCGTGTAATCAAGCCATACCCTGCTTCTAATCAATTTGAAAGTGAAAGACCCCTGGGTCTCCTGCTAAAATGTAAATTCCGATTTAGTAAATCTAGAAGTTGATCAACTATGAGCAAACCCACTCACTGTCATTGAATCAGAAATTATTCTTAGCAACCCTTCAGTTGTATTTCTGAGCCTATATACCTCAGGGGAGATTGTGTATCTCTCTTCTCAGAGTCCCTGGGACATTGGATCCTCTAGAGAGGGGTGGCCTTTGAGTTTGTGCAACTTCCTAGGGACTAACCAACAGGAGCTCTGTTCTGCTGGTCCTAGGACCACAAATAGATTGCAAGGTTATAAGACATATCATGGATCTGCAAATAAGCCTCTTGTGTTGGCTGGTTCTGAACAAGTTCTGCTCTCCTGACGTTTGCAATCCAGAAGGGAATGAACTTGGCCTGCACAGGTCAGTGGTATACAGGAGAGAAAAAGGGCTGTGGGTGCTCAGAGGAAGGAATGGTCATTTCAAGCTAGAAGGAGGAATTGCAAAAGCTTCAGATACGGTAAAACTTTTAAACCTGATGCTGAAGAAGAGTTCCATTTGGGATATGTCTGTTTGAGCTTGCCACTTCTATGGGACAATCAGGAGGAGAGGATAGGCAGATTTACACTCTGGTGGATTTGAGGAGAGAGGCCAGGGAATCAAATGGGTATTGGGGAGTTATCAGGCTGGAGGTCGTGACTGCAGCCATGCTGTATGCTAGTTGATCCCAGTTCTCCCTTCCGGGCCTGTCTGTCATGCCTCCCTGGAATCTAACACCCAAAGCCCTTCAGGAACAGACATCTTGATGGTTGATAAACAGCAGCTCATTTCTCCCATAAAGAGGAAAAGAAGGGTGGAGTTGAGAAGGAATTTACAGAGCTTTTAGGAATTCCTGAAAAATGATGACATCTTAGAAGTGATATGCGATCTTTCAAGGTGGTAGGCCACCACTTATCTGTGATGGCTTATATGTCTCTCTGAAACTGTGATGTATGCTGTGTTTTGCCTCATATGCATATGAAAGCTGGGCAATAGATAAGAAACAGGGAAGAATTTGTGCTCTTGAATTGGGTGTTCATGCAGAATATTGAATATACTCCTGAAGAATAGACAAGTGTGTCTTGAAAGAAGTTCAGCTAGAATGTTCCTTAGAACCAAAGATGGACATGCTTGCTGGAGGGATCAGACTCTGACATTGTGCCTGGTAAAGTCAAGGGTGAGCGAAAAGGTGGAAGATGTTCATCGAAATGAATTGCCAGTGGTTACAACAATGGGCTTACACACAGCAATAATTGTGAGGGTAATGCAGGAGCAGGCATTGATTTGTTCTGCTGTACACAGAGTCACTGGGAGTCAGAATCTACTCAACTGTATTTAACAGGAACATGAAAAGGAAACAACTCTCATTTCAATATGTGAAGTCCAATAAACCAGGTTAAAAAAAAAAGATTCAAATTTTGGTGTCAGATTTTACAGCAAGATTCCTAAAGAGTCATGGGCCAGCAATCCCTGATCAAATCTCCAAAATATTACACACACATATACACATATATATACTCATACACACACATACGCCATCAAGTCATAGACGACTCATAGCGACCCTATGAATGAAAAACCTGAGCACTGTTCAAAGTTTCTGGACGCAAGCCATTTCAGAAGATTTTTTTTTCAGAGTGTGCAAGGTAATTCTAGTATTAGTCTAGACAAAGCTATCATTAGGAACACCTGCTGCTTCTGAAGGGGGCAAAAATCTATAATACATTTGCAAAACAAATATAAATGACCTTTCTCCAACATTTTAGCTTATTGATACCACTTTTCATAATGGGAGTTGGGCAATCTCCTGCTGTGAGATTAACTGCCTCTGAAAACCTGCTGGAGGGTCAGCTATGGGCAGGTTCTGACTTGATGGTACACCACCACCACAACAACATATTTTAAAAAAACACAACGAAGATGTACATTTTAAATAAAACAATGCAATGAAAGCTACTTTAGACAAGTGGTCTTCTTGAATGATATCCCTACCAGCTACCTCCAAAAAGGTACCTTGACATTATTGTGGGTGCAAATGAATGTTTTCACAGGACCAGTGGAAGTGGAACTCTTGTCAAGGCAAGAAAAAATAAGTAAACAGAGCTGGCAGAAATATGTCCTCTAAGTTTATAGCAAACTGATGCCTGTATGAAAATATGCCATCTGAACTCAATCTGATGCAAACCCCTGGATGACATCATGCATTCATATGTGGGAATTTTTGAGTGAAACCAGCACTTATAAGGGTGTGTGGTAGGAGGTGTGGATTTGATTCTTAAAAAAAAGGAGGGGGCAATGCTATTGAGCAATTATCAGCATCTAAGTGGGCAGGCATGTAGAGGGAGGAGGCCACCTATCTGGGTGATGGATTATGAGTCATTCAGAGAGTTTCCCCATCTGCGTATTGATGCCAGAAATGCCAGGATCTAGGGTAGAAGCCTTTCTTTCACAATGCAATAGGAGATTTGGAATAATATCTGCTGGGAAGATACAGTAATGAGGCTTGGTTCATGTAGAAGGATGGACAACCCACGACCAAAAGTCTTTTCCATGGTGAGTGGAAGGGTTTCCAACAAGAAAAAAAAATTGACTTTATGGTTTACTGCACAATCCAATAATTGTATTCCTACTTATTCACCCAAATGAGTTGAAAGCTTATGTTAATTTAAAACTTTGTGAGCGCATGCACACGTATGCACACACACAAATGGCTAGAATAGCTTTACTCATAATTGCTTAAAATTGGAAGCAATCAAGGCAAATTCCAGGAAGTAAGTGCATACATAAACTGTGATAAAATGGAGTAATATCAACCTACAAAAATATTGAGTTATCAAGCTATGAAAAGGAAACTTACATGTGCATTGCTTAGTGGAAGAAACTAGTCTGTAAGGGCTACATACTATATAATTCCAACTACATGACAATTTTTAAAAGATGAAACTACAGAGATTCTAAAAAGATCAATGATTCCCAGGAGTTTGAGATTGTTGTTATTATGTGCTATCAAGTTGACTACGATTCATAGAGAACCTATGAAGAACAGCTCTGAACCAACCTCGCCATCTCTGACATGCCTGACCCTATTATTGCCACAGCCATTGTGTCAATCCGTCTCATCAAGGGACTTCCTCTCCTGTACTGACCCTCTACCCTTCCAAGCATGATGTCCTTGTCCTTGCTGGTCCCTCATGGTAATATGCCCAAAGTGTGTGAAGATGGTTTTTGTCTCCAAGCAGCAACCTGGTTTCAGCATCTCCAGGACAGGCCTGTTTGCATTGTCAAAACCTATGTTGTGTTTGTGTACCAAAAGTCAGAGCCGATCTATAGCTGAGCCTCCAGTGGACTTTCAGAAGCAGCTAACCACATGGGAGGAGTTTGCTCACCTTTCTCTGGAGAACTAACTTGTGGGTTTTGGACCATCCACCTTTTAGTTAGAAACACAACACCTTTCTCACTAGGTAACCTGACTCAAACCATGGTATTTTTTTAGTTGCTTCATATGCATGTGAATGTTGGACAATGAATAAGGAAGACCAAATAATAAATTTCTCAGAACCCATAGGAAATACAAAGAGTGCACTATAATGTACACTATGGACTTTAGTTTATCAATATGTATTAGTTGCTCATATGTATCCATTTACATATATATATACACATTTATCAGTTTATCAATATGTATCAATAGTGAAACATAAATTTTCAGGAAAATACCGCGCAAGATGTTGACAATAAGAGAAACAGTACACAGGGGGAGAAGGCTATATGGAAACTCTTGCCTAGGCAAAAGAAGTCTGGGACATACAGCTTAACACATCAGGTTGTTAATGAGAAAGATCTAAAATTCAAATCTGCCAGACCCTCTGAGGGAGAAAGATGAACAGTCTCTACCCATAAAGATTTATCACCGTGAAAACCAAAGGAGGGCTGCTAGGAGTCAGAACCTATTAAATGGCAGTGTTAACAATAAAAGGCATTTGACTGTGTGGATCATACTAAATCATGGGTAACATTGAGCAGAATGGTAATTCCAGAACACCTAAAAAAGATGCTCATTCAGACCTTGTACAAAGAAGCAGTCATTTGAATAGAACAAGGGGATATTGCATGGCTTAAAATCAGGAAAGGCGTGTGTTAGGGGCGTATCCTTTGATCACACACCTACTGTCTGAGATGATGAGAATGGTGCTGGGAAAGACAGAATCCAGCTCTGCTGTGCACAGGGGTTGTGCTTGACTCAACAGCACATAACAACAACATAACACTTAATCTGTATTCCAAGAAAATAATCAGAAAAGCTGGGCTATACTTTATATAACAATGTGGCATCAGGATCGGAGGAAGACTCATCAATAGTCTGCAATATATAGATTACACAACCTTGCTGGCAGAAAACAAAGATTTGAAGCACTTACTAACACAATGAAGAAGACATGAAACACTGATAAAACTCAAAGACTATATCAACATATTGCATTGAAACAGATGAGGGAGAGAACTGTTTAAAAGGGATATATGATTGGGTATTATTGTCATGACAGGAGTCCAGAATGAAGGCTGCACAGTAGAGTGGACTTGGGGGGAGGAACTGCATAACAATGAAAGAGTTTTTCTTTTACTTTTCAAGGAGAAGAGTGAATTGGGAGGAAGGGGTGGGCAGGGAGAAAAGTGTAACAGTGAATGAATGGAAATCCAAAATCTCTGTGAATTTTCATTAAAATTAGTAATAATAATAATTTTTAAAATACCAAAAAAGTAAACTTTCATTAAAATTAATAAAAAAAATTTTGTTAAGCATCACCCCTAAAATCTTGTTTGTATTTTAATTAAAATGGAGTTATACTTGCCAAAAAAAGACTATATCAACATAAAGAAAAGAAATATCCTCACATTTGAACAAGTAAATGATATCATGATAAACTGAGAAAATATTGAAGTTGTCATTGATATCCCCCCCCCAATCCACCCCATGGCAGCAGTTAAGAAATCAAAAGACATGTTGTATTTGGAAAAGCTTCTGCTAAGGGCCTCTTTAAAGGGTTAAAGAGTGAAGATGTTCTTATACATTGCTGATGGGATTGTAAAATGCTACTCTGGAAGGCAGTTTGGCATTTCCTAAAAAAACTAAACATAGAATTTCCATATGGCCCAGAATTGCCATATTCCACTGCTTGGAATATACTGCAAGAAAATGAGAAATGAAACACATATGGAGATTTATACACCAATGTTCACAGCAGTGTTATTCACCATCGCAAGGACATGGAAATAGCCCAAAAGTCTAATCACAATCAAATGGTTTGAGAAATTATAATACATTCACATGATAGAATACTATGCAGTACACAGGAGCAAAGAATTTGTAAATCACTACCTACCTTGGGAGAGCATTATGCTACGTGACTAACTCAACCCAATAAAGACAAAGCCCATTATTGTAGAATGTGTATGAGAATCCAAGTGCGGGAGAGTTGGAGCAGAGGAGAGAGGATGGACGGGGGTGGGGGTGGTTAATCATAGGGTCGCACAATTTGATGGATGGAGGGAGAGGGGGGTAAAGGAAACAGGAAAGATTAGATGTGAAAAAAACAATGTATACGAACTTTGTAAGTAAACCAGTATAAAAAAAAATTGTATTTCAATGTTAAAAAATTCAAAAACAGAAGAGCAAAGATGTCAATTGAAAGACTACGGTGTGCCTGAGCCATGCACTCACACTCATTCCCCGACTTTGGATCAAAACCTCTTCATAGCCAACTAACTGCCCAGTGGGTTTTCAGAGACAAATTGTACAGGAGGAGGTTACTCATCTTTCTCCGGAGGAGCAGCTGATGGATTCAAACCACCTGCCTTTGGGTTGGCAGCACAGTTCTTTACTCACTTTTGTTGTCGTGTGCTGCTGAGTCAGAACTGACTCAGAGCTGACCCTCTAGCAGGTTTTCAGAGATAGTAACTTCCATGGAAAAAGATTACTCATTCTCCCGTGGAGTAACTCGTGGATTCGAACTACCTGCCTTTGGGATTGCAGCATACCTTCTTATCACTGGGCCACTAGAGTACCCTGTTTACCCATTAGGCCACGTAATTGAAATTTATACACCATAATCTTAGTCATAATTGGAAAGGAAGGATAGGATATGTCAGGGGAGAAAAATCCTCTTTCCTTTTCTATTATATATTCATTTATATACTATTCCTTTGGTAGTTATCTTGGAAATTAAAACCAGTGTTCTTGACCTATGCAAACTATTAATTTTCACACTTTCCCAACAATGCTATAACTTTAAAATTTGAATGGAATTGATTCCTCTAGCATTTTGTATTATTATAATCATGTATTTTAACTTTATATATACTTTAAGCCCCTTGAGGTATCATTATTGTTTTGTAGAGATAATATTCCTTTCTATTTACCACATTTATTTTTTTGCTCTTCCCAATGAATTTCTTTCGTTCTTGAATTCCATGTTTACCATCTGGGATCATTTTCCTTCTGCCTGAAAAGCTCCCTTTAATATTTCTTTTCATGCATGTCAATTGGTAATGAATTCTCTCAATTCATGCCTGAAAACATGTCTATTTTCATCCAAAATTTGTAAAGGATCTTTTCACTGGATATAGGATCGTGGATTGGAAATTCTTTTAATTCATCGTTTTAAATATGTCATGCCATTCATTCCATTTTCGTTGCTTGTTTATAATTTCTGTTAAGTCAGATGGTCTTTTGAAGATATGGTATCTTCTCTGGATGCCTTGAAGATCCTCTCTTTCTGTAAGCCCGGCTTATTGGGTTGTGTCTTGATATATTGTCTTTGTATTTATCTTGTTTGGAGTTCACAGAACTTGAATCTGTGCATTGAGATATTTTATGAGTTTGGGGAAAGTTTAAACTGTTTTCTTCTCATGGATTGCTTCCCCCCATTCTTTCTTCTCTTTTCCTCTGAGACCTCCAATGAGTGGTATGCTTAACCTGTTTCCAGTATTCTATGTAATTTTTACATACTTTTGTTTCTTTCCCGTTCTTTAATTCTTTGTGTGTTTCATTTAAATACTTTGATGTGTCTTCCATTCTACGAATTATGGTATAGGAGATATCTAGTAACGACTTTTCCATGCTTTTGATTGGAAAAAAAATTAATTTTCAACCAAATGTCCCACTTTCCATCTACTTTCTCCATCTTTTCTTCTTTGAACTGTTTTCATTGCAACTATTAGAAATTCCATGTGTATTAACAGGATTATGCATGGGTTTGCCTTCAGTATGTTTTATTCTTATTGTTAGATGCTTCATTAGGTAGTCTTGTGTCTTCAAATTCCTAGAAAATTTTTAGTTAAAGCCAACCAGTTGTTTATTTTAAAAATGATACAGGCAGGCACCAGATGATGTTATCTTTTCACAAAGCACTTGCTTTTTTTTCTCTGTTAGGCATATCAAGCAGGGACTGATAAGGTTTACCAAATCAATTACTAAGCTTAATCAAGACGAAGCTTAATGCTGGTAACATTCTTTCTGCTTTTATTTTGCCTCTGCTCCTGACAAATAGCTCTCCAGAACTTCCCACTGATAATCTTGTTTTTTCAGTGGGACCCTTCCCTCAGCAGATGTTGAGCTTTAATCCTTATCTATTTAGCACAAAGAGACTGCCAAATTTCTGTTTTTCAAGGCTTTCTGCTTGGCTTCTTAGTCTTCTGTTATGTTCCGTTTGAAAAATTAAACATTTGTGAGTAGTTCCTTGCCATGTTCTGAGTGTCAGATTCATTGTTTTACTCCCTCACTTTTCACTAGTAGTTTGGACCTCAAACCAGCCCCCAAAGAGCCACCAAAAGCTCTGCTTTTCCTGTATCTCATGGGAGAGGCTGTGTCTCTGGGCAACTTCTACCTTGTCAGTCATGCAGAATTCGTAGGTGGCACAAGAAAAAAAAGTCGTTGTCCCCTTAGTGTTGCAACCACTTGGAAATCTTGGCCCCTCTGCTGCTGATTGCTTTAGCAGCCCTCTAGTGCCTTTTGACAAGTGCTCTTTTTTAAAAAAAATATTACACAGCTATTATCGAAGTAGATGCCACTCCTCCTTCCAAATAGTAGGTATTGTTGTTGTTATTTGCCATCGAGTCACTTGCGACTCATAGCGACCCTATGAACAATAGTCCAAAACTCTGCTCTGTCCTGTGCCAATCACACTGTCTCTGACATTCCCATCCTGATTATTGATTGATCCTGAATTGATCCTGAATCAATCCACCTCATAGAGGGCCTTCCCCTCCTGCGCTGTCCCTCCACACTCCCAAGCATGATGTCATTCTCCAAGGACCTGTCCCTCCTTACAACATGTCCAAAATATGTTAGACGGAGCCTCAGAATCTTTGCCTCTAAGGCACCACCTGGTTTAACCCTTTCCAGGATGAATTTGTTTTCCTAGCAGTCCATGGTACTCTCAATACTCTTCTCCAGCACCACAGCTCAAAGGCATCAATTCTCCTTCTCTTCTCCTTGGTCATTGTCCAACTCTCTGATGCATAACAAGTGATCGCAAAGACCATGACCTGTATCAGATGCACATTAGTCTCCAGAGAGACACTGTTGCTTTTGAGTATTTTAGAGGGATCCCTAACATCAGACTTTCCCATGGCAATACATCTTTTAGTTTCCTGTCTACTGGTGCCAAAAGTGTTGACTGTGGAGCCAAGCAAACTAAAGCTGTGAACAATCTCAATCTCTTCACCATCCATCCTGATGCTGCCAATTGGTCCAGTGGTGAGAATCTTTGTCTTCTTGACATTGAGCCTCAATCCATATTGGAGGCTGCAGTCCTTGACCCTCTGCAGCAGGTGCTTCAGGTCCTTCTCAGTTTCAGCAAGCAGGGTTGTGTCATCTGCATAGCTCAGATTATTGATAGATTGTCCACCAGTCTTGACCCTACATTTCTCCTCATAGAGCCCAGCCTCCCGGATAATCTGTTCTGCATATAGGTTGAAAAGGTATGGAGATAGGATGCATCCCTGGCGTATGCCCTTCCCTATTTTGAACAGTGTTCCCTTGCTCTATTTTGACACCTTCTGGTCCAACTATAGATTTTGCATTAGAATGATCAGGTGTTCTGGGATTCACATTCTTCTCAGAGTCAGCCACAGTTTGTTATGATCCACACTGTCAAATGCCTTTGTATAGTCAATGAAACACAGATAGACATTCCTCTGGTATTCTCTGCTTTCAGCTAAGATCCATCTAACATCAGCTACAATATCCCTAGTACCACGACCCTTTCTAAACTCAGCCTGGACTTCTGGCAGTTCTCTGCTGATGTGCAGTTCCAGTTGTTTTTGGATAATCTTCAGTAGAATCTTGCTTGCATGTGAAATCAATGAGATTGTTCTAACGTTTCCACACTCTGTTGGGTCGCCTTTCTTTGGGATGGGAACAAATATAGATAGGAAAAGTAATATTGATTCTGGAGTTCTTTTCTTTCTAACCATACTTACATACATTCCTTAAGTCATGTTCTTTTGGTCTCCACCCTAATCTCTTATTCCCTGCAATTCAGCAACTTTCAGGCCTATTTTACTGTTTGGAGAGAAACCTGAATCCTAATCAGTGTCTTATGCTTTGCTGTCAACCTTCTTAGACTCCTCTATTCTGTGATACCATGTTCTCTATTAGGATTGGTTTTCTCTTCATCACAGACCTCTTGGTACTGATAATTTGCCTAAATCCATTTGCTTGTGTATAATATTAATGATATTGTCGAATAATCTTTGCGTTGTCTTGAATCATCTTTTTTTTTTTAAATGGGAAAAAATATAGATCTCTTCCAGTCAATTGGCCATGCAAGGTATCTTTGAAATTTATTTGCAGAGCTGAATGATATTTGCATGCTCATCAGGAAAAATGCTTATATGGTCTCATGCCAGGTTATGAGTGTCAGGGTCCTAAAATGGAATCGTTATCCTATTGTATAATGTATTTGCTCCATTAAATAAGAGGCCAAAGAAGTTACATAAATATGATGGCAAATCAATATAGCTTGCCCAAGTTCACACCAATAAGAATAATAAAATAATAGATTTATTGTTTTTTCAAGAATTTTTCAGTTTGTTTTTTCAAATGTGTTAGCTATGGGAAAAAATCGTGGACAGACTTTTTACAGAAGAAGATATTTAGATGGCCAACAGATTGTTGTTGTTATGTGCTATATGAGTTACCTGTGACTCATAATGACCCTATGTACAACAGCCCTAAACCCTGCTCTATCCTGTGCCAATTTTATTGTTTTTGATACACCTATCCCCATTACCCCAGTCACTGAATCAATCCATCCCATCAAGTACTTCTTTTTTTTTTTTTATCATGTTTGGCAGAGTGGAGGGACAGTGAAGGAGAGGAAGACCTTTGATGAGAAGGATTGATTCGGTGACTGGAGCGGTGGGAATAAGTGCGTTTAGGATGGCTAGGTTGGCACAGGATAGAACGGCATTTAGAGCTCTTGTACACAGGGTCGCTATGAGTCACAAGTGACTCGATGGCACATAACAACAACAACATCAGTTTATTTACAAAATTCAAATACAAATTTGAACAAATTCAATTTCCCTCACTCACCAACCCATCAAATTATACAACCCAATGATTAATTTCCCCTTTCCCCCTGCACATCCACATCCCTCTGCTTCCAGCCTCTCCCACCCTTCCTGGATCCTTATGCTTATCCTATAATAACTATTTTATACAATGTTTATCCTTATGGGACTGAGTTCACTCAGCACAATGCTCTCCAGTCCCTTCCAACTTAGGTAATAATGTACAAAGTTATTGCTCCTGCATGCTGCATAGTATTCCATCGTGTGAATGTACCATAATTTCTCAATCCATTCATTTGTGGTTGGACATTTGGGCTGTTTCCATATTCTTGCGATGGTGAATAATGCTGCTATGAACATTGGTGTACAAATCTCAGTTTATACCTCAGTTCTCATATTCTCAGGGTATATTCTGAGTAGTGAAATAGCTGGATCACATGGAATTTCTATGCCTAGCTTTTTGAGAAAGCGCTAAACTGCACTCCAGAATGGTTTCACCATTTTACAATCCCATCAACAATGTAGAAGAGTTCCTTTGTCACCACAGCCTCTCCAACATCTATGACTTGCTGCCCTGTTAAACTTTGCCACTCTTACTAGAGTGAGATGCTACCTCATTGTGGTTTTGATTTGCACCTCTCTTATTGGCAGCTGTCCCTCCACCTTCCCAAGTATGATGTCCCTCTCCAAGGACTGATCCCACCTTGTAACATGCCCAAAGTATATCAGAAAAATGCTTCAGAATCCTTGCCTCCAAGGAGCAGCCTGGCTTCACCCTCTCCAGGATGAATTTGTTTGTTCTCCTCACAGTCTATGGTATATTCAATATTCTTCTCCAGCACCACAGCTCAAAGGCACTGGAACTAAAAGAGATGCAAATAAAAACCACAATGAAATACCATCTCACTCTAGTAGCAGTGGCAAAGTTTAACAGGACAGAAAGTAATAAGTGTTGGAGAGGATGTGGCAAGATAGGAACTCTTTATACACTGTTGGTGGGATTGTAAAATGGCACAACCACTCTGGAAAAGAGTTTGGCATTTTCTCAAACAGCTGAACCCATATGATCCAGCTTGGAATTCTACTGCTTGGAATACACCCCAAGGAAATGAGGTCTGCGGCAAAAATGGAGACATGTACGCCAATATTCTTAGCAGGATTACTCACCATCGCAAGAATATGGAAACAGCCCAAGTTTCCAACCACAATTGAATGGATTGAGAAATTATGGTACATTTACACAATGAAAAACAATACATATAACCTCTTCAAAAGAAAGTACAGGAATTTTATGTGTCAAATATAGTGTTATAAGAGGTTGATGGAATAGTATGCAACACATAGGAACAATGACTTTGTAAATCACTACCTAACTTGGGTGTTCCCATTC